>NC_081552.1:78085122-78445122 GCF_963082655.1 Stomoxys calcitrans | reverse complement strand
TAATAATATAATTAGATAATATATGATAGATATATATATATATATATATATCTATACTAGCTGAGCGCGGTCCGCTCTGCTGCGCCGGATAATGCTATGCTCGAGAAAAGTAATCTTAAATTGGAAATTTCTGCTCAATTACTGTTGAAAATTTATTCCAATCTTCCTGTGGATTTTTATACCCGCCACCATAAGATGGGGGGTATACTAATTTCGTCATTCTGTTTGTAACTACTCGAAATATTCGTCTGAAACCCCATAAAGTATATATATTCTTGATCGTCGCGACATTTTATGTCGATCTAGCCATGTCCGTCCGTCTGTCCGTCCGTCCGTCTGTCTGTCGAAAGCACGCTAACTTCCGAAGGAGTAAAGCTAGCCGCTTGAAATTTTGCACAAATACTTCTTATTAGTGTAGGTCGGTTGGTATTGTAAATGGGCCATATCGGTCCATGTTTTGATATAGCTGCCATATAAACCGATCTTGGGTCTTGACTTCTTGAGCCTCTAGAGTGCACAATTCTTATCCGATTGGAATGAAATTTAGCACGACGTGTTTTGCTATGATATCCAACAACTGTGCCAAGTATGGTTCAAATCGGTTCATAACCTGAAATAGCTGTCATATAAACCGATCTTGGGTCTTGACTTCTTGAGCCTCTAGAGTGCGCAATTCTTATCCGATTGAAATGAAATTTTGCACGACGTGTTTTGTTATTATATACAACAACTGTGCCAAGTATGGTTCAAATCGGTCCATAACCTGATGCAGCTGTCATATAAACATATCTGGGGATTTGACTTCTTGAGCTTCTAGAGGGAGCAATTCCTATTCGATTTGGCTGAAATTTTGCATGACGTATTTTATTTTTACTTTCAACAACTGTGTCAAATAAGATTCAAATCGGTTCATAACCTGATATAGCTGCCATATAAACCGATCTTGGGTCTTGACTTCTTGAACCTCTAGAGTGCGCAATTCCTATCCGTTGGAATGAAATTTTGCATGACATGTTTTGCTATGATATCCAACAACTGTGCCAAGTATGGTTGAAATCGGTTCATAACCTGATATAGCTGTCATATAAACCGATCTTGGGTCTTGACTTCTTGAGCCTCTAGAGGGCACAATTCTTATCCGATTTGAATGAATTTTTGCACGAAGTATTTCGTTATGATATCCAACAACTGTGCTAAGTATGGTTGAAATCGGTCCATAACCTGATATAGCTGTCATATAAACATATCTGGGGATTTGACTTCTTGAGCTTCTAGAGGGAGCAATTCCTATTCGATTTGGCTGAAATTTTGCATGACGTATTTTATTTTTACTTTCAACAACTGTGTCAAATAAGATTCAAATCGGTTCATAACCTGATATAGCTGCCATATAAACCGATCTGGGATCTTGACTTCTTGACCCCTAGAGGTCGCACTTATTATCCGATATGCCTGAAATTTTGTACGACGGATCCTCTCATGCCCATCAACAAACGTGCTTATTATGGTCTGAATCGGTCTATAGCCCGATACAGATCCCATATAAATCGATCTCTCTATTTTACTTCGTGAGCCCCCAATGGGCGCAATTCTTATACGAATTGGCTGAAATTTTACACAGGTCTCCAACATATAATTTAATTGTGGTCCGAACCGGACCATATCTTGATATCGTTTTAATAGCAGAGCAACTCTTTTCTTATATCCTTTTGTGCCTAAGAAGAGATGCCGAGAAAAGAACTCGACAAATGCGATCCATGGTGGAGGGTATATAAGATTCGGCCCGGCCGAACTTAGCACGCTTTTACTTGTTTTACTCTAAAATACCTTTGATTTTATACCCATATTGTAGCGATTGGCCTATAAATCCGTTTGGCGGGTTTCGGGGGTGGGCGACCCTCATAGGAATCCAAATTCTGATAACTAAATTTTGATTTTAGGTTAATGGAAGTGTGCCAACAAAATTTTGATTAAATCGCCCTACCCATCTTATTGCTAAGGCCCGTCTTAGAGTAGGAAAGTTAAAAACTAATACCTCAAACAACAGCAACGAAGTCATAATGAAGATAAATGCAGTATGATCAATTTTGACCACTTTGGCCTCTTTCTGTTCATGTTGGCTTCTCCAATAAGCGCCATTTACTGGCTGTTTTCAATTGGATCGACTAAATCCATTTGAAAACAGCCAGTAGATGGCGCTAGCATAAATATTAGTGCTACTACTCGCTTGGAGTGGCTTAACGCCTATAACATTGATCATGATCTGGTAGTCTATAAATTACTATATTACTACCTATTTGGTAGTCATCATTTAGTCTTTTTTTAAATCAAATCAAATTGCCATATTAAACGATTTTCTGTGGTAAAGAACTAATTTGCCAGTCTATATATTTGATGCGGTGGCATGTAAAACTTTTGAGTTAAGTTTTACAACGATGAGTTAAAAATGGTTGCAATCTTAACATTAAGGTTTGGAACTCCTTATATCATGCTGAACGTCATAATTTTTGGGGTATGGCGGCCTACATTTATTTCCCAACATGTCCCAACACATTAACTAAATCACAAGGTGTCCTGCTCGGTCATTATGTTTAATCAACTGTTTTGGGGTGAGGTGGTCCGCTATATTTAGCTTAGATTCCTACAGCCTTATTCACAAACATTTAAAAGAGCTCTATAAACCGAAAATAGGATAAAATGTTGTTTTTTGTATTCACAAACACATAATAGCCTATTTTACCCTTAATAAACCAATTTTAAACTTGAAAAAGTTATTATTGGTTTTACCCTTGTTTAACACCATTTTAAAATTACATTTCTCAATTGCACAAGCATAAACTACTTTAAATAAATGTGAAACGTTTGATTAAATTTGTGAATAGCGAAAAATCTTATAAAAATGGATGCACTTAATGTAATCGGTGAAATAAGTAAGTATAGAACAAATTAAAGCGCGTTAAGTTCGGCCGGGCCGAATCTTATAGACCTTCCACCATGGATTGCAATTGACAAGTTTTGTCAATGACACCTCAAATGCCGAGACCGATTTGTATATACGCTATGTAACGTTATTGACCATGTTACATGTTATCAAAAGATCATCTCTAGAGGCTCAAATAATCTAACCGGGAAAACGGTTTATGGAAGCTTTTTCGGAGGATGTACCGTACTTCCTATAGTAGTTAAAAGTCATAACAAAACACTATGAGAAAAATTTCAGCCAAATCGGATAATAAATGCGCCTTCTAAGGCCCAAAAAGGCAAACTAGGAGATTGTTTTATATGACAGCTTACTTAAACTTATAAGAATATTTAGCAAAATTTTGAGCGGCTAGCGAAAGGAATGAAAATCCGTGTATTTTTATACCCACCACCATAGGATTCATTCATTTAGTCATTCCGTTTGCAACACATCGAAATATCCATTTCCGACCTTACAAAGTATATATATTCTTGATCGTCAAAAAAATCTAAGACGAGCTAGCCATGTCCGTCCGTCTGTCTGTTGAGAACACGATACAGTCTTTAAAAATTGAGATATTGAGCTGAAATTTTGCACAGACTCATATTTCTTCTATACGCAGGTTAAGTTCTTGAATGGGCAAAATCTGACGATATTTGGATATAGCTGCCATATAGACCGATTTAGGGTCTTCAGACCATAAAGACCGCAGTTTTTGTACGATGTCGATGAAATTTGAAGCAATGAGTTGTACTTAGAGCCACGACATCCAAAGTTCGGCACGGCCGAACTTAATGCGTTTTTACTTGTTTCTCATTCTTTTGAAATTTATAGGGAGATTGGAGCAGACTTTTAAAAGGAGACGTCCACGAGTTTACAAAGAAAGAGTTGATCCATTTTCTATTCCGGACCATCACTTTAAAGCCAAATATCGGTTTAAGAAATCAACGGCAAAAAAAATTATTGGTCTAATAAAAAATGATATTGAATTAAGCAAAAGAGGGCACGGGACTCCGGCCGAACTACAAGTTATGATTGCTTTGCGTTGTTGGGGTCGCAGAGAGGTTTGTTTACTTGTTGTTAAATGATTAAATTTAATCCTTTTATTGGCAAAATCCTGTTTCTAGGTTCAAGATGATGCGGGAGATTTGCACGGATTAGCCCAACCAACGGTTTCAAGAATATGCAATAGAGTTGTTCGCGCTTTGGCTCGTCATGGTATGGAATACATAAACTTGCCGACATCTCTCGAAGAGCAAGCCGTAATAATGAGAGATTTTAAGGCCATTAGAAACTTTCCGGGCGTTATTGGAGCAATTGATGGAACTCATGTTAAAATAAAAAAAACTGGTGGAGATCTTGCCCAATATTATATAAACCGGAAAGGATTCTATTCACTGAATGTACAGGTGTGAGGTGATTTACTAATCGAAGGAGCATAATAAAAAATTAGAATTTCATTTTTAGGTTGTGTGTGATGCCCAATTGAAAATTCGCGACATAGTTGCTAGGTGGAGAGGAAGTACTCATGATTGTCGGATATTTAATGAATCTTCTATTAAGGAACGATTTGAAAAAAAAGAGTTCAGGGGTCGATTACTTGGAGATTCAGGATATCAGTTGACGCATTATCTATTTACTCCTCTCCTCCGCACTAACAACGAAAAGGAAGAACGCTACAATGTGGCTCATATTGCAACAAGGAATACAGTAGAGAGGTGTTTTGGGGTGTGGAAGCAGCGATTTCGTTGTTTGTTAGATGGAATGACGGTTAGTCTATCAAATGCGAAGACTGTTATCGTTGCACTTGCTGTGCTTCACAACATTGTATATTTTTATTAATAATTTGACATTGTCAAATAGCCGGAATTGCCAGATAAAACTTCAAAAAATTCTAAAAATGTTTCATAGTTATTTGACTGTTATTATGTGTTTGTGAATACACAACTTTAAAATCAGTTTATTAAGCAAAAAGTGTATAATAGTTAAAATAGATTTTAAGCCCATAATAAGAACTGTTTGTGAATAAGGCTGCTAGTCCACAACCTTATACGTTTAATTTAACCCCATATTGTCGTGATTGGTATATACCGCCATTTGGTGTCTATATAAGGTTTGTGCGCCACACTCCATCTGCTACTTGGGTACACATTTTAATGACGCACACTACTTAGAAATACCTATCATTTGATCGCCCATTGTTTTAATTGGTCAAATAATCTATTGGATGCGATTTTTGGAGGTAAAGCGCAACTTAGATTCTTGGACAGAAAGTTTAATGTCATATTCGTAATGAACTCCCAAATACTTCCATTTGATCCTTATATAGCTATGATCGAGTAAAACTCCCATTTGGGGGCCTTTTGGGGGTAGGGCGGCCCGCAAATACAAAGCCTTATTTTTTTTATGTCATATTCGTAATTTTCTCCCGAATACCTTTCATTTGAGTCCCATATTGATATGTTCGTCCAATATGTTTGTTTGGGGAACTTTTGGGGTTGAAGTGGCCCCTGGGTTCCTTTGACTCAACTTTTAGTACATATTCGCATTCTACTCTCCAATACCTTTCATTTGATACCTATACTGTCCCTATCGGTCAACCTTGATTTTTGGTGGTATTTTTGGGGTAACGGGAGAGTGTCCGCCCCCTTCCGATATCAACAAATTATATAGCCTGTTCCTCCTTCCTGACTTTATTTGTAATCTACTCCCGAAAACCATTTATTCGAGTCCCATATTATCATTATCGTCCAATATGCCTATTTGATGAGTTTTTGGGGTCGGGGCAGCCCGCTAGATACTTGAACCCCAATTTTGATATCAAATTTGTATTCTACTCCCGAATACCTTTCATTTGGGTCCCATATTGCCACGATCGGTCCACTTTTATTTTTGGGTGGTACTTTTAGGATAAGGGGAGGGCCCGCCGCGCCCCTTGAGTTATCAACAAATTATATAGCCTATTACTCCTTCCGGACCACTCCCCACAATCTCTGAAAATTTTAAAGAAATCATTTTAGCCGTTTTTGAGTCTATACGGAACAAACTAATTTACAACCCACAAACACAAATTCATTTTTATATCCTCCACCATAGGATGGGGGGTATACTAATTTCGTCATTCTGTATGTAACTACTCGAAATATTCGTCTGAGACCCCATAAAGTATATATATTCTTGATCGTCGCGACATTTTATGTCGATCTAGCCATGTCCATCCGTCCGTCCGTCTGTCTGTCGAAAGCACGCTAACTTCCGAAGCAGTAAAGCTAGCCGCTTGAAATTTTGCACAAATACTTCTTATTAGTGTAGGTCGGTTGGTATTGTAGATGGGCTATATCGGTCCATGTTTTGATATAGCTGCCATATAAACCGATCTTGGGCCTTGACTTCTTGAGCCTCTAGAGTGCGAAATTCTTATACGATTAGAATGAAATTTTGCACGACGTGTTTTGTTATGATATCCAACAACTGTGCCAAGTATGGTTCAAATCGGTTCATAACCTGATGTAACTGCCATGTAAACCGATCTTGGGTCTTGATTTTCTTGAGCCTCTAGAGAGCGCAATTCTTATCCGATTAGCCTGAAATTTTGCACGACGGATCTTCTCATGACCGTCAACATACGTGTTTATTATGGTCTGAATCGGTCTATAGCCCGATACAGCTCCCATATAAATCGATCTCTCTATTTTACTTCTTGAGCCCCCAAAGGGCGCAATTCTTATTCGAATTGGCTGACATTTTACACAAGTCTCTAACATATAATTTAATTGTGGTCTAAACCGGATCATATCTTGACATCGCTCTAATAGCAGAGCAAATCTTTTCTTATATCATTTTTTGCCTAAGAAGAGATACCGGGAAAAGAACTCGACAAATGCGCTCCATGGTGGAGGGTATATAAGATTCGGCCCGGCCGAACTTAGCACGCTTTTACTTGTTATATATATAGAAGAAGAATATATATTTGTTTGTTCCGTACAGACCGAATTCTTTGAAATTTTCTAGATTGTGGGGAGTGGTCCGGAAGGAGCAATAGGCTATGTAATTTATTAATATCGGAAAGGGGGCGGACCCTCTCCCTTACCCTAAAGGATAAGGGATCGTCCCTTATTGGACGATAAGGACAGAATGGGGCTTGATTTAAAGGTATTCGGGAGTAGATTACGAAAATGGTCAGGACGGAGGAAAAGGCTTTTAAATTTGTTGATAGAAGGGAGACCCTCCCCCAAAAAACACCACTTAAAATCAAAAGTGGACCGAAAGGGACAATATGGGTTTCAAATGAAAGGTATTGGGGAATAGAATACCAACGTGGTATTAAAAATTGGAATTAAGCAGGCGAGGGGTCGTCCAACCCCAAAAACTACCTCAAACAAACTTATTGGACGTATATATCTACATGGGACTCAAATGAAAGGTATTCAGGAGTAGACTGCGAATATGACTTAAAAAATGAGATTCAAGTAATTGATGGTCTCCTCACTCACCGTAAAACAGTCGATCAATCATAATGACCACAGGCCACTGTGTGGTTTAATTAATGTGTGGGGACACAAATAAATGTAGTCGGCCATACCCCCAATATTATGACATTCATTCGTGATTGGAAGAGATGCAAACCTTAACGTTAGAATTGCAACAATTTGTAGCTCATCGATAGACAAGACAAAACGACGTGCTGCTGAGCAACACTTTTTTGACAGATATATAGACAGGCAAATTAGTTCTTTACCACAAAAATCGTTTAATATGGCAATTTGATTTACTTAAAAAAAGACAACTTCCACATGAGGATCTATGTTACAGGCGATAAGCCACTCCAAGCGAGTGCACGCTATGTACTGGCTGTTTTCAATTGAACTGTTCCGACAACCAGGGGATGTTGGTGGCTAGGAGTGCCGCCCACCCCCAAAACCCCCAAACGGACTTATAGACCAATCACTACAATATGGGTATCAAATTAAAAGTATTTGAGAGTAGAAAACGAATCTGATATTCAACTGTGGGACTAAATGTTTCGTGGGTCACCTACCCCCAAAAAACTCTCAAATCGGACATATTTACCGACCATGGGAGCATGGATCTCAAATAAAAGGTCTTTGGGAGTAGAGCACGAAATCGACTTTCACTTTACACCCCTAAACTGGATTTTTATTTACTTGGGGTTTAAACAGGAGGTATTTGAAAGTAGAAAAATCCACAGGAAAGAAATCAAAAAAAAAAACAAGTAAAAGCGTGCTAAGTTCGGTCGGGCCGAATCTTATATACCCTCTACCATGGATCGCATTTGTCGAGTTCTTTTCCCGGCGCCTCTTCTTAGGCAAAACAGGATATAAGAAAATATTTGCTCTGCTATTAGAGCGATATCAAGATATGGTCCGGTTTGGACCACAATTAAATTATATGTTGGAGATCTGTGTAAAATGTCAGCCAATTCGAATAAGAATTGCGATTGAGATCGATTTATATCTGAGCTATATCGGGCTATAGACCGATTCAGACCATAATAAATACGTATGTTGAGGGTCATGAGAGAATCCGTCGTACAAAATTTCAGGCAAATCGGATAAGAATTGCGCCCTCTAGAGGCTCAAGAAGTCAAGACCCAAGATCGGTTTATATGGCAGCTATATCAGGTTATTAACCAATGTAAACCATACTTGGCACAGTTGTTGGATATCATAACAAAACACGTCGTGCCAAAATTCATTCAAATCGGATAAGAATTGCGCCCTCTAGAGGCTCAAGAAGTCAAGACCCAAGATCGGTTTATATGACAGCTATATCAGGTTATAGACCGATTTGAACCATTCTTGGCACAGATGTTGGATATCACGACAAAACACGTCGTGCGAAACTTTATTCCAATCGGATAAGAATTTCGCACTCTAGAGGCTCAAGAAGTCAAGGCCCAAGATCGGTTTATATAGCAGCTGTATCAGGTTATGGACCGATTTGAACCATACTTGGCACAGTTGTTGGACATCATAATACAACACGTCGTGCCAAAACTCATTCAAATCGGATAAGAATTGCACCCTCTAGAGGCTCAAAAAGTCAAGACCCAAGATCGGTTTATATGACAGCTATATCAAAACATGGACCGATATGGCCCATTTACAACACCAACCGACCTACACTAATAAGAAGTATTTGTGCAAAATTTCAAGCGGCTAGCTTTGCTCCTTCGGAAGTTAGCGTGCTTTCGACAGACAGACGGACGGACGGACATGGCTAGATCGACATAAAATGTCACGACGATCAAGAATTTATATACTTTATGGGGTCTCAGACGAATATTTCGAGTAGTTACAAACAGAATGACGAAATTAGTATACCCCCCATCTTATAGTTTAGGGTATAAAAATTAGGCAGAAATTTTCAAATTTAAAGTACTTTTCTCCAACATAGCATTATTGGGCGCAGCAGAGCGGGCCGGGCTCAGCTAGTCTTATATATAACAAGTAAAAGCGTGCTAAGTTCGGCCGGGCCGAATCTTATATACCCTCCACCATGGATCGCATTTGTCGAGTTGTTTTCCAGGCATCTCTTCTTAGGCTAAAAAGGATATAAGAAAAGAGTTGCTCTGCTATTAAAACGATATCAAGATATGGTCCGGTTCGGACCACAATTAAATTATATGTTGGAGACCTGTGTAAAATGTCAGCCAATTCGAATAAGAATTGCGCCCATTGGGGCTCACGAAGTAAAATAGAGAGAACGATTTATATGGGATCTGTATCGGGCTATAGACCGATTCAGAACATAATAAACACGTTTGTTGATAGTCATGAGAGGATCAGTCGTACAAAATTTCAGGCATATCGGATAATAATTGCGACCTCTAGGGGTCAAGAAGTCAAGATCCCAGATCGGTTTATATGGCAGCTACATCAGGTTATGAACCGATTTGAACCTTATTTGACACAGTTGTTGAAAGTAAAAATAAAATACGTCATGCAAAATTTCAGCCAAATCGGATAGGAATTGCGCCCTCTAGAAGCTCATGAAGTCAAATCCCCAGATCTGTTTATATGACAGCTATATCAGGTTATGTTGGATATAATAACAAAACACGTCATGCAAAATTTCATTTCAATCGGATAAGAATTGCGCACTCTAGAGGCTCAAGAAGTCAAGACCCAAGATCGGTTTATATGGGAGCTATATCAGGTTATAAACCGATTTGAACCATACTTGGCACAGTTGTTGGATATCATAACAAAACACGTCGTCCAAAATTTCATTCTGATCGGATAAGAATTGCGCACGCTAGAGGCTCAAGAAGTCAAGACCCAAGATCGGTTTATATGGCAGCTATATCAAAACATGGACCGATATGGCCCATTTACAATACCAACCGACCTACACTAATAAGAAGTATTTGTGCAAAATTTCAAGCGGCTAGCTTTACTCCTTCGGAAGTTAGCGTGCTTTCGACAGACAGACGGACGGACGGACAGACGGACGGACATGGCTAGATCGACATAAAATGTCGCGACGATCAAGAATATATATACTTTATGGGGTCTCAGACGAAAATTTCGAGTAGTTACAAACAGAATGACGAAATTAGTATACCCCCCATCTTATGGTGGAGGGTATAAAAATCTATTTGTGTTTATTTGTCAGTTTCTTTATTTGCTTGTTTGTCAGTTTGCTTGTTTGCTTGTTTCTCAGTTTGTTTGTTTGTGTGTTCCTTATAGACTCAAAAACGACTGAACCGATTTTCTTGAAATTTTCACAGATGGTACATAATGATCCCGTGGTGAAAATGGGGTACTACATTTTTTGATATCTGAAGGAGGAGCGAACCCTCCCCCTTACCCTAATTTTCAGAAACACCAGATCTCAGAGATGGGTGGTGCGATTTAAGCGAAATTTTGTGTGCTCTCTTATAGTAACCTAAAAACAAAAATTAGGTATCCAAATTTCAGATGAGGGGCCGCCCACCACAAAACCTACAAAATATATGTATAGACCAATCATGACAATATGGGACTCAAATGAAAGGTATTTAATATTAGAAAACGTATATGATAATCAATTGTCGGACCAAGTGTTTGGAGGATCACCCCAACCCCCAAAAAACCCCTAAATCGGACATATTTACCCACCATGGCAGCATGGGACTCCAATGAAAGGTATTTGCTAGAAGAATACGAATTTTATATCCAAATGTGGAACCAAGTTTCTGGGGGTCCACCCCTTCCCCAAACCATGAGTTATTTACTAACCATGGCAATATGGGGCTTAAATAAAAGCTATTTGAGTGTAAAATACGAATCTGATATCCAAATGGGGAAACAAATGTTTGGGGGGCCACCCTACTCAAAAACATGCCCCAAAGAGGACAAATTTATGACCATATCAATGGGGCTCAAATGAAAGGTCTTTGGGAGAAAGTTTGGGAAAAAGTTTCTATGGGGCCAACACACCCCTATAACACCACCCAAATAGAAGTATTGGCTGGCCATTGCAATATGGGGCTCAAATAAGAGGTATTTTAGAATAGGACACGAATCTGATATATATTTTCAAGGCCGAGTCACTGAGTGGCCTTCTCATCCCCCAAACCGGTAATGGAAATATTGGGCTCAAATGAAAGGTATTTGGGAGTAGACCACGAATCTGATATGAACATTCGGGACCAACTGTCTAGGGGACGTCCCATCACCATAAAAATCCCCAAATAGGACATAATTGCTCACAAAAAAAATTTGGGTCTTTAACACATTTGAGCTCGATATTGATACTTTTTGGGGCCCGTACCCCAAAACGGACATATTTGCTGACTTTTGCAATAAATCTTAAATGAATGGCATTTGAGATTAGAAAACGAATTTGATATCTAATTTCGAGGCCAATGCCAATATGGGGTTCAAATAAATGATATATAGATATATGAGAATAGAGCACGTAGCTGATATTTTTTCAGGGCTTAGTGTTTGGGGGACCACCCCACTGCCCAAAACACTCCTAAATCGGGCATATTAACCTACCATGTCAATGTGGGGCTAATATTAAATTGATAGCCACTTTCGGGACCAACTTTCTAGGGGTCTACCCCTTCCTCAAAATAGACCACAAACAGCAATTATTTACTCACCATCACAATATAGAGCTCAAATAAAGGTATGTGGGAGTTGAATACGAATATCCATCTATGGGACCATGTATTTGGAGCATCGTTCTTTTCCCAAAAACCCCCCAAAGGTACAAATTTGCCGACCATCCCAATATGTGGCTCAAATGAAAGGTATTTGAGATTGGAAAACTAATTTGATAACCAATTTTGTGGCCAAGTGTTTGGAGGACGCCTCATCCTATAAACTCTACTAAAAACAATAACAATATGGGGTTTAAATAAATGGTATTTGAGACAAGAGCACGATGCTGATATTTTTTTCAGAGACAAGAGTCTAGGGGACCACCTCACACCCGTAAACACTCCTAAATCGGACATCATGAGAATATCGGGCGGTTAAGCCATATGCATATAGTTTTTTAGTAGCATCGCATTTCACTGAAAGCTCTTTTTTATACCAACCACCGAAGGATGGGGGTATATTCATTTTGTCATTCCGTTTGCAACACATCGAAATATCCATTTCCGACCACATAAAGAATATATATTCTTGATCAGGGTAAAAATCTAAGACGAACTAGACATGTCCGTCCGTCTGTCTGTTGAAATAACCCTACAGTCTTTAAAAATAGAGATGTTGAGCTAAAACTTTGCACAGATTCTTTTTTGTCCATAAGCAGGTTAAGTTCGAAGATGGGCTATATCGGACTATATCTTGATATAGTCCCCATATAGACCGATCATCCGATTTAGGGTCTAGGCCCATAAAAACCACATTTGTTATCCGAATTGCTGAAATTTGGGAGAGTGAGTTGTGTTAGGCCCTTCGACATCATTCGTCAATTTGGCCCAGATCGGTCCAAATTCGGATATAGCTGCCATATAGACCGATCCTCCAATTTAGGGTCTTATGCCCATAAAAGCCACATTTGTTACCCAATTTTGCTGAAAATGGAGACAGTGAGATGTATTAGGCCCTTGAACATGCTTCCTCAATTTGGCCTTGATCGGTCCAAATTCGGATATAGCTTCCGTATAGAGCGATCTCTCGGTTTTAGGTTTTGTGGTCATAAACGGCGCATTTATTGTCCGATATCGCTGAAATTTGAGACATTGAGTTTCTTAGGCCCTTGGCCGTCCGTCTTTCTTCAATTTGGCCCTGATCGGTTTAGATTTGGATATACCTGTCATATAGGGGGAGGGTCATGCGGTTACGATATGAAATATGTATATATATATATATATATATATATATATATATATATATATATATATATATATATATATATATATATATATATATATATATATATATATATATATATATATATATATATATATATATATATATATATATATATATATATATATATATATATATATATATATATATATATATATATATGTATATATATATTACTAACGAGCAACGCTTGCAAATCATTGAATTTTATTACCAAAATCAGTGTTCGGTTCGAAATGTGTTCAAATTTTGACAAATTTTGTTCAGCGATGAGGCTCATTTCTGGTTGAATGGCTACGTAAATAAGCAAAATTGCCGCATTTGGAGTGAAGAGCAACCAGAAGCCGTTCAAGAACTGCCCATGCATCCCGAAAAATGCACTGTTTGGTGTGGTTTGTACGCTGGTGGAATCATTGGACCGTATTTTTTCAAAGATGCTGTTGGACGCAACGTTACGGTGAATGAACACATTTCGAACCGAACACTGATTTTGGTAATAAAATTCAATGATTTGCAAGCGTTGCTCGTTAGTAAGTCTATTCATGATGAAATGTCAAAGCATACTGAGCATCTTTCTCTTTGACACCATGTCTGAAATCCCACGTGATCTGTCAAATACTAATGCATGAAAATCCTAACCTCAAAAAAATCACCCTTTAGATATCAAATGAAAGGTATTTAAGAGTAGAGTACAAACTTGACAATAAAATGTTACCCTACGTGTAGTGAGGCCCCCCAACCTTAAAAACCCTCAAAACGGGCATAAATGTCCAACGTCACAAAGTTTATATTAAATGAAAAGTCTTTGGGAGTTGACTACGAATCTGCCATGCACAATAAGGACAGAGTATGGGACCGGCCCACCCACTAAATACCATTCAATAGAACGTGTAGTTCGATCGGGATAATATATCAATTAAAAAAAATCTATGACAGTGTATTTCGCTTCTAATGTTGGTATAAGGATTCAAGTATTTGGTCACGTCCTATCGTACCGCAGGACAGTAGATCGCGACAGCAAAAGACTCAAATAAATTGTCGTTTGGTTCTTAGCGTCGGGGGGACCGAACCTCTCCTCCCAATAAATACAACGCCAAACAGTCATGTAGGATGACCGAGAATATATTGTACTCAAATGAAAGGACGTGTCAGAGTGCAATCCCCCTCCCCCTATCCTACCCAAAAAAAAAGGAATTAAAAAAAATATGTGAATAATATGAAATAATATATGAAGGTCGATCAGAATAGAATAGGAGTACACTTGGTAGAAGAGTACACTTCTTACCCTTAAATTGGGATGGACACAGGATGACCTGCGGATCTTTAAGAATGTAGTATCCCAAGTGGTCGCTTTGAAATATAATTTTGAATGTAGATAACCGCCTCTGAACTCCCTTCAAACCTGTCATAATTGCCTACTATGGCGATAAATAATAGGTATTTGATAGTAGAAAACAAATTTGATATTCAATTTTGAGGCCAAATGTTTGGGTCCAATCGCAATTGGAACCTCAAACTGAACATATTTGTGGATTATGGTAAAATGGTGCTTAAATCTGTATGTGTTTCACGGCCTAGTGGCAAAGAGTTTAGCTTCTCCAATCCACCACCAAATCCAAGAGAATAAAGTAGATCTAACATCCAAACTTTAATGGGCGGACCCTCCCCTTACCCTATTTTCAAAAACGCCAGATCTCGGAGGTGGGTAAGGGCGATATAGGCGATATTTAGTTTGTTTATAAAAACTTAAATACAGACATTTGTATCGTTATTTAGGGGCCGACCCACCTCAAAACCCACCAGCCAAATGAAATATAAACCAATAACCAATCTAACCTATCTATTATCACTTATCTATTATTTAAAAATGAAATTGTTGCGCTTTGTTTGTTTGTCTGTTCCGTATAGACTCAAAAACGGCTGTACCGATTTTCACTACGAATCTGCCATGCACAAAAAGGACAGAGTATGGGACCGGCCCACCCACTAAATACCATTCAATAGAACGTGTAGTTCGATCGGGATAATATATCAATTAAAAAAAATCTATGACAGTGTATTTCGCTTCTAATGTTGGTATAAGGATTCAAGTATTTGGTCACGTCCTATCGTACCGCAGGACAGTAGATCGCGACAGCAAAAGACTCAAATAAATTGTCGTTTGGTTCTTAGCGTCGGGGGGACCGAACCTCTCCTCCCAATAAATACAACGCCAAACAGTCATGTAGGATGACCGAGAATATATTGTACTCAAATGAAAGGACGTGTCAGAGTGCAATCCCCCTCCCCCTATCCTACCCAAAAAAAAAAGGAATTAAAAAAAATATGTGAATAATATGAAATAATATATGAAGGTCGATCAGAATAGAATAGGAGTACACTTGGTAGAAGAGTACACTTCTTACCCTTAAATTGGGATGGACACAGGATGACCTGCGGATCTTTAAGAATGTAGTATCCCAAGTGGTCGCTTTGAAATATAATTTTGAATGTAGATAACCGCCTCTGAACTCCCTTCAAACCTGTCATAATTGCCTACTATGGCGATAAATAATAGGTATTTGATAGTAGAAAACAAATTTGATATTCAATTTTGAGGCCAAATGTTTGGGTCCAATCGCAATTGGAACCTCAAACTGAACATATTTGTGGATTATGGTAAAATGGTGCTTAAATCTGTATGTGTTTCACGGCCTAGTGGCAAAGAGTTTAGCTTCTCCAATCCACCACCAAATCCAAGAGAATAAAGTAGATCTAACATCCAAACTTTAATGGGCGGACCCTCCCCTTACCCTATTTTCAAAAACGCCAGATCTCGGAGGTGGGTAAGGGCGATTTAGGCGAAATTTAGTTTGTTTATAAAAACTTAAATACAGACATTTGTATCGTTATTTAGGGGCCGACCCACCTCAAAACCCACCAGCCAAATGAAATATAAACCAATAACCAATCTAACCTATCTATTATCACTTATCTATTATTTAAAAATGAAATTGTTGCGCTTTGTTTGTTTGTCTGTTCCGTATAGACTCAAAAACGGCTGTACCGATTTTCATGAAATTTTCACAGATGGTAAAGTTTAAGCCCTTGGTGAAAATAGGGTACTACATTTTTTGATATCCGAAGGGGAGAGGACCCTCCCCCTTACCACAATTTTCAAAAACCCCAGATCTCGGAAATGGGTGTACCGATTTAAGCGAAATTTTACATGTCACCTTATGGGACGCCAAAAACACGAAATTGGTATAAAATTTTGGGGTCAACTAACCTGGGGGGACGCCCCATTTCAAAACTTACCCGAACGGACATGTTTACCGACTTGGACAATATGGGTATCAAATGAAAGTCATTTAGAGCACAAACTTGGCATAAAAATGCCACCCTTAGTGTCCGGGGGGGTCCCCCGCACCCAAAAACACCACCCAACAGGACACTTTTACCGCTTTGGACAATATGGGTATCAAAAGAGAGGTATTTAAGAGTAGAGAACGAACCCCATAAACACGAACCCTATAAACACCACCCAACTTTTACCGCTTTGGGTAATATGGGTATCAAATAAAAGGTGTTTAAAGTACAATGTAAATCTGACTTACAAATTTATTCCTTGGTGCCTGAGGGGCCTTCCAACCCCTCAAAACCCCCTGCAGGACATATTTACCGATTAGGGGAATATAAATATCAAATAAAAGCTATTTAAAAGTATAGTAAAAAGCTGATATAAAAATGTATTCCTTGGTGTCTGAGGTGTGAGGGCAATTAGCGTGGATCTGAACCAGACCCGTAGCCCTAAATATCTTGATCGCCACTTTCGAAATGCTTGGGATTATGGGGCTCAAACAACATCGTGTTCTTGCATGATACTGATATTATTTCAGGGTCCGCCCCCTAAACTCCCTTCAAACTGGTCATGTTTGCCGACTATGGCAATAAGGGGCTCAAAATAATAGGTATTTGATAGTAGAAAACGAATTTGATATCCAATTTTGGGCCAATTGTTTGGGGTACTCTCATCCCATAAAATCTCCCTAAACCAATTGCAACTCAAATAAAAGGGTTTTAACAGTAGAGCACGATGCTGATATTTTTTCAGGGCTAAGTGGCGTGGCCGCCCAATCCTCCATATCCCTCAAACTGGACATATTTGTTGATTATGGCAAAAAAGGGGCTCGAATCCGATATCTGATTTACGGCCAAGTGTTTCAGGGACTATTCATCTCATAAACTCCCCCTGAACTACACGTATATACCACCTCACCCCCAAAAACACCCCCATTCCGGACATACTTACCCACCGTAGCAATATAAGGCCCAAATGAAAGTAATTTGTGAGTAGAGCACCAATATGATATCCACATTGGGGCGAAATATCTGAAAGAGCGTACCAGCACCCCCAAAAAAGAATTATTTCCTGACCGCATTAGTAAAGATTTCAGATAAAATAACAGAGTGAAAGAAGGCGCAGCGCAGCGGGCCCTGTCCAGCTAGCATCCCGTTTTTATACCCTCCACCATAAGATGGGGGGTATACTAATTTCGTCATTCTGTTTGTAACTACTCGAAATATTCGTCTGAGACCCATAAAGTATATATATTCTTGATCGTCGCGACATTTTATGCCGATCTAGCCATGTCCGTCCGTCTGTCCGTCCATCCGTCCGTCCGTCCGTCTGTCTGTCGAAAGCACGCTAACTTCCGAAGGAGTAAAGCTAGCCGCTTGAAATTTTGCACAAATACTTCTTATTAGTGTAGGTCGGTTGGTATTGTAAATGGGCCATATCGGTCCATGTTTTGATATAGCTGCCATATAAACCGATCTTGGGTCTTGACTTCTTGAGCCTCTAGAGTGCGCAATTCTTATCCGATTGAAATGGAATTTCGCACGACGTGTTTTGTTATGATAGCCAACAATTTTGCCAAGTATGGTTCAAATCGGTCCATAACCTGATATAGCTGCCGCATAAACCGATCTTGGGTCTTGACTTATTGAGCCTCTAGCGTGCGCAATTCTTATCCGATCAGAATGAAATTTTGCACGACGTGTTTTGTTATGATATCCAACAACTGTGCCATAGCTGTCATATAAACAGATCTGGGGATTTGACTTCTTGAGCTTCTAGAGGGCGCAATTCCTATCCGATTTGGCTGAAATTTTGCATGACGTATTTTATTTTTACTTTCAACAACTGTGTCAAATAAGGTTCAAATCGGTTCATAACCTGATATAGCTGCCATATAAACCGATCTGGGATCTTGACTTCTTGACCCCTAGAGGTCGCAATTATTATCCGATATGCCTGAAATTTTGTACGACTGATCCTCTCATGACTATCAACAAACGTGTTTATTATATTCTGAATCGGTCTATAGCCCGATACAGATCCCATATAAATCGTTCTCTCTATTTTACTTCGTGAGCCCCAATGGGCGCAATTCTTATTCGAATTGGCTGAAATTTTACACAGGTCTCCAAAATATAATTTAATTGTGGTCCGAACCGGACCATATCTTGATATCGTTTTAATAGCAGAGCAACTCTTTTCTTATATCCTTTTTAGCCTAAGAAGAGATGCCTGGAAAACAACTCGACAAATGCGATCCATGGTGGAGGGTATATAAGATTCGGCCGAACTTAGCACGCTTTTACTTGTTGATAATCCATTTTTATACCCACCACTGAAGGATGGGGGTATATTCATTTTGTCATTCCGTTTGCAACACATCGAAATATCCATTTCCGACCATATAAAGTATATATATTCTTGATCAGCGTAAAAATCTTAGACGATCTAGACATGTCCGTCTATCTGTTGAAATCACGTTACGTTTTACTTGTTAACAATACATCGGGAAATCATTAATAGCCTGTTTGTATATATGGAAATGAATTTTTTATAATTCAATAGTTTGTTAAAACTGCAATATGAGCAAAAAGGAACGAATTTCGATTTAGAAACAGATTCATCAAAGTCAAAAGAGCTAATAAACCATCGAAAATAAATACTAAAAAGCGTCCATATATAGACGTTTATAGATCAAAATGTATGAATTCTTAATAGATCCTTAAGTCACATATCATATATTTATTTGTTATACCTACATTAAAAATTTCAGACCCCTAACTCCATTTATGATGGAGTACCAAATAGTACCAAAATTTGCGAATAGTGAATAGATATTTTGGCCAACCATCATATTTTTCTTAGTAGTACCTACATGACAAATTTCAGGCCTCTAACTCCACCTGAAAAAAAGTACAAAATGATACCAATTTTGGTACCAAAATGTACGAATTTTGTATAGATCGTATAGTCATCCTTTCTTAGTTGTACCTACATGCCAAATGTTGGACCTCTAGCTCCATCTATACAGAAAGTAAAAAATGGTACCATTTTTGGCACCAAGATGTTCGAATTGTGAAAAAATCATTTAGTCATCCATCATATATTTCTGAGTTTTACCTACATGCCAAATTTCAGATCTGAATTTTCACAGATAGTACCAAATGTTAGCAGTTTAAGTACCAAAATGCACGAATTGTAAAAAGCTCCTAGTCACCTATTATCTTTTTCCTAGTTGTATTTTCATGCCAAATTTCAGACCTCTAGCTCCATCTGGAAAGAAAAAATCTATATGCTACCAATTTTGATACCAAAATCTACGGATTAGATCATTTATTTACTCATAATATATTTCCTAGTTGTACCTGTATGCCAACTTTCATACCTCTAGTTCCATCTATAAAGAAAGTATCAAATGACACCAATTGCGGTTCTAAACGTACGTTTTCTGCCGTTACCAGTACTATTTTTATACCCAGCACCATAGGAGGGGGTATACTAATATAGTCACTGTTTGTATCACCTCGAAATATTGATCAAGGACCCCGTAAATATATATATCCTTGCTCGTCTCAATATCCTGAGTCGATCTAGTTCCTACTGATGAATCCAGATCGCTTTAAAAAGCCCAGTAACTTGCGAATGTTCACATCCGTTAAATCAGACAGGTTCTCACAAAATGACTGACTGCCATTTTGCGGGACACACACATAGAAGGTGTTCTATGGTATCTTCTTCTTCGATGTCCTCACAGCTTTTGCAAAAGTAGTTACTGGCAACCATCAGTCTGTCAGCATGTTTTCCGATTATACAGTGGTCTGTCATGACAGACACAATGACTGCGACGTCTGTTCTAGCCAATGACAGCTAAGCGGTAGACCTCTTCGAGTCTAGATGAGGCCACATAGTTTTGGAATGCTCACAGCCCCCTCTTTGTGACCATCTATCATTCGTTGCCCTTCGGGCCTGGTCCTGAACACTTAGCTTATATGTCGCTAGAGGCATACCAACAGATTCCAGTGTCCCTGGAGTGTGTAAGGTAGTTCCTAGTCTCGCAAGTTCGTCTGCTTTAGAATTCCCTGGGATATCTCTGTGGCCCGGCACCCAGAACAGGTGAATTTTGAACTGTTCTGACATCTCGTTGAGAGATCTGCGACAGTCGAGGGCGGTTTTTGTGTTCAGAAATACGTTCTCTAGGGATTTAATGGCTGCCTGGCTGTCTGAGAAGATATTTATGCCAATCGTCGTAATGATATTATATCTTAGCCATTCCATCACTCCTTCAATTGCAATGATCTCCGTTAATACACACTGCAGTGGTCGGGTAACCTCTTTAATATGACAAGTTCTAGATCTTCAGAGTACACCCAAAGCCCACCTGGTCGTTTAGTTTGGAACACACACAGTTATTATTATCAAAAAGCGGCTCAGGTAGGTTGTAATCCACACTGCCTGGAACATCGGATATTGTATCAAGGATAACACAGCCGCCACATGACCAATGAGAAATCTCTCTTAACCTCACGGCAGTGGTCGCTGCAATTTGGGTTGCCACAATGTTCAGAGGCATAAGTTGTAGCATTAAATTCAGTGCATCAGATGGTGTCGTCCTCAGTGCGGCTGTGATGCACAAACAAGCCATCCTTTGGATCCGGTTAAGTACTGAGCAGTAGGTGGATTTTTGAAGCGCCGTCCACCAGACCACAACACCATACAACATAATAGGTCTGACAACTGCAGTATATACCCAATGCATACCACGCGGTCTAAATCCCCAACTTTTGCCAATGGCCCTCTTGCAGGTGAATAGGACAAGAGTGGCCTTTCGTGCCATTTCCAATATGTTGGATTTGAAGTTCAATTTCCTGTCCAGGAAAACACACAGGTATTTTGTGCTTTCTGTAAATGGGACATTCTCTCCTCCCAAGGAGACAGGTTCCACTATAGACAACTCGTATCTCCTGCTGAAAAGAACTACTTCTGTCTTGCACGGATTTATACCTAGACCACTTTGGTGTTGCACGTAGAGCTTCCTGAAATATAACTCTAAGAATGCTGGCAAACTTTCCCCTAATCGCAATAGCCAAGTCATCAGCTACCACTTTTACACCTGTTTCTTCCAAGTCAATAATATATTGTTAATGGCTATATTCCAAAAGTAGAGCAGACAGTACACCGCCTTAAGGAATTCCTCTGCTGACCCATCTTTTTAGATCCACAGATCCCAAGCCTGCCGTAATGCATCTTTTAGTAAGTAAGTTATTAATAAACTTTCTTATGGTAGAGTTGACGCCTAGAAACTCCAACTCCTTCATGATTGACGTCGGTTTTACATTATTTAAAGCACCTTCAATGTCAAGAAATGCTACCATTGTACAATATATTCCTTGACAGCGAGAGAACCCAGTATGTAGCCGACTAGGTCGTGAAGGGCTGTTTCAGTGGATTTACCTCTACGATATGCATTCTGCTGCCGCGACAGGCGATCTCTAGGGATCTTTGCCCTAAGATATGTTTCTATCAACCTTCAGCATAAGGGATGACAGACTTTCGCCTTCGTGTAGTAGGGTTTTCCTACTTTCAGAATGAAAATTACCTTCGTGTCCCTCCATCCCACTGGTATATATTAAATTCTGATACAAGCAGAGTATATCTTCCTAATTTAGGGAATCAGTCTATCAGACACAGCTTGTAATTCAAATGGTGATACATCATCAGGGCCTGGCGACTTACAGGAATCAAAAGTTCTTATCGTCCAAAGGATATTCGGCTCAGACACAATTTCGCTAATGGCCTCCGACGAATGCATATCAGTGACAACCTCTTCTGGAAAGAAAAATTTTGAAAAATTTCCTGCGAAATGTGTATCAAGAGTAGCACTACTGTTTCCTCACTATACATTGTCCATGAATATACCCCACCGTAATAGGGCTCGATGACAGAATCTTCCTAAGTCTAGATGCCTCAGATTTATCCTCCACGGAGCTGCAGAATTCTACCCAGGATTTGTTCTGAGTCTTTCTCAGCTCGCCCTTATATTTTCTTAGCTCAGGCTTATAGATGTCCCAATCGTGTGGTGTTCTTGCGGTTTTTGCTCTGTTGAAGAGTTTTCTGCAGTTCATCGTTAGACCAACCAGCTATGGGGTCCACCAGAGCTGTTTGTCGCTGTTTGCCCCTTGGCTTGGCACTAGGACATGCTGACAACCGAACTTCCCCATATCTGGTGATGTGGACTTCCTACAATGAGGCTCTTCTTTCCTACAGAAGCGGCTTCAACCAGCAACTTAAGGTTTGAAGGCGACATTTGTCAATCGTGTGCCATATATAGGGAAGCCACCCAGTAATGAGACTTATTTATTTCAAGGCTGGTTACTACTGGATCGTCAGTGCTTAGCGACGGAAGAAGAAAACCATTTAGACTACCCTCTGCAAGAATACAGGATCCATGTCTCCTATTCCCCGTACTCTCGAGTAGTTTAAATCCTGGAAATCTTAGTCCACGAACCACACCCATGGTTCCTGGATAAGAACCACGTCGAATCGATTAGGGGGCATTAGGAGGACATTAGTGCAGCCGAAGCGGCTTTACATTGGAGATTAATCTGTAGAAACCGGACCATAGTCAGGATTCAGAACTTCCACCACTGTTGTGTTAGCCTTCTGATTCCACCAGGAGTTTATCCCCACAAGATTCGTTAGATCTTGTCATGATGAGCTTCCGTACGCATCCAGGGGCAGGTGAGAAAGCTGTTTAACCACTCTTCCTCAGGACACTGGACACTTACGGTGTGGACGATTCGTCCTTAGATGCTTCACTAGCTGCTGTTGTCGAAGTACTTTCTGAGTTCCGTGCTTCCTCGCGACCCTCGGTGACCCACCCTCACATGGCTTGTCGGGTCCCAATTCGATGCCATCCTCTCCTGTATCGATTGTGGCAGGGGGATTTTCAGTCTCCTTCAATCCGCCAGACTTTAGCGATGTGGTCGATAGTTCCTCAGGCAATTGTTCAGCAACAACTGCTGAGTCGTCTCCTGATTCCCCAACCCCATCGCTTCTACAGACCTTCAGTTTCAGCTTGTTGAATTCGTAAGATACAACCCCCTAAGACTTGTTGAGGTCTGCGAGACAGCCGGTGTTTAGTACGAATATGGTATGTCTCCGGTCACCATCAGCCTCATCCAATCTACCAATCTTCCAGTCGGTGGTTCAAAGATTGGGATTACATTCCCTTAGTCTTCCAAGTATCGATTCAGGATCTAAGGAATCCTTGGTAGCCAAGCATGCGCCATTGGTCAAGAAGGAATATCTTCTTTCTTGACAAAATCTAGTGCTGCGCCTTGGCAGATCTCATCAATTTTTTTTCAGTTTCCGAATCTAGACGTGCAGTCTTTGGGGTAGCCTGTGCAGCGAATTCCCGCTCCAATTTAGGGAATCTCTCTTCCTAATAATGAGTCTTAGGATCATTGGCACCAAGCCTCTCAAGAAGCCTGAGAGCGATGCGCCTCCTATTATTGCAACCTCTTAAGAGCCTATTGGTTTGCCGGGGAAGGCCGATGACGTAGGCAAAATATAGGCATGCGAAGAAAGAATTGGTTCGGCCTTGTCCTTAAAACTCGAACCAGGTGTCTTCGTCAAAAACCCCTTTTGACCAGTCGTCTGTCGGCTAGTGGAGCCTGGAGCAGCCACCCCACCAGTCGAGGTTTCAGTATCAGACAACATGCTGTTGGGTCTTTGGAGTCCATTCAAAGCCTACTCCAGCCCTCTAGATCTGCCGCTGCACTGGAAACAGACGCAGATCATCAACCGCTTAATGGATACCTCTATCGCAGCTATCCTTGAGTGACTTAAATGTTTCGAGTTACAGGAAAATTCTTGCGGAGTGAACTAACAAAAGTCCGCTCCGATCAACCGCTCAAACAAGAAATACTATTTTAGATATTTCCAGGTGAAATCTTTCACCTCACTCAAAACCATTCCATGCGTTTCTTTCTTCAAGTTTCATTTGTTGTATGAATTTGTCATCTTTTACCAAGTTCTGTATTTGGGGACCAATAAAGATATGTGTTCATTTAAAATTTATTTGCTTTTTATAAAGATTTTATATAATACTAGCTGAATCTGGCCCGCTCCGCTGCGCCTTCTTTTACTTTACATGGAACAAAATTATCCTTTGAATATTTATTTATGACAATTTAAGAGCTTTTAGTAAAATACCATGCTTGGAAAAAAAATATGTATATCCCAAAAGCATGACAATAAAAAATGCCTTTATCTGAATCCCATATGATGCCTACTGGTCTATGAATTCGCTCGCAGGGTTTAGGGTCATTAACGTTTGGGTCTTAGATATACTCCATTATTAAAAGTTTTTATTTCAGCTCGATATTGTCATGATGTCCTTTTCAGGGGTGTTTTCGGGGGTGATGTGGCCCTTTAGACTCTTGGCCAAGAAAAATATATCAGCATGGTGCTTGTTTGGGTTCAAACTAAGGGTTTTGCCTTTCGGAATAAAAAGAGGCAGAATAAGGTGTTTAAATTTAACGTTGTTGTAATTGTTTATTGTATTTGTTGTTTATTCAGTGCTTGTAGATTTCATTAGATATAAGCAATAGAATTGAATAATTAATAATAGTTAGCTTTAGTTAGAAAATTGTAAGTGTAGAATTAATTATTTGATTTTAATTGGGGTAAGTAGAGCAATCGATTTGTAGTTTAAGTAGCAAATATTACACTTAGTTTTAGAAAGCAAAATTTACATTGGAAACAAACAATTAGAATTAGTTTAGGTTTCACTTACGGCTTGAGTAATAAATTTTATACGTAGATTTAAGTATACAAATTTAAATCTTAATAGGAAAAAATTCAGCTTAATTTTAATGTTAAGGAATTGTGCAATATAAGGTGATAGCGTTTATTGTTGCCCGCACTTTTGGTTGTGCTTGGTGTTGTTAGTGTCCCGCACTTTTGATTGTTGTTTATTTCTGTGTTGAGATTGTGGGTCGACTTTTAGAATTTGGTGCCTGAGTCTGTTGTTGTTGTGTCACTTGTGTCTAAAATGTTATAATATTAGTTCACTGTTTCAAGGTCTATTGTTCCAATTTTCTCTTTAGTTATATATGTATGTATGTATGTTCACTTTTGGGTCACTTGTTCACTTCGAGGGGGAATAGAGCACGATTCGGCGAGACTGATCTTTTTCTTAGACCTCGCGAAAGCGGTTGACTTTCCAAGCGACAAGCAACGATTCCAGGTAAACTAATGCGCAGACAAAAGGAAACAGCGATTAACTAATAACGTCGATGTACCGTTATGTACAGTGGGTCGTGTTCACACATGAGCACATGGGTAAACACGGCTTTATGTTCAAACGCACTTTGAACATTCTCCCCCTCCAAGTGACGAAGTGACATCTTACCTATTCAATTCTGATTTCTTGCCTGTTAGGTGACTGGGCCGACAGATGGGCGTAGGCGTCGGCCTCTACCTCCACGTCAATCGGGTCTTTGCCTCCTTTGTCTGCGTCTACCAACGAAAGGGATCTTAGGCTGCCTGTGGGGTCTGGAATGATGGGATCGGAATAGGTTCGTCGCGGCAAATCCCGGGTCGTTTAAATATTGAACCTTCCATCTCATACAAAAGTTATGTGAAATGATTCTGAGTCTTTTCCAACGGTTCACGAGTGTAATATTTTCGCTTGAAAGATCGGGTTCTGCTGGAGTCATTGTTGTGCGTATCAAGAAGTGGTGATAGATCGTCTGGATCGTCGCTGGATGGGTTGAGTGGCCTCGAGTTGGGGCAGGCCTCCCTAGCTAAATTAGTAGAGAACTCTTAAAAAGTGATGTTCATATGCGGTATAAATGATGATGTTCATATGCGGTATAATAAATTTGCGCCATTATCGGAGAAGGTTTTCGCTGGGCAGCCACGTCTTCCTATAAATCTAGCTAAGATTACTAAGAAAGACTGGGTCGATAAATTGCTAGTGGGTTCAAGGTGTACGGCTTTAGTAGAAAAACATACGAATATACAAACGTACCCTTTTGTAACAAGACAAGCTCCGCTTGTGAAATTCCTGATACTAAATGCTCCTGAGAAATATACGCCTGTGTTTGCGAAGGGTCTAGTCAGGGTGGTACGTTCCGGTGGTAATGATGACATCATTTGAGATTGGGTTTAATGGCGATATAATATGCATGGTCGACAATTGTGTATGATCTTTTTATACCCTCCACCATAAGATGGGGGGTATACTAATTTCGTCACTCTGATTGTAACTACTCGAAATATTCGTCTGAGACCCCATAAAGTATATATATTCTTGAACGTCGTAAAATTTTATGTCGATCTAGTCATGTCCGTCCGTCTGTCCGTCCGTCCGTCTGTCTGTCGAAAGCACGCTTACTTCCGAAGGAGTAAAGCTAGCCGCTTGAAATTTTGCACAAATACTTCTTATTAGTGTAGGTCGGTTTGTATTGTAAATGGGCCATATCGGTCCATGTTTTGATATAGCTGCCATATAAACCGATCTTGGGTCTTGACTTCTTGAGCCTCTACAGTGCGCAATTATTTTCCGATTGGACTGAAATTTTGCACGACGTGTTTTGTTATGACATCCAACAACTGTGCTAAGTACGGTTCAAATCGGTTTATAACCTGATATAGCTGCCATATAATCCGATCTTGGGTCTTGACTTCTTGAGCCTCTACAGTGCGCAATTCTTAACCGATTGGACTGAAATTTTGCACGACGTGTTTTGTTATTATATCCAACAACTGTGCCAAGTATGGTTCAAATAGGTCCATAACCTTATATAGCTGTCATATAAACCGATCTTGGGTCTTGACTTCTTGAGCCTCTAGAGGGCGCAATTCTTATCCAATTGGAATGAATTTTGGCACGTAGTATTTTGTTATGATATCCAACAACTGTGCCAAATATGGTTCAAATCGGTTCATAACCTGATATAGCTGTCATATAAACCGATCTGGGATCTTGACTTCTTGAGCCTCTAGAGGTCGCAATTATTATCCGATTTGCCTGAAATTTTGTATTGTATGACCATTAACATAGGTGTTTACTATGGTCTGAATCGGTATATAGCCCGATACAGCTCCCATATAAATCGATCTCTCTATTTTACTTCGTACTCTTCGACGAGGCCGCCGTAGCGCATAAGTTAGCATGTCCGCCTATAACACTGAACGCCTGGGTTTGAATCCTGGCGAGACCATCAGAAAACATTTTCAGCGGTGGCTTTCCCCTCCTAATGCTGGCAACATTAGTGAGGTAATATGCCATGTAAAACTTCTCTACGAAGAGGTGTCGCACTGCGGCACCCCGTTCGGACTCGCCTATAAAAAGGAGCCTCCTTATCATTGAGCTTAAACTTAAATCGGACTGCACTCATTGATAGGTGAGAAGTTTACCCCTGTTCCTTAGTGGAATATTCATGGGAAAAATTTGCAATTTGATATTTGCAATTTTACTCTTCGACGAAGTAATACTTTTCGGTTGTTGCTATGAGACGCTTCTTTATCTCTAGGAGCTCAGCGCTTGTTATTGCTAGCGAAGAAATTCTTAGTGTAGATCTAGTAGAACCTGTATTATGCCAGAATCTAACTGCATAAGACAAGACCCTATAAGCTCTATCTAAAGACGAACAAGAAAAAAGGCGTTAAGTTCGATCGGGCCGAACTTCGGATACCCACCACCTAGGGTATATATGTAAACCACCTTTCATCAAAATCCGGTGTAAATTGCATACCTTATGTCCCACAGCAGTTATACCGAAATATGTTCCGGTTTGGACCAAATACTAATAAGTACAAGTTATTGTTTGATTGTGTATAACAAAATATTGGTCTTTAAAGTAGCTATATCTAAAAATAAACTGATCTGAACCATATTCAACACGGATGCCGAAAAGCCTAATATAAGTCACTGTGTCAAATTTCAGTAAAATCTGATTGTAAACGCGCCTTTTATGGAGCCAAGACTTTAAATCGAGATATCGGTCTACATGGCAGCTATATCCAAATCTGGACCGATTTGGGTCAAGTTGCAGAAAAATTTCGAAGAGCCTAACACAACGCACAGTCCCGAATTTCGGCGAAATCGGACAATAAATGCGCCTTCTATGGGCCCAAAACCTTAAATCGAGAAATCGGTCTATATGGCAGCTATAGCCAAATCTGGGTCAAAGTGAAGAAAGACGTCGAAGGGTCTAGGACAGCTCACTGACTCAAATTTCAGCGATATCGGACAATAAATGCGCCTTTTATGGCCTCTTAATCGGAGGATAGTTCTATATGGGCCAAATTGACCAAGGATATTGAAGGGCCTAACTCAACTCTCTGTCCCAAATTTCAGCAAAATCGGATAATAAATGTGGCTTTTATGGGCTTAAGACCTCAAATCGGAGGATCGGTCTATATGGAAGTTTTATTTAAATCTGAACCGATCTGGGCCAAATTGATAAATGATGTCGAAGGGCCTAACGCAACTCAGTGTCCAAAATTTTAGCAAAATCGGATAATAAATGTGGCTTTTATGGGCCTAAGACCCTAAATCGGCGGATCGGTCTATATGGGGGCTATATCAAGTTTAGTCCGATATAGCTCATCTTCGAACTTAACATGCTTATAGACAAAAGAAGAATCTGTGCAAAGTTTCAGCTCAATATCTTAAATTTTAAAGACTGTAGCGTGATTTAAACAGACAGACGGACATGTCTAGATCGTCTTAGATTTTTACGCTGATCAAGAGTATATATACTTTATAGGGTCGGAAATGGATATTTTGATGTGTTGCAAACGGAATGACAAAATGAATATACCCCCATCCTTCGGTGGTGGGTATAAAAACGAGTCAAAGGGTCATCGAATGTTGTTGTAGCGAATATTTTAACTTGTTTTGTTTCAAGGTTTGTGTCGGAACTTAATTTATCTTATAGCCAATGGTTTCGTGGCAACTTGAGCCCCTCGGGTCCCGTCTACCATTAAATGATGAGAAATCACGTCGTCAGGAGAACAGCCGCGACTTGCTTCATCTGCAGGGTTGCAGTCATGGTTGCAGGCATGGGTCAAAAAACTTTGCTATTGTCGATAATACTTCACGTTTTGTGCTCAATGGCTATTCGTTGACTACTGGAACCCTAAAGGTGAAATTATCCGCGGTTACATTCCATCGAATGCCTGGGGTTTTAGTGGAAAGAGTCCTCAGAAATATCTAACCAGTTGACGGGTAAAAGAATATCTGGATTTCGGTCTTTGAGTAGACGAGAGTCATTCGATGTCCATTTTCTAAGTTCAGAGCCGACGATAATTCGTTTCTGGAAACTAAAGCTTAAGAGTATACGCTGAAAAGGGGCTTGACTAGGGTCGATCATGATTTGGCGGTATATTTACGTAACGTCCACGTTGAAAACTTATTTAAAAAACCTCCACTTTAACACCTGTATGACTAAATCTTGTTGTAGTATTGGATCTGTGTGTAGAATATGATTTAAGCTTTTCTTATTGGATGTTAGACTCGAAGTATTAAAAACTACACTTGTTTTTTAGTTTTTGGTTTTGTAGTTATTCTTTCTGGTTTAATAACCGCGTGGTGTGACAAGTAGTAATGTGGTCATGGGTCTTAACTTTCCTCATAATCCCTGAATCATGTTGCTGTTTTATGTTAGGGTCTTTCGAAAGTTTCCTTTCCATACGATGGGATTGCGCCATGGCTATGTTCCTTGAATTAGTATAATTCCTGACCTCAAAATCATTTTTGGGGTTTCCTCCACCTCCCAAAAACGTGTAATTATTTTCTCAATTGTTGCTGCACTGTAAAGTGTGATTTCTTTTTTCGTTTGTGTTTCTTGTAGTATGGGTCCGCCTACTATCCAACCAAAGACCGTACTTTGTGCTAGTAACGAACCAATGGATTTCATAGGAACTCCAGGCGAATATATGAATGGCCCTATATCTAATCCTATTAACATATCGACGGGTTGACTTTCGAAGAATCGAGGGTCCGCCAAATCTAAGTGTCTAACTTCTTCAAATTGATATGATGGTAAATTGCGCGTTGGTAATCTTGATGGAAGCGTTTTCAAAACCGGTGCCCATACTTATAGATAGAAATCTGGGTCAACGCAAGCTTTAGTAGATGTATCTGCTACAGTTCCGCTTAAGCCTGTAACATGAACTAAGTTTCTAACAGTAAGTAATTTTAATTTATTCTTTATTTTCTCGGATATGAATGTTGATTGAGATCCAGGGTATATAATTTCCATGGCATCAAATCTCTGGGTTTTGGACTTGATTTGTACGATAGCTGTGAACAAAAAAGTTTCTCTAGGTTTTGGAGCGAGTCTGCTATCTTGCAGAGTCAGAGTCGTTACACAAGGTGTTTCTAAACCAGGTGTGGACTGTATGTTTGATGATGATAATTGTACAAGAGTGGTTAAAGCAGCAGCACTGGTACTAGTTCGTGCGTACTCATTAACCTGTTGAACTAGGGTGGTAGGATCAGTTGAACTGGTACTAGGGCGTGCATCCTGTCTACCGGGATGAACGAATGTGTTGAAAGCGGCAGCACTTGTACTAGTTCGTGCTCCGTTTCGTTGATGTGTATGGGTTGTAGGGTATTGGGTCTCGTTGCCTCTTTGTAATAAACTGTGATGACGTATATTACACTCCCTACAACTGTAACGACTCTTGCATTCCCAAACTCCGTGATCTGAAGAAAGGCAATTACAATAACTGTGATTGATTTTGACTATGTGTATTCTATCATTGGGTGTTTTTTCTATGAATTGTGTACATTCTCGCAAAATGTGGTTGGCAACCTGTTTCTATGTTCCTACGGTCAGGTGCTGATTTGTTTGATTTGAAATTGGATCTATTGTCTGATCCCTTGAATTTCTGTGATGTGTTAGTTTGGAAACTATTATTCCTCCTATCCCTTCTATCAAAATCAGATCTAGGCTGACTGGGTTTTGAAAACTGGGGCTTAATATTTCCTACCGATTCAATTGCTTCCACGATGGAAGCGTTGAGCAATCCTCTAAGTCACTTTCAAATTCTTCCAGAAATGTTCTATGTAATTTTGTTGAAACTATGTGAACTAAAATTGGATCCCACTCGAACGTTTTAACATAAAGTGTCTTCAAAGTTTGAGTGCAACTAATAATTGTGCGTTGTAACCTTTATACTGATGCGGCAGATTCAACCGAAACTGCGGGTAAATTAAAAAGGGTCTTTAGTCATTTACTTGCATACGTTTGTTTTCATATCTATTTTCTAAGTTTTTCCATGCTATATCAAAACCTTCATAAGTTATTGGAACGGTGCCTGAACCGATCTGGGCCAAATTGATAAATGATGTCGAAGGGCCTAACGCAACTCAGTGTCCAAAATTTTAGCAAAATCGGATAATAAATGTGGCTTTTATGGGCCTAAGACCCTAAACCGGCGGATCGGTCTATATGGGGGCTATATCAAATTTAGTCCGATATAGCTCATCTTCGAACTTAACATGCTTATAGACAAAAGAAGAATCTGTGCAAAGTTTCAGCTCAATATCTTAAATTTTAAAGACTGTAGCGTGATTTAAACAGACAGACGGACATGTCTAGATCGTCTTAGATTTTTACGCTGATCAAGAGTATATATACTTTATAGGGTCGGAAATGGATATTTTGATGTGTTGCAAACGGAATGACAAAATGAATATACCCCCATCCTTCGGTGGTGGGTATAAAAACGACACAAAGGGTCATCGAATGCTGTTGTAGCGAATATTTTAACTTGTTTTGTTTCAAGGTTTGTGTCTGAACTTAATTTATCTTATAGCCAATGGTTTCGGGGCAACTTGAGCCCCTCGGGTCCCGTCTACCATTAAATGATGAGAAATCACGTCGTCAGGAGAACAGCCGCGACTTGCTTCATCTGCAGGGTTGCAGTCATGGTTGCAGGCATGGGTCAAAAAACTTTGCTATTGTCGATAATACTTCACGTTTTGTGCTCAATGGCTATTCGTTGACTACTGGAGCCCTAAAGGTGAAATTATCCGCGGTTACATTCCATCGAATGCCTGGGGTTTTAGTGGAAAGAGTCCTCAGAAATATCTAACCAGTTGACGGGTAAAAGAATATCTGGATTTCGGTCTTTGAGTAGACGAGAGTCATTCGATGTCCATTTTCTAAGTTCAAAGCCGACGATAATTCGTTTCTGGAAACTAAAGCTTAAGAGTATACGCTGAAAAGGGGCTTGACTAGGGTCGATCATGATTTGGCGGTATATTTACGTAACGTCCACGTTGAAAACTTATCTAAAAAACCTCCACTTTAACACCTGTATGACTAAATCTTGTTGTAGTATTGGATCTGTGTGTAGAATATGATTTAAGCTTTTGTTATTAGATGTTAGACACGAAGTATTAAAAACTACACTTGTTTTTTAGTTTTTAGTTTTGTAGTTATTCTTTCTGGTTTAATAACCGCGTGGTGTGACAAGTAGTAATGTGGTGTCTTTCCTATCTCATGGGTCTTAACTTTCCTCATAATCCCTGAATCATGTTGCTATTTTATGTTAGGGTCTTTCGAAAGATTCCTTTCCATACGATGGGATTGCGCCATGGCTATGTTCCTTGAATTAGTATAATTCCTGACCTCAAAATCATTTTTGGGGTTTCCTCCACCTCCCAAAAACGTGTAATTATTTTCTCAATTGTTGCTGCACTGTAAAGTGTGATTTCTTTTTTCGTTTGTGTTTCTTGTAGTATGGGTCCGCCTACTATCCAACCAAAGACCGTACTTTGTGCTAGTAACGAACCAATGGATTTCATAGGAACTCCAGGCGAATATATGAATGGCCCTATATCTAATCCTATTAACATATCGACGGGTTGACTTTCGAAGAATCGAGGGTCCGCCAAATCTAAGTGTCTAACTTCTTCAAATTGATATGATGGTAAATTGCGCGTTGGTAATCTTGATGGAAGCGTTTTCAAAACCGGTGCCCATACTTATAGATAGAAATCTGGGTCAACGCAAGCTTTAGTAGATGTATCTGCTACAGTTCCGCTTAAGCCTGTAACATGAACTAAGTTTCTAACAGTAAGTAATTTTAATTTATTCTTTATTTTCTCGGATATGAATGTTGATTGAGATCCAGGGTATATAATTTCCATGGCATCAAATCTCTGGGTTTTGGACTTGATTTGTACGATAGCTGTGAACAAAAAAGTTTCTCTAGGTTTTGGAGCGAGTCTGCTATCTTGCAGAGTCAGAGTCGTTACACAAGGTGTTTCTAAACCAGGTGTGGACTGTATGTTTGATGATGATGATTGTACTAGAGTGGTTAAAGCAGCAGCACTGGTACTAGTTCGTGCGTACTCATTAACCTGTTGAACTAGGGTGGTAGGATCAGTTGAACTGGTACTAGGGCGTGCATCCTGTCTACCGGGATGAACGAATGTGTTGAAAGCGGCAGCACTTGTACTAGTTCGTTGGCTTACAGATTTTGCCGAATCTTTACAAAAATATTGCTTTGACCCGCTAAAAATTGGGCAATAAGATAACGTTTTAAAATTTCGAACACAAATGAGGCCAGCACGCAATATTCTCTTCCTTATACTTGACACAAAAAACAATTCCTGGTTAAAATTTTTTTTTTTTTAATTTTTTTATATTTTTTACGCTCTTCTCTACTTATTGTATCAAAAATTTCAACAAAATGCTGTGGATGTCTGTCCCAAATTTCCTACAACTGATTTGAAAGTAGGGTCTGCTAAATCGAGGTCAAATTCAATTTGGGTCAAATATAATTTTCATCAAAAAAAATCCGACGACCTTTCTAGCTATTCATAATCATAAAAACAAGTAAAAGGGTGCTAAGTCCGGCCGGGCCGAATCTTATATACCCTCCACCATGGATCACATTTGTCGAGTTCTTTTCCACGCATTTTTAGGCAAAAAGGATATTAGAAAAAATTTGCTCTGCTTTTAGAGCGATATCAAGATATGGTCCGGTTTGGACCACAATTAAATTATATGTTGGAGACCTGTGTAAAATGTCAGCCAATTCGAATAAGAATTGCGCCCTTTGGGGGCTCAAGAAGTAAAATAGAGAGATCAATTTATATGGAAGCTGTATCGGGCTATAGACCGATTCATACCATAATAAACACGTATGTTGATGAGAGAATCCGTCGTACAAAATTTCAGGCAAATCGGATAATAATTGCGACCTCTAGAGGCTCAAGAAGTCAAAATCCCAGATCGGTTTATATGACAGCTATATCAGGTTATGGACTGCTTTGAACCAAACTTGGCACCGTTGTTGGATATCATAACAGAACACGTCGTGCAAAATTTCCTCCCAATGGGATAAGAATTGCGCACTGTAGAGGATGGACCGATATGGCCCATTTACAATACCAACCGGCCTACACTAATAAGAATTTTTTATGCAAAATTTCAAGCGTCTAGCTTTACTCCTTCGGAAGTTAGCGTGCTTTCGACAGACAGTCGCGACGATCAAGAATATATATACTTTATAGGGTCTCAGACGAATATTTCGAGTAGTTACAAACAGAATGACGAAATTAGTATACCCCCGTCCTATGGTGGAGGGTATAAAAAACAAGATAGCACTCACTTTAATGCTTCTTCTTTGATGTTTGTATATATGTGTATGTGGGCGCTTGGCTTGGGTCCCGAATTTTCGTTGGCGTCTTTTTTACTGATTTTGGTAGTTTTGTGTTGTTAGTTTTTAATTTTGTTGTTTTAGTGTCTTTGATTTTGCGAGGCTTTGGGAATTTAACCGTTGTTACGGGTTTTTCCCAGTTTTTATCCCAAAGCGAATATTTTTTTTATACCCTCCACCATAGGATGGGGGTTTACTAATTTCGTCATTCTGTTTGTAACTACTCGAAATATTCATCTGAGACCCCATAAAGTATATAAAGGGTGATTTTTTTGAGGTTAGGATTTTCATGCATTAGTATTTGACAGATCACGTGGGATTTCAGACATGGTGTCAAAGAGAAAGATGCTCAGTATGCTTTGACATTTCATCATGAATAGACTTACTAACGAGCAACGCTTGCAAATCATTTTCAGTGAATGGGCCCTAGAAAAGTTGGCAGAAAATCCGCTTTTTTATCGACAAATTTTGTTCAGCGATGAGGCTCATTTCTGGTTGAATGGCTACGTAAATAAGCAAAATTGCCGCATTTGGAGTGAAGAGCAACCAGAAGCCGTTCAAGAACTGCCCATGCATCCCGAAAAATGCACTGTTTGGTGTGGTTTGTACGCTGGTGGAATCATTGGACCGTATTTTTTCAAAGATGCTGTTGGACGCAACGTTACGGTGAATGAACACATTTCGAACCGAACACTGATTTTGGTAATAAAATTCAATGATTTGCAAGCGTTGCTCGTTAGTAAGTCTATTCATGATGAAATGTCAAAGCATACTGAGCATCTTTCTCTTTGACACCATGTCTGAAATCCCACGTGATCTGTCAAATACTAATGCATGAAAATCCTAACCTCAAAAAAATCACCCTTTATATTCTTGATCGTCGCTACCTTTTATGTCGATCTAGCCATGTCCGTCCGTCTGTCCGTCCGTCCATCTGTCTGTCGAAAGCACGCTACCTTCCGAAGGGGTAAAGCCAGCCGCTTGAAATTTTACACAAATACTTCTTATTAGGGTAGGTCGGTTGGTATTGTAAATGGGCCATATCGGTCCATGTTTTGATATAGCTGCCATATAAACCGATCTTGGGTCTTAACTTCTTGAGCCTCTAGAGTGCGCAATTCTTATCCGATTGGAATGAAATGTTGCACGACGTATTTTGTTATGATATCCAACAGCTGTGCCAAGTATGATACAAATCGGTCCATAACCTGATATATTGTAGCTGCCATATAAACCGATCTGGGGTCTTGACTTCTTGAGCCTCTAGAGTGCGCAATTCTTATCCGATTGGATTGAAATTTTGCACGACGTGTTTTGTTATGATATCCAACAACTGTGCCAAGTATGATTCAAAAAGGTCCATAACCTGATATAGCTGGCATATAAACCGATCTTGGGTCTTGATTTCTTGAGCCTCTAGAGGACGCAATTCTTATCCAATTGGAATGAAATTTTGCACGGCGTATTTTATTTTTACTTTCAACAGCTGTGCCAAGTATGATTCAAATCGATCCATAACCTGATATAGCTGTCATATAAACCGATCTTGCGTCTTGACTTCTTGAGCCTCTAGAAGGCGCAATTCTTATCCGATTGAAATGCATTTTTTCACGTACTATTTTGCTATGATATCCAACAACTGTGCCAAGTATAGTTTAAATCGGTTCATAACCTGATATAGCTGCCATATAAACCGATCTGGGATCTTGACTTCTTGAGCCTCTAGAGGTCGCAATTATTATCCGATTTGTCCGAAACTTTGTGTTACGAATCCTCTCATGACCATCAACATACATGTTTATTATGGTCTGAATCGGTCTATAGCCCGATACAGCTCCCATATAAATCAATCTCTCTATTTTATTTCTTGAGCCCCCAAAGGGTGCAATTCTTATTCGAATTGGCTGACATTTTGCACAGGTCTCCAACATATAATTTATATGTGGTCCAAACCGGACCATATCTTGATATCGCTCTAATAGCAGCGCAAATCTTTTCTTATATCCTTTTTATACCCTCCACCATAGGATGGGGGGTATACTAATTTCGTCATTCTGTTTGTAACTACTCGAAATATTCGTCTGAGACCCCATAAAGTATCGATGTCGATCTAGCCATGCGCAATCTTAGGTCTTGATTTCTTGAGCCTCTAGAGGACGCAATTCTTATCCGATTGGAATGAAATTTTGCACGGCATATTTTATTTTTACTTTCAATAGCTGTGCTAAGTATGCTTTAAATCGGCCCATAACCTTATATAGCTGTCATATAAACCGATCTTGGGTCTTGACTTCTTGAGCCTCTAGAGGACGTAAATCTTATCCGATTGGAATGAAATTTTGCACGGCGTATTTTATTTTTACTTTCAACAGCTGTGCCAAGCATGATTCAAATCGGTCCATAACCTGATATAGCTGCCATATAAACCGATCTTGGGTCTTGATTTCTTGAGCCTCTAGAGGGCGCAATTCTTATCCGATTGGAATGAATTTTTGCAGGTACTATTTTGTTATGATATCCAACAAATGTGCCAAGTATGGTTTAAATCGGTTTATAACCTGATATAGCTGCCATATAAACCGATCTGGGATCTTGACTTCTTGAGCCTCTAGAGGTCGCAATTATTATACGATTTGTCCGAAACTTTGTGATACGGATCCTCTCATGACCATCAACATACGTGTTTATTATGGTCTGAATCGGTCTATAGCCCGATACAGCTCCCATATAAATCAATCTCTCTATTTTAATTCTTGAGCCCCCAAAGGGCGCAATAATTTCCAACATATAATTTATATGTGGTCCAAACCCGATATCGCTCTAATAGCAGCGCAAATCTTTTCTTATATCCTTTTTATACCACCCACCGACGGATGGGGTATATTCATTTTGTCATTCCGTTTGCAACACATCGAAATATCCATTTCCGACCCTATAAAGTATATATATTCTTGATCAGCATAAAAATCTAAGACGATCTAAAAATGTCCGTCCGGCTGTCCGTCTGTCTGTTGAAATCTCGCTACAGTCCTCAAAAATAGAGATATTGAGCTGAAATTTTGCACAGAGTCTTTTTTTGTTCATAAGCAGGTTAAGTTCGAAGATGAGCTATATCGGACTATATCTTGATAGGGTCTATGGCACATAAAAGCCACATTTATTATCCGATTTTGCTAAAATTTGGGAGAGTGAGTTGTGTTAGGCCCTTCGATATCCTTCGTCAATTTGGCTCAGATCGGCCCAGATTTGGATATAGCTGCCATATAGACCGATCCTCAGATTTAGGGTCTATGGCACATAAAAGCCACATTTATTATCCGATTTTGTTCAAATTTGGGACAGTGAATTGTGTTAGGCACTTCGGCATCCTTCTTAAGTTTGGCTCAGATCGGTTTAGATTTGCATATAGCTGCCATATAGACCGATCCTCCGATTTAGGGTCTTAGGCTCACAAATCATATTTATTATCCGATTTTACTGAAATTTAAGACAGTGAGTTGTGTTAGGCCCCTCGACATCATTTATCAATTTGGACCAGATCGGTCCAGATTTGGATATAGCTGCCATATAGACCGATCCTCCGATTTAGGGCCTTAGGCCCATAAAAGCCAGTTTTATCATCCGATTTTGCTGAAATTTGGGACAGTGAGTTACGTTAGGCTCCTCGACATCATTCGTCAATTTGGCCTAGATCGGTCCAGATTTGGATATAGCTGCAATATAGACCGATCTCTCGATTTAAAGTTTTTTGCCCATAAAAGGTGCATTTATTATCCGATGTCGCCGAAATTTGGGACAGTGAGTTATATTTGACCCTTCGTCAATTTGGCTCAGATCGGTCCAGTTCGGGATATAGCTGTCATATACACCGATCCTCCGATTTAGGGTCTTAGGCCCATAAAAGGCGCATTTATTGTTCGATGTTGCCGAAATTTGGAACATTGAGTTAGGTTAAATCCCTTGACATAGTTCTACATTATGGCACAGATCGGTCAAGATTTGGATATAGCTGCCATATAAACCGATCTGGGATCTTGACCCCTAGAGGTCGCAATTATTATCCGATATGCCTGAAATTTTGTACGACTGATCCTCTCATGACTATCAACAAACGTGTTTATTATGTTCTGAATCGGTCTATAGCCCGATACAGAACCCATATAAATCGTTCTCTCTATTTTACTTCGTGAGCCCCAATGGGCGCAATTCTTATTCGAATTGGCTGAAATTTTACACAGGTCTCCAACATATAATTTAATTGTGGTCCGAACCGGACCATATCTTGATATCGTTTTAATAGCAGAGCAACTCTTTTCTTATATCCTTTTTAGCCTAAGAAGAGATGCCGGGAAAACAACTCGACAAATGCGATCCATGGTGGAGGGTATATAAGATTCGGCCCGGCCGAACTTAGCACGCTTTTACTTGTTTATTTCTCTGTTGAGATTGTGGGTCGACTAGAATTTGGTGCCTGAGTCTGTTGTTGTTGTGTCACTTGTGTCTAAAATGTTATTATATTAGTTCACTGTTTCAAGGTCTATTGTTTCAGTTTTCACTTTAGTTTTATATGTGTGTGTGTATGTTCACTTTTGGGTCACTTGTTGTTCACTTCAAAGGGGGGAAAGAGCACGATTCGCGGGTTTAAGGATTCAAACGAGACTGATCTTTTTCTGGTTGTTGCTTGTCACTTAGAGCTCGCGAAAACAGTTGACTTTCCAAGCGACAAGCAACAATTACAGGTAAACCAATGCGCAGACAAAAGGAAACTGCGATTAACAAATAACATCGATGTACCGTTATGTACAGTGGGTCGTGTGCACACATCTGCACATGGGTACACACGACTTTATGTTCACACGTACCTTGAACAGTGCTCTTCTCTCAAATACCATTTATTTGAACCCCATATTGCCATTAGTTTAAGGGGAGATTTTAAAGGATTTGGCCCCAAAATTTGTACTCTTTGGGAGGTATTTTGGGAAAGAGGCGGTGCCCCAAATACATGGTCCCCCATTTGGATGTCAGATTCGTATTCTACTCCCAAATATTTGGGACCCATATTGCGATGGTCAGTAAATAATTGTGTTTGTGCGGTGTTTTACAAAATATCTTCCATTTGAGCCCCACATTGACGTGGTTGGTATATATGCCCAATTTAGGGGTGTTTTGGGGAGTAGAGTGGTCCCCCAAACTCTAAGCCCTGAAAAAATATCAGCTATGTGCTCTATTCTCATGTATCTATATATCATTTATTTGAACCTTACATTGGCATTGGCCTCGAAATTGGATATCAAATTCGTTTTCTAATCTCAAATACCTTTCATTTAAACCCCTTATAGCAAAAGTCAGCAAATATATTCGCTTTAGAGTATGGGCCCTAAAAACTATCAATATCGAGATCCACTCCCTTTAAGACCCAAAATTACCATGGTGAACAAAAACGTCCTTTTTGGGCGTTGTTATGGGGGTGGGACGTCCCCTAGGGGGTTTGTCCGGAATGTTGATATCAGATTCGTGGTCTACTCCCAAATATCTTTCATTTGAGACCCATATTTCCATAGTCGGCAAACATGACCGGTTTCGGGGGTGTTTTGGGGGATAGGGCGGCCATTCAGTGACTTGGCTTTGAAAATATATATCAGATTCGTGTTCCACTCTAAAATACTTCTTATTACAGCCCCATATCGGAATGGTTAGCAAATACGTCCTATTTGATAGGTGTTATGGGGTCGGTGTGGCCCCATACACACTTTTTCGCGAATATTGATATCACATTCTTGATTTACTCCCAAAGGCCTTTCATTTGAGCCCTATATAACTATTGTAGTAAATTTGTCCTCTTTGGGGGGTGTTTCGCGGAAGGGGTGCACCCCCAGAAACTTGCTGCTACATTTGGATACCAAATTCGTATTCTACTCGCTACTGGGTGGTCCCCCAAACACTTAGTACAACAATTGGAGAGCAGATACGTTTTCTACTCTTAAATACATTTGAGTTCCATATTGTCATGATTGGTCTATTTATTGTATATATATTTGGTAGGTTTTGGTTGGGGCTGCCCCCCTAGGTACCCCATCCACCATAGGATGGGGGTATACTAATTTCGTCATTCTGTTCATAACTCCTCGAAATATTCGTCTAAGACCCCATAAAGTATATATATTCTTGATCGTCATGACATTTTAAGTCGAACTAGCCATGTCTGTCCGACCGTCTGTATGTCGGTTGGGATTGTAAATGCGCTATATCGGTCCACCTTTTGATATAGCTGCCAAATAAACCGATCTGGGATTTTGACTTCTTGAGCCACTAGAGAGCACAATTCTTATCCAATTCTTATTTTGCATGAGGTGTTTTATTATGACTTCCAATAAATGTGCTGAGTATGGTTGAAATCGGTCTATAACCTGATATAGCTGCCATATAAACCTATCTGGGGTCTTGACTTCTTGAGCCTCTACAGTTAGTAATTCCTATCCGATTTGGCTGAAAGTTTGCACGACGTGTTTTGATACGACTACCAATAACTGTGTTAAGAATGGTTTAAATCGGTCCATAACCTGATACTGCTGCCATATAAACTGATCTGGGGTCGTGACTTCTTGAGCCATTAGAGGACGCAATTATTATCCGATTTGGCTGAAATTTTGCATGAGATGTTTTGTTATGACTTTCTACAACTGTGCTAAGAATAGTTCAAATCGATCCATAACCTGATATAGCTGCCATATAAACCGATCTGGGGTCTTGACTTCTTGAGCCTCCACAGGGAGTAATTCCTATCCGATTTGGCTGAAATTTTGCACTACGTGTTTTGTTACGACTTCCAACAACTGTATAGAGAATGGTTTAAATCGGTCCATAACCTGATATAACTTCCCTTTAAATCGATCTGGGGTCTTGACTTCTTGAGCCTCTAGAGGTCGGCTTCTCCCATGACCTGTAACATACGCGTCGTATATGGCATGGATCGGTTTATAGCCTAATACAGCTCCTCTATAAACCGATCTCCCTTTCCTTTATTTCTTTAGCCTCTTAAATGCGAAATTCTTCCTAGATTTGGCTGAAATTTTACAAAATGACTTCTACTATGGTCTCCAATATTTAATATTCTTTTATCCTTTGTTTGCCTAAAAAGAGATACCGTGGAAAGAGCTCGACAAATGCGATCCATGATGAAGGGTATATAAGATTCGGCCCGGCCGAACTTAGCACGCTTTTACTTGTTATTTTTGGGTTACTTTAAGAGAGCACACGAAATTTCGATTAAATTGCTCCACCCATCACCGAGATCTGGCGTTTCTGAAAATTAGAGTAAGGTATTTGAGTGTTGCTCCATTTTTCTCAAGGACTTTCACGAATTGCTTTATTAACCCCAATTTTATGTGCAACGGAGGTAAAATGATGTCTTTTGAATGGATTAACGGGATATTTATGTCAGTTTTTCACCAATTATTGCTGTTGAACGCAGTTTCCAGTCTCTTGGCTTTCCCTTCCACAAAAATAGCATACTTATTAAAATATTCTTCATAAAGAGATATAATTTGCTTCTTTACCTACATATCTATTTTATGCCGTTTATCCACATATACAACAAAACCTGTATCTTTTACTACATATTTCTATGTAATTTGATAATATTTTCTATCTTTGGTAAATTTTTATAATAAGACTTTCTACTACTTCACTTTTTACACCAATATCACTCCAATGTTTATTGTCCACTTACAGAAATTATAATGTATCAGTTTCGCAACCAGTCACTATCAGCCTGTTTCGCTACCGCAAGTTTGGTTCCGTTATATCCTTTATCTATTTAAATCATTAACTTTTACATTTTTAACCCATAACAATTAATGCCATTAGAAATGAGAAATTTTTGACTTCATTTATGAGGTAAAAGGCTTAAAATGACAGCCCTTTCCACTGAATGCTTGGTACCTTTGAGGAACCTAAATATTCAACCCATTACCATTTACCCATTTGACCCATAACAAGTAAGAGCGTACTAAGTTCGACCGGGCCGAATTTTATTTACCTCAAATCGGTTATTAACCTGATATAGCTGCCATATAAACCAATCTTGGGTCTTGACTTCTTCAGCTTTTAGAGGGTGCAATTTTTATCCGATTTGGCTGTAATTTTACATGACGTGTTCTGGTATCACTTCCAACAACTATGCTAAGAATGATCCAAATCGGTTCATAACCTGGTATAGCTACCATATAAACCGATCTTGGATCTTGACTTCTTATCCGCAATTCTCATCCGATTTGGCAGAAATTTTGTACAACGGCTTCTCCCATGACCTTCAACATCGTCTTCAATATGGTTTGAATCGATCTATAGCTTGATACCGCTCCTATATAAACCGATCTCCCGATTTTGCTTCTTGAGCCTCTTCAAGGACCATGACCTTCAACATCGTCTTCAATATGGTTTGAATCGATCTATAGCTTGATACCGCTCCTATATAAACCGATCTCCCGATTTTGCTTCTTGAGCCTCTTCAAGGACCAATTCGCATCCGAATGGACTGAAATATTACACAATGACTTCTACAATTTCCAGCATTAAATTTATTTATGTCCGAATCGAGCTATAACTTGATTTAGCTCCAATAGCATAACAATTCTTATTCATTATTCTTTGTTTGCCAAAAAGCGATACCGCGCATTAAGCTCTACAAATGCGATCCATGGTGAAGTGTATATAAGATTCGGTCCGGCCGAACTTAGCACGCTCTTACTTGTTATGTTTACCGATAGCTGCGAAATATTAGGTGTTCGCGTAATTTTCCAGTAACAATTTGCCAAAAAAAATTTGCGGGAGAGTAAGAAATTTCCAGCAAAAATTTACAGCATCTCAGTTATAAAACTCTCATGAACTCACTCTTATTCTCCAAAGCTAATTCGCAGAAATGTTTAACAAAATAATCGAATAGCCCACATCTATATATATAAACATGAATTTGTGTTTGTTTGTATGTTTCTTTGTTTGCTTGTGTATTCCTTATAGACTCAGAAACGGCTGAACCGATTTTCTTTAAATTTTCACAGATAGTGCATAATGATCCCGTGGTGAAAATAGGGTACTAAATTTTTATACCCACCAACGAAGGATGGAGGTATATTTATTTTGTCATTCCGTTTGCAACACATCGAAATATCCATTTCCGACCTTATAAAATATATATATTCTTGATCAGCGTTAAAATCTAAGACGACCTAGACATGTCCGTCCGTCTGTCTGTTGAAATCACGCTACAGTTTTTAAAAATAGAGATATTGAGCTGAAACTTTGCACAGATTCTTTTTATACCCTCCACCATAAGATGGGGGGTATACTCATTTCGTCATTCTGTTTGTAACTACTCGAAATATTCGTCTGAGACCCCATAAAGTATATATATTCTTGATCGTCGCGACATTTTATGTCGATCTAGCCATGTCCGTCCGTCTGTCCGTCCGTCCGTCCGTCTGTCTGTCGAAAGCACGCTAACTTCCGAAGGAGTAAAGCTAGCCGCTTGAAATTTTGCACAAATACTTCTTATTAGTGTAGTTCGGTTGGTATTGTAAATGGGCCATATCGGTCCATGTTTTGATATAGCTGCCATATAAACCGATCTTGGGTCTTGACTTCTTGAGCCTCTAGCGTGCGCAATTCTTATCCGATCAGAATGAAATTTTGCACGACGTGTTTTGTTATGATATCCAACAACTGTGCCAAGTACGGTTCAAATCGGTTTATAACCTGATATAGCTCCCATATAAACCGATCTTGGGTCTTGACTTCTTGAGCCTCTAGAGTGCGCAATTCTTATCCGATTGAAATGAAATTTTGCATGACGTGTTTTGTTATTATATCCAACATAACCTGATATAGCTGTCATATAAACAGATCTGGGGATTTGACTTCATGAGCTTCTAGAGGGCGCAATTCCTATCCGATTTGGCTGAAATTGTGCATGACGTATTTTATTTTTATACCCTCCACCATAAGATGGGGGGTATACTAATTTCGTCATTCTGTTTGTAACTACTCGAAATATTCGTCTGAGACCCCATAAAGTATATATATTCTTGATCGTCGCGACATTTTATGCCGATCTAGCCATGTCCGTCCGTCTGTCCGTCCGTCCGTCCGTCCGTCTGTCTGTCGAAAGCACGCTAACTTCCGAAGGAGTAAAGCTAGCCGCTTGAAATTTTGCACAAATACTTCTTATTAGAGTAGGTCGGTTGGTATTGTAAATGGGCCATATCGGTCCATGTTTTGATATAGCTGCCATATAAACCGATCTTGGGTCTTGACTTCTTGAGCCTCTAGAGTGCGCAATTCTTATCCGATTGAAATGGAATTTCGCACGACGTGTTTTGTTATGATAGCCAACAATTTTGCCAAGTATGGTTCAAATCGGTCCATAACCTGATATAGCTGCCATATAAACCGATCTTGGGTCTTGACTTCTTGAGCCTCTAGCGTGCGCAATTCTTATCCGATCAGAATGAAATTTTGCACGACGTGTTTTGTTATGATATCCAACAACTGTGCCATAGCTGTCATATAAACAGATCTGGGGATTTGACTTCATGAGCTTCTAGAGGGCGCAATTCCTATCCGATTTGGCTGAAATTTTGCATGACGTATTTTATTTTTACTTTCAACAACTGTGTCAAATAAGGTTCAAATCGGTTCATGACCTGATATAGCTGCCATATAAACCGATCTGGGATCTTGACTTCTTGACCCCTAGAGGTCGCAATTATTATCCGATATGCCTGAAATTTTGTACGACTGATCCTCTCATGACTATCAACAAACTTGTTTATTATGTTCTGAATCGGTCTATAGCCCGATACAGATCCCATATAAATCGTTCTCTCTATTTTACTTCGTGAGCCCCAATGGGGGCAATTCTTATTCGAATTGGCTGAAATTTTACACAGGTCTCCAACATATAATTTAATTGTGGTCCGAACCGGACCATATCTTGATATCGTTTTAATAGCAGAGCAACTCTTTTCTTATATCCTTTTTAACCTAAGAAGAGATGCCGGGAAAACAACTCGACAAATGCGATCCATGGTGGAGGGTACATAAGATTCGGCCCGGCCGAACTTAGCACGCTTTTACTTGTTACTTTCAACAACTGTGTCAAATAAGGTTCAAATCGGTTCATAACCTGATATAGCTGCCATGTAAACCGATCTGGGATTTTGACTTCTTGACCCCTAGAGGTCGCAATTATTATCCGATATGCCTGAAATTTTTTACGACTGATCCTCTCATGACTATCAACAAACGTGTTTATTATGTTCTGAATCGGTCTATAGCCCGATACAGATCCCATATAAATCGTTCTCTCTATTTTACTTCGTGAGCCCCAATGGGCGCAATTCTTATTCGAATTGGCTGAAATTTTACACAGGTCTCCAACATATAATTTAATTGTTGTCCGAACCGGACCATATCTTGATATCGTTTTAATAGCAGAGCAACTCTTTTCTTATATCCTTTTTAGACTAAGAAGAGATGCCGGGAAAACAACTCGACAAATGCGATCCATGGTGGAGGGTATATAAGATTCGGCCCGGCCGAACTTAGCACGCTTTTACTTGTTTGTCCATAAGCAGGTTAAGTTCGATACGTACGATATCTTGATATAGCCCCCATATAGGCCGATTCGCCGATTTAGGGTCTTATGTCAATAAAAGCCAAATTTATTAACCGATTTTGCTGAAATTTAGGACAGTGATTTGTGTTAGGCCCTTCGACATCTTTCGTGCATTTGGCTCAGATCGGTCCAGATTTTGATATAGCTGCCATATAGACCGATCCTCCTACTTAGGGTCTTAGGCCCATAAAAGCCACATTTATTATCCGCATTTGCTGAAATTTGGGACAGTGAGTTGTCTTAGGCCCTTCGATGACCTTCGTCAATTTGGCTCAGATCGGACCAGATTTGGATATAGCTGCCATATAGAACTATCCTCCGATTTAGGGTTTTAGGCCCATAAAAGCCACATCTATTATCCGATTTTGCTGAAATTTGGGACAGTGATTTTTCTTAGGCCCTTCGACATCTTCCGTCAATTTGGCACAGATCGGTCCAGATTTGGATATAGCTGCCATATAGACCGATTCTCCTATTTAGGGTCTTAGGCCCAAAAAGCCACATTTATTATCCGCATTTGCTGAAATTTGGGACAGTGAGTTGTCTTAGGCCCTTCGACGACCTTCGTCAATTTAGCTCAGATCGGACCAGATTTTGATATAGCTGCCATATAGAACTATCGTCCGATTTAGGGTTTTAGGCCCATTAAAGCCACATTTATTATCCGATTTTGCTGAAATTTGGGAAAGCAAAATCGACATACATACTTCTGCATTATGGCACAGATCGGTCCGGATTTGGATATAGCCGCCATATAGATCGACTTCTCGGTTTTAGGTTTTGGGGTCATAAAAAGCGCATTTATTGTTCGATATCGCCGCAATTTGGGACAGTGAGTTGTGTTAGGCCCTGCGACAACTTTTTTCAATTTTACTCAGATCAGTCCAGATTTGGACATAGCTGTCATATAGACCGATCTCTCGATTTAATGTTTTAGGCCCATAAAAGGCGCTTTTATTTTCCGATGTTGCAGAAATTTGGGACAGAGAGCCAAGTTAAGCCCCTCCACATTTTTCTGCAATTTGGTCTAAATCGATCAAGATTTGCATATTGCTGCCATATAGACCGATATCTCTATTTAAAGTCTTGGTTCCACAAAAGGTGCATTTATAATCCGATTTAACGGAAATTTGACACATTGACTTATGTTTGCCTTTTCGATATCCATGTTGTATATGGTTCAGATCGGTTTATTTTTAGATATAACTACTAAAAAGACCAATATATTGTTATACACAATTGAACAGTGACTTGTACTTATTAGTATTTGGTCCAAATCGGATCATATTTCGATATAACTGCTATGGAACATAAGGTATGCACTTTTCACCGGATTTTTATGAAAGGTGGTTTACATGTATGCCCGAGGTGGTGGGTATCCAAAATTAACGCCTTTTTACTTGTTTGATATCTGAAGGAGGAGCGAACCCTCCTCTCACCCTAATTTCCGGAAACGCCAGATCTCGGAGATAAGTGGTGCGCTTTAAGCGAAATTTTGTGTGCTCTCATATAGTACCCAAAAAATAAAAATTTGGTATCCAAATTTCGGATGGGGTACCTACTCAAAACCTACCAAACATATATTAAGACTAATTACGACAATATGGGACTCAAATGAAAGGTAGTTAGGATAAGAAAACCTATCTGCTATCCAATTGTCGGACCAAGTGCTAGGGGGACCACCCCAAGCCCCGAAACACCCATAAATCGGACATATTTACCGACCATGGCAATATGGAACTCAAATAAAAGGTAATTACGAGTAGAATGGGAATCTAATATCCAAATGTGGGACCACGTTTCTGGGGGTCCACCCTTTCCCAAAACACCCCCCAAACGGGACTTATTTACTGACCATGGAAATATGGGGCTTAAATAAAAGGTATTTAAGTGTAGAATACGAATCTGATAGCCAAATATGGGACCAAGAGTTTGGGGGCCGCCTCTCTCCAAAAACATCCCTCAAAGGGTACAAATTTAGGACCATAGCAATATGGGGCTCAAATGAGAGGTCTTTGGGAGTAAAGCACGAATCTGATATCAATATTCGGGAAAAGTGTCTATGGGGCCACCCCACCCCCACAACAACACCCAATAGGAAGTATTTGCTGACTATCGCAATATGAGGCTCAAATAAGAGGGTTTTTAGAGTGGAACAGGAATCCGATATATATTTTCAATGTCAACTCACTGAGTGGCCGCCCAATACGAATTTGATATCCCAAAACACCCGCCAAACGGCAAAAATTTTTCGACCATGCCAATATGTGGCTCAAATGAAGGTATTGTATTTGAGATCAGAAAGCGAATTTGATTGCCAATTTTGGGGCCACCTCACCCCCGAAAACGCCCCTAAATCAGACATCATGAGAATATCGGGCTGAAATAAAGTATTTTAAAAATGAAGTACATCTTACATCCAAACTTAAATTCGTAGAACATTAAAGATCATATGGGATTCAGATAAAGACACTTATATTGTTAAACTGTTATTCAAGCGATATACTATTTTCGTAGCATGGTATTTCACTAAAAGCTCTTTAATTGTAGAAAATAAATATGCAAAGGAAAATTTTGCTCCATATAAAGTAAAAGAAGGCGCAGCGGAGCGGACCCGGTTCAGCTAGTCTTGCTATAAAACTGAGATATCCGCACACGCAAGCATATTCTGAAAGAAGATCTAATTGGTCTTTAAATAGCAAAACAAAGTTTAGCTCACACTTTATGATCAAGTGTCTTCGCCGGTAGGCCAGTTCCAGGTGATCACAAATTTAAGGTATCTTTATCCATTTCGCAGCTGCAGACGGATTTTACGAATTATACAATTATACATACATGAAAAAAGTGGTTTTACTTCATTCTGTACAAAAACAATCATGTATGACAATATTAATTCATTTGAAATTAATTGTTGGAATAAAATGTTTGACATTTTTACTATAAGTAAATTAAAACGTACAAATATTTTGCAAAATCTGGTTTTCTATTTCGGCCAATTTGAACAAAACCACAATAAATAAATCGTTATTTCGAGCATATGACAAACAATAGTGTAAGAAAATTTTAACACATTTAAAAGTAATTGTTGGAACTTATTTTTTTATACCCACCACTGAAGGATGGGGTATATTCATTTTGTCATTCCGTTTGCAACACATCGAAATATCCATTTCCTGATCACGGAAAAATCTAAGACGATCTAGCCATGTCCGTCCGTCTGTCTGTTAAAATCACGCTACAGTCTTTAAAAAAAAGATATTGAGCTGACATTTTGCACAGATTCTTTTTTGTCCATAAGCAGGTTAAGTTCGAAGATGGGCTATATCGGACTATATCATGATATAGCCCCCATATAGACCGATCCGCCGATTTAAGGTCTTAGGCCCATAAAAGCCACATTTATTATCCGATTTTGCTAAAATTTGAGACAGTGAGTTGTATTAGGCCCTTCGACATCCTTCTTCAATTTGGCCTAGATCAGTCCAGATTTGGTAATTTCTGTCATATAGACCGATCCGCCGATTTTGGGTCTTAGGCCCATAAAAAAAATTATCCGATTTTGCTGAAATTTGATACAGTGAGTTGTGTTAAGCGCTTCGACATCTTTCCGCAATTTGGCCCAGATCGGTCCAGATTTGGATATAGCTGCCATAAAGACCGATCTCTCGATTTAAGGTTTTGGGCCCATAAAAGGCTCTTTTATTGTCAGATTTCGCCAAAATTTGGGAAAGTGAGTTAAGTTACGCCCTTCAACATTCTTCTTTAATTTGGCCCAGATCGGTCCAGATGTGGATATAGCTACCATATAGACCGGTCTCTCGATTTAAAGTTTTCGCCCATAAATCCGATCTCGCCGAAATTTGGGACAGTGACTTGTGTTAGGCTCTTCGACATTTTTCTGAAACATGGACCAAATCGGTCCAGATTTGGATATAGCTGCCATATAGACTGATCTCTCGATTTAAGGTCTTGGCTCCATAAAAGGCGCATTTATAATCCGATTTCATTAAAATTTGACACAATGACTTATGTTAGGCTTTTCGACATCCGTGTCCTATATGGTTAAAATCGGTTTATTTTTAGATATAGCTATTTAAAAGACCAATATTTTGTTATACACAATTGAACAATATCTTGTACTTATAAGTATTTGGTTCAAATCGATGTAGCTGCTATGGGGCATAAGGTAAGCATTTTTCACCAGATTTTGACGAAAGGTAGTTTACATATCCGAGTTGGTGGGTATTCAAAGTTCGGCCCGGACGAACTAAACGCCTCTCTACTTGTTTAATAATAAAACAACTCATGCAAAATTTTAGCCAAATCGGATAGGAATTGCGCCCTCTAATGGGTAAAGAAGTCCAGATTCAAGGCCGGTTTATATGGCAGCTATATTAGATTATGTACCGATTTAAACCATACTTGGCACAGTTGTTGAAAGTCAAAGCGATACACGTCGTGCAAAATTTCAGCCAAATCGGATAGGAATTGCGCACTCTAGAGGCTCAAGAAGTCAAGACCCCAGATCGGTTTATATGACAGCTATATCAGGTAATAGACCGATTTGAACCATACCCAACACAGTTATTGGAAATCATAACAAAACACGTCGTGCAAAATTTCAGCCAAATCGGATAAGAATTGCGTCCTCTAGTGGCTCAAGAAATCAATTGGTTTATTTGTCAGCTATATCAAAACATGAACCGATATGGCGCATAAACAATCCCAACCGACCTACACTAATAGGAAGTATTTGTGCAAAATTTCAAGCGGATAGCTTTACTCCTTCGACAGACGGACGGACGGCCAGACGGACGGATATGGCTAGATTGCCTTAAAATGTCATGACGATCAAGAATATATATATTTTATTTGGTCTTAGACGAATATTTCGAGGTGTTACAAACAGAATGACGAAATTAGTATACACCCATCTTATGGTGGAGGGTATACGCAACGCTTGGGTATTTAATGGGTAAATACTCAATAAATACCTTTTTTGGGTAATTATAATTTTGGAGATATCTTGGGTGTAGAAATATTTTCCAAACAATTTGTGATGCTTTTGTATTCTTCGTATATAAACCTGACTCCCAGCTCCCATATAAACCGATCTCCCGGTTTTGCTTTTTCAGCCCCGAATCGGACTATAACTTGATAGAGCCCCTTCTCCTCCGTCCTTATTCATTATTCTTTGTTTGCCTAAAAAGGGATACTGCGCAAGGAACTCGACAGATGCGAACCTTGGTGAAGGGTATATAAGATTCGGCCCGGCAGAACTTAGCACGCTTTTACTTGTTCGTCCTATTTCAATGAAATTTGGCATAGCGAGTTCTGGTACCCCTTTAAACCTTTTTGTTGATTATCGTCAAGGTCAGACCATATATTCGGATATAGCTGCCATATAGACCGATCTCCGGATATAGAATATTGAGCCCATAAAAGGAGCATTTTTCATCCGATTTGAATGAAATTTGAAATAGTGAATTTTGATAGACCTCTACATCTTTGCGTTGAACCTCGTCCAGATTGGAAAATATTTGGATATAGCTGCCATATAGACCGATATCCCGATATAGAGTATGGAGCCCATAAAGGGAGCATTTTTCATCAAATTTTGTTGAAATTTGAAACAGTGAGTCTTCCATTCTCAGCACCCAAAACAAAATAATCTATACATGGATAATAAAATATAAAAAAAAGACAATATTAATAATATGTATTCATAAATACCATGTTTACATTCTACAATGTCCTCCAATTTGTTGCGTTTGGAATTTATCGACTCATAGAGATGGGCGATGGATAAATACCTAAGAGGTATTTACCCGGGAGAATTGGGTATATTGGGTAAATACCCGGATATTTACCCATTTATACCCAAAAGGTGGGTATTTATAATTTTGCAGATATCTTGGATATAAAAACATTTTTCAAACACATGTGAAACTAGATTCCACGGTATTGCACGCAAAATGCTAAGATTGCTACATATTACGGTTAGTTTTAAATATGTATGTTCTACCTGAACCGGGTCCGCTCCGCTGCGCCTTTTTCTACTTTCTATGGAAAAAAATTATCCTTTAAATATTTATTTTCGACAAAAAAAGAGCCAGGCTACGAAAAAAGTATAAACATTTCGCTTAACTAACAATATAATCTGAATTCCATATGATCTTTATTGGACCACGAATTTGCTCGGTGGGTTTAATGCCATTCTAAAAAGACTCATTATGTTCTCATGATGTCCGATTTAGAAGCGTTTACGGGGGTGAGGTGGTTCCCTAAACCCTTGGCCTTGAAAAAATATCATCATCGTGCTCTTATCTCAAATACCATTTACTTAAATCCCATATTGCCATTGGTTTAAGTTGAGTTTATAGGATGAGGCGCCCCCGAACACTTGACTCCAAAATTGATTATCAAATTAGTTTTCCAATCTCAAATACCTTTCATTGGAGACACATATTGGCATGGTCGGCAAATTTTTACCTTTGGGGGGTTTTTGGGGAAAAAGCGGTGCCCCAAATACCTGCTCCCACAGTTGGATATTCATATTCAACTCCCAAATACCTTTATTTGAGCACCATATTGTGATGGTGAGTAAATGATTGCTGTTTGTGGTCTATTTTGAGAAAGGGGTAGACCCTAGAAAGTTGATCCCGAAAGTGGCTCTCAATTTCATATGAGCCCCACATTGACATGGTTGGCAAATATGCCCGATTTAGGAGTGTTTTGGGGAGTGGGGTGGACCCCCAAACACTAAGCCCTGTAACAATATCAGCTACGTGCTCTATTCTCATGTATCTATATATCATTTATTTGAACCCCATATTGGCAATGGTATCGAAATTAGATATCAAATGCATTTTCTTATCTTATCTTATCTTATTTTTCTTATCTCAAATACCTTTCATTTAAGCCCCTTATTACAAAAGACAGCAAATATGTCCGGTTTGGGGTATGGGCTCCAAAAACTATCAGATTCGTATTTTACACTCAAATAGCTTTTATTTAAGGCCCATATTGCCATGGTCAGAAAAGAAAGCAATGTTTTGGGGAAGGGGTGGATCCAGAAGCTTGGTCCCACATTTGGATATCAAATTCGTATTCTACTAACAAATATTTGAGTCCCACATCATTTGAGTCCCATACTGCCATGGTGGGTAAATAAAGCTTTGTAGGTGCTTTGTTATGGCAAATCAAAGTCAGTTTGTGGGGAAATGGTAAGAATGTGGAGTAAAAATTTGTTTTTCATTATTGGTTTATTTACAAAACATATTTTTATACCCTCCACCATAAGATGGGGGGTATACTAATTTCGTCATTCTGTTTGTAACTACTCGAAATATTCGTCTGCGACCCCATAAAGTATATATATTCTTGATCGTCGCGACATTTTATGTCGATCTAGCCATGTCCGTCCGTCTGTCCGTCCGTCCGTCTGTCTGTCGAAAGCACGCTAACTTCCGAAGGAGTAAAGCTAGCCGCTTGAAATTTTGCACAAATACTTCTTATTAGTGTAGGTCGGTTGGTATTGTAAATGGGCCATATCGGTCCATGTTTTGATATAGCTGCCATATAAACCGATCTTGGGTCTTGACTTCTTGAGCCTCTAGAGTGCGCAATTCTTATCCGATTGAAATGGAGTTTCGCACGACGTGTTTTGTTATGATAGCCAACAATTTTGCCAAGTATGGTTCAAATCGGTTTATAACCTGATATAGCTCCCATATAAACCGATCTTGGGTCTTGACTTCTTGAGCCTCTAGAGTGCGCAATTCTTATCCGATTGAAATGAAATTTTGCATGACGTGTTTTGTTATTATATCCAACAACTGTGCCAAGTATGGTTCAAATCGGTCCATAACCTGATATAGCTGCCATATAAACCGATCTTGGGTCTTGACTTCTTGAGCCTCTAGAGGGCGCAATTCTTATCCGATTGGAATGGAATTTCGCACGACGTGTTTTGTTTCGATACCCAACAACTGTGCCAAGTATGGTTCAAATCGGTTCATAACCTGATATAGCTGTCATATAAACCGATCTTGGGTCTTGACTTCTTGAGCCTCTAGAGCCTCTAGAGGGCACAATTCTTATCCGATTTGAATGAGTTTTTGCACGAAGTGTTTCGTCATGATATCCAACAACTGTGCCTAGTATGGTTGAAATCGGTCCATAACCTGATATAGCTGTCATATAAACAGATCTGGGAATTTGATTTCATGAGCTTCTAGAGGGCGCAATTCCTATCCGATTTGGCTGAAATTTTGCATGACGTATTTTATTTTTACTTTCAACAACTGTGTCAAATAAGGTTCAAATCGGTTCATAACCTGATATAGCTGCCATATAAACCGATCTGGGATCTTGACTTCTTGACCCCTAGAGGTCGCAATTATTATCCGATATGCCTGAAATTTTGTACGACTGATCCTCTCATGACTATCAACAAACGTGTTTATTATGTTCTGAATCGGTCTATAGCCCGATACAGATCCCATATAAATCGTTCTCTCTATTTTACTTCGTGAGCCCCAATGGGCGCAATTCTTATTCGAATTGGCTGAAATTTTACACAGGTCTCCAACATATAATTTAATTGTGGTCCGAACCGGACCATATCTTGATATCGTTTTAATAGCAGAGCAACTCTTTTCTTATATCCTTTTTAGCCTAAGAAGAGATGCCGGGAAAACAACTCGACAAATGCGATCCATGGTGGAGGGTATATAAGATTCGGCCCGGCCGAACTTTTACTTGTTTATATTCTCCACCATAGGATGGGGGTATACTAATTTCGTCTTTCTGTTTGTAACTCTTCGAAATATTCCTCTGAGACCCCATTAAGTCCATCTAACAATGTCCGTCCGTCTGCCCGTCCGTCCGTCTGTCTGTCGAAAGCACGCTAACTTCTGAAGGAGTAAAGCTAGCCGCTTGAAATTTTGCACGAATACTTCTTATTAGTGTAGGTCGGTGGGGATTGTAAATGGGCCATGTTTTGATATAGCTGCCATATAATCCGATCTTGGTTCTTGACTTCTTGAGCCACTAGAGGGCGTAATTGTTACCCGATTTATTTGAAATTTTGCACGATATGTTTTGTCATCGTTTCCAATGACTGTGCTAAGTGTGGTTTCAATCGGTCCATAATCTGATATAGCTGTCATAAAAACCGATCTGGGGTCTTGATATCTTGAGCTTTTAGAGGGCGCAATTCCTATCCGATTTGGCTGTGTTTTGTTATGACTTTCAACAGTTGTGCTAAATATGCTTTTAATTGGTTCATAACCTGCCATATATAGCTGCCATATAAACCGATTTGGGATCTTAACTTCTGAAGCCTCTAGAGGTCGCAATTATAATCCGATTTGGCTGAAATTGGGTACATTGGCTTCTCCTATGACCTTCAACATACGTGTCAAATATGGTCTGAATCGGTCTATAGCCTGATACAGCTCCCATATAAACCGATCTCCCTATTTTACCCCTTGAGCCCCTAAAGGGCCCAATTTTTATTCGAATTGGCTGAAATTTTACACAACGACTTCTAAATTCAGTTTAATTATGGTCTGGACCATATGTTGATATTGCTCCAATATCACAGCAATTTTTTTATTTTATCATATGTTTATCTATAAAGAGATACCGGGAAAAGAACTAGACAGATGCGATCCATGGTGGGGGGGTATATAAGATTCGGCCCGGCCGAACTTACCACGCTTTTACTTGTTATCTTTGACATAATCCTTCTAAAATGAAGTTTTGTTGGCGAATCTGGCACCAATTTGGAAAAGTTATAATTGAACTCTATAAAGTACTTTACTTTATAGAGTTCTCTTTTTACCTCTTCTTTCATAATCCGTACATTTTTATACCATCCACCATAGGATGGGGGTATACTAATTTCGTCATTCTGTTTGTAACTACTCGAAATATTCGTCTGAGAACCCATAAAGTATATATATATTCTTGATCGTCGTGACATTTTATGTCGATCTAGCCGTGTCCGTCCGTCTGTCTTTTTAAAGCACGCTAACTTGCGAAGGAGGAAAGCTAGCCGCTTGAAATTTTGAACAAATACTTCTTATTAGTGTTGGTCGGTTTGGATTGTAATTGGGCCATATCGGAACATGTTTTCACATATCTGCCATATAAATCGTTCTTGGGTCTTGACTTCTTAACCCTCTAGAGGGCGCAGTTCTTATCCGATTGGAATGAACTTTTGCACGACGTGTTTCGCTATGACTTCCAATAACTGTGCTAAGTTAGGTTCAAATCAGTCAATAACCTGATATAGCTGCCATATAAACCGATCTTGAATCATGCTTTCTTGAGCCTCTAGACGGGCGCAATTCTTATCCGATTGGAATGAAATTTTGCACGACTTTTTTTGTTATAATATCTTTTCTTTCATCCGTTTTTTTGCCTAAGAAAAGATGCCGGGAAAAGAACTCGACAAATGCGATCCATGGTGGAGGGTATATAGGATTCGGCCAGGCCGAACTTAGCACGCTTCTACTTGTTTTTCCTGTTATGTTTTTGTTGTGTTCCACAGTGTTATTCATTATTTTTGTTGGGTTGCCTAAAAAGTAATTGCGGATTTTTTAAAAGAAAGTAAATGCATTTTTAATAAAACTTAGAACGAACTTTAATCAAATATATAATTGCCATTTTGTTCGATAACCTTTTGCCATCTTGTTGGCAAATTTAGTATTCCACGCTCATAGAACTTCTGGCCTTTATCTGCAAAAAACTGAACCAAGTGCGATTTTATAGCCTCATCATTGCCGAAAGTTTTACCATTTTAGGAGTTCTGCAAAGATCGAAATAAATGGTAGTCTGATGGTGCAACGTCAGGGCTATATGGTGGATGCATCAAAAGTTCCCAGCCAAGCTCACTCAGTTTTTGGCGAGTGATCAAAGATGTGTGTGGTCTAGCGGTGTCCTGGTGGAATATGACACCTTTACGATTGACCAATTCTGGTCGCTTCTCCTTGATGGCTGTATTCAATTTGCCCAATTGTTCACAGTAAACATCCGAATTAATCGTTTGGTTCCTTGGAAGCAGCTCAAAATATACCACACCCTTCCAATCCCACCAAACAGACAGCATAACCTTCTTGTGGTGGATATCAGCCTTTGAAGTGGTTTGAGCTGGTTCACCATGCTTCGACCATGATCGTTTTCGACTAACGTTGTTGTAAACAATCCATTTTTCATCTCCAGTTATGATTCGTTTTAAAAACGGATCGAATTCATTGCGTTTAAGGTGCATATCACAAGCGTTGATTCGGTTTGTTAAATGAATTTCTTTCAATACATGTGGTACCCATATTAAAATTTACGCCAAACAAACAAATGTAAACAAAATTTCGCGCACTTTTTTTCTAAAGCAAGCTAAAAGTAACAGCTGATAACTGACAGAAGAAAGAATGCAATTACAGAGTCACAAGCCGTTGAAAAAATTTGTCAACGCCGACCATATTACTACTATATTACCGACAATTACTTTTTGGGCAAACTAATATTATTCAATGAAATTATACCAATAAAACTCAAACTAACAGAATATTTTTATAGAACTGATATTTAGAGACAAATTTATGAAACGTCTTTTAAGAAAAAAAAAATTTCGATATGTTTTATTTAAACCAGTAAGGAAAGGCAAAAGTCGGGCGCAGCCGACTATACAATACCCTTCACCTACCCTACAATTATAAATTCGGGAAATATACAAATATATATGTATATGTGAGCTATTTCTAACTCTGAACCGACTTTCAAACAGATCGTTTGAAAATTATTGTTACTACGGTCATATAAGTGCAAATCCAGCGATAAAAATGTATGGGTGCTACATCCGATTTCGATGAAATCTCGCAGATATACTAAGATCAGCAACAAAACAATTCGTGCCAAATTTTATGCAGATCGGTTGAAAATTGTAGTTACTACGGCCATTAAAGTGCAAATCGGGGATACATATATGGGGGCTATATCTAAATCTGAACCGAATTTGATGAAATTGTGCAAATATGTTAAAATCAGTAACAGAACAATCAGTGCTAAATTTTGTGTAGATCGGTGGAAAATTGTAGCTGCTATGGTCATTTAAGTGCAAATCGGGCGATACATATATATGGGAGCTATATCTAAATCTGAACCGATATTTTTTTTCTTTTTGAAAAGATGCATTAGAAAAACAATTATATTTTGTCAACAGAAAATATGTTGTTCTAATTTGCTTAAGAAAAAGTTTTATTTTTAGCAAAAATATTCTCGAGGAGTCCCAGGCCCGAGCCAAATTTTGTTTTTAGAGAAAATTTAAAGGAAATTTGTTTTTAGAAAAAATGTTGATGAAATTTTTTCAAGTCTTATATCTCAAAAACTTGATAAGGAATTTTTATATTTTATTTTTTCTATTGATGATTAAAAAAGATAATAATGATTTCGTTCGGATTTTCCAGGTAAATCATTATTTAACAAGTAAAAGCGCGCTAAGTTCGGCCGGGCCGCATCTTGTTTACCCTCCATCATGGATCCCATTTGTCAAGTTCTTTGAATGACTTTTTCAAATATATATGAGTTATATCATGTTATTGACCGATATGGACCGTACTTGTCATGGCTATTAGAAGTCATCGAAAAATACCACCTCCAAAATTTCAAGCAAATCAAGTAATAAATTCGCCATACTTGGCACAGATGTTGGAAGTCATACTTTTACGACGGTCATACTTTACGGCCTCTAGAGGCTCAAGAAGTCAAATCGGGAGGCCTGTTTATATTGCGGCTATATCAGGTTATGGAAAGATTTAGACCATACTTAACACAATTGTTGAAAGTCATACCAAAACACCACGTGTCAAATCGGATAAGAATTGCGACCTCTAAAAGCTCAAAAAGTTTAGAACCAATAACGGATTATATGGCAGCTATATCACAACATGAACCTATTTGGCCCATTTACAATTCCAACCGACCTACACTAATAAGAAGCATTTGTGCAAAATTTTAGCTATATCGAAATATGGTCCGATTTGGACCAAATTCGGCACGGACATGGAGTGGTCTAATAAGTGCAAGTCATTGTTCAATTTTGTAGAACAAAATGTTGGTCTTATTGGTAGCTGTATCCAAATATAGACCAATTTGAAGCATATACGACACGGATGTCGTATACTGTGTCAAATTTCAGCGAAATCGGCTAATAAACGCACCGTTTTTTGGGGCCAAGAGAGATCGATGGCAGCTATATTCAAATCTGGACCGATCTGGGTCAAAATAAAGAGGGATGTCGAAGGGCTCAACACAATTCACTGTCCCAAATTTCGGTGACATCGGACAATTAATACTCCTTTTATGGACCCAAAACCTTAAATCGAAAGATCGGTCTATATGTCAGCTATATCCAAATCTGGACCGATCTGGGCCCAATTGCAGAAAGATATCGTAGAGCCTAACACATCGCACTGTCCCAAAATTCAGCAAAATCGCATCATAAATGTGGCTTTTATGGGCCTAAAACCCCAAATCGGCTGATCAGTCTATATTTCGGCTATATCAAGCCATAGTCCGATATAGCCCATCTTCAAACTTAACATGCTTATAGACAAAAACAAATACTGTGCAAAGTTTCAGCTGAATATATCTATTTTTTACGACTATAGCGTGATTTCAACAGACAGACGGGCGAACATGGCTAGCTTGTCTTAGATTTTTACGACGATCGATATTTCTATGTGTAGCAAACGGATGACATATGAATGTACCCCCATCCCTCTCCATATTTTTAAAATACACTCTTTGATTGCTTCTTAACATATTTTTTAGGGGCAAACAATTTAGAAAAGGTTTGGTTCAAGAACTATTTAATTTCACATCATCATACTACATATTCAACTTAAGTTGAAAGAAGCAATGCTCACTTGAACTCTTTAAAAGTCAGAGACAATTATTAGCGAAATATCAAAATATGTTTTTTCGAATTTTTTTGAAAGCGAGATTATTTCCAATTACAGATATTTTCCCATAGAAATAACTTTTTCACTTATGCAATTTCGGTTTCGTATAAAAACAGAATTTGGAGTGTAAATACCTTTTCAGTTAAGCGGGTTTTCACTTAAGCGAATTCAATTGCATTGAAAAACACCAAAAGTAAATGGTTATTTCGATCGTGTTTCACTTAAGCGGGATTCTCACCTAAATTATGAATTGTGATGAACTTTTTACTGAAAATTAAAATAAAATATTTATGTTATTTTTACTTTTCGGCCAGTGTAGTTAGATCTTATTGTATTGATTTTAACTCAAGCTCGAGGCCTTGATGCGTTTTCCTTGAGATTGAGTTTTAATCGATATAATTAGATTATAACATTTATTAGATTATAAAGGGTGATTTTTTTGAGGTTAGGATTTTCATGCATTAGTATTTGAGAGATCACGTGGGATTTCAGACATGGTGTCAAAGAGAAAGATGCTCAGTATGCTTTGACATTTCATCATGAATAGACTTACTAACGAGCAACGCTTGCAAATCATTGAATTTTATTACCAAAATCAGTGTTCGGTTCGAAATGTGTTCAAATTTTGACAAATTTTGTTCAGCGATGAGGCTCATTTCTGGTTGAATGGCTACGTAAATAAGCAAAATTGCCGCATTTGGAGTGAAGAGCAACCAGAAGCCGTTCAAGAACTGCCCATGCATCCCGAAAAATGCACTGTTTGGTGTGGTTTGTACGCTGGTGGAATCATTGGACCGTATTTTTTCAAAGATGCTGTTGGACGCAACGTTACGGTGAATGAACACATTTCGAACCGAACACTGATTTTGGTAATAAAATTCAATGATTTGCAAGCGTTGCTCGTTAGTAAGTCTATTCATGATGAAATGTCAAAGCATACTGAGCATCTTTCTCTTTGACACCATGTCTGAAATCCCACGTGATCTGTCAAATACTAATGCATGAAAATCCTAACCTCAAAAAAATCACCCTTTAAAATGATTATAGTAAAAGCGTCCTAAGTTCGGTCGGGCCGAATCTTATGTACCCTCCACCATGGATCACATCTGTCTAGTTCTTTTCCCGGTATCTCTTTTTAGGCAAACATATGATAAAAGAAAAGAATTGCTATGATATTGGAGCTATATCAACTTATGGTCCGGACCATAATTAAACTGAATGTAGAAGTCGTTGTGTAAAATTTCAGCCCATTCGAATAAAAATTAGGCCCTTTAGGGGCTCAAGAAGTAAAATTAGGAGATCGGTTTATATGGGAGCTATATCAGGCTATAGACCGATTCAGACCATATTTGACACGTATGTTGAAGGTGATGGGGGAAGCCATTGTCCAAATTTCAGCCAAATCGGATTATAATTACGACCTCTAGAGGCTCAAGAAGTCAAGATCCCAAATCGGTTTATATAGCAGCTATACCAAGTCATAAACCAATTAAAACCATATGTGGCACAACTGTTGGAAGTCATAACAAAACACTTCTTGCAAAATTTCAGCCAAATCGGATAAGAATTGCGAAGTCAAGATCCAAGATCGGTTTATATGACAGCTATATCAAAACATGAACCGATATGGCCCATTTACAACCCCAACCGACCTACACTAATAAGAAGTATTCGTGCAAAATTTCAAGCGGCTAGCTTTACTCTTTCGGAAGTTAGCGTGCTTTCGACAGACAGACAGACGGACAGATCGACTTAAAATGTCATGACGATCAAGAATATATATACTTTATGGGGTCTCAGAGGAATATTTCGAAGAGTTACAAACAGAATGACGAAATTAGTATACTCCCATCCTATGGTAGAGGGTATAAAAAATATGTTTTGTTTGATAATTTTAAAAAAGAAAAATAATCTAAAATTGAAAAAACAAATTTTTACTCCAACTTTTTAAAATTTTTCTACAAACTGACTTTGATTTGTGATAACAAAGCACCTACAAATCTTACCACCATTTTCAAACATTTATTTCATAGACTGAACACTTATTTATCAAATGCCGTTTAAATTATTCTATTTTCTTATTTGGTTCAAATGATATGATTTTTGCAACGAAAAAACTCAAACCGCGCCACTGTGCTTCTGTGAACAGAAACTAAAGCACGGAATTCTGTCAGTCAGTATTCAATAAACATTTAAATATTGCACTTATATAAACATTTATTTTTTGTTGCCAAATCGCCCAATTAAAAGAATATAGCAAAACTTCCGTCCGTCTGTGAGTCCATAAATTCTTGTAATCGTATTTGTTTTCCAATCATCACGAAATTTTGCACATATCACTTTTTTGGCCGAAGGATAAACGCTTTTGATTTTGGTAAAAATCGGTACAGATTTAGATATAGCTACCATATATATGTATCACCCGATTTGCACTTAAATGGCCGTATCTGCAAAATTTTATCAAAATCGGTTCATATTTGGACATAGCCCCCATATATATGTATCGCCCGATTTGCACGTAAATGACCGTAGCAGCAACAATTTGCAACCGATCTGGGCAAAATTTGGCACGGATTATTTTGTTACCGATTTTAACATATCTGCACAATTTCATCAAAATTGGTTCAGATTTAGATATAGCTCCTATATATATGTTTCGCCCGATTTGCACTTAAATGGCCGTAGTAGCTAAAATTTTTCACCGACCTGCACAAAATTTGAGAGATTTCATCAAAATCGGCCATACATTTTTATTGCCGGATTTGCACTTATATGGCCATTGTAACAACAATTTTCAAACGATTTGTTTGAAAGTCGGTTCAGATTTAGATATAGCTCTCATATACATATATATTTGTATATCGCCCGAATTTATAATTGTAGGGTAGGTGTATGGTATTATATAGTAGGCTCCGCCCGACTTTTACCTTTCCTTACTGGTTAATCTTATATATAACAAGTAAAAGCGCGCTAAGTTGGGCTGGCCGGAATCTTATATACCCTCCACCTTGAATCGCATTTGTCGAGTTCTTTTCCCCGCATCTCTTCTTAGGCAAAACAGGATATAAGAAAAGATTTGCTCTGCTATTACAGCGATATCAAAATATGTTCCGATTTGGACCACAATTAAATTAAATGTTGGAGACCTGTGTAAAATGTCAGTCAATTCGAATAAGAATTGTGCCCTTTGGAGGCTCAAGAAGTAAAATAGAGAGATCGAATTATATAGTAGCTATATCGGGCTATAGACCAATTCAGATTATAATAATGATGGTCATGAGAGAATCCGTCGTACAAAATTTCAGGCAAATCGGATAACAATTGCGACCTCAAGAGGCTCAAGAAGTCAAGATCCCAGATCGGTTTATATGACAGCTATATCAGGTTATGAACCGATTTTAAAACTTATTTGACACAGTTGTTGAAAGTAAGAATAAAAAACGTCATCCAAAATTTCAGCCAAATCGGATAGGAATGGCGCCCTCTAGAAGTTCGAGAAGTCAAGTCCCCAGATCTGTTTATATGACAGCTATATCAGGTTATAAACCGATTTGAACCATACTTGGCACAGTTGTTGGATATCATAACAAAACACGTCGTGCAAAATTTCATTCCAATCGGATAAGAATTGAGCTCTCTAGAGGCTCAAGAAGTCAAGACCCAAGATCGGTTTATATGGCAGCTATATCAGGTTATGGACCGATTTGAGTCATACTTGGCACAGTTGTTGGATATCATAACAAAATACTTCGTGAAAAATTTCATTCCAATCGGATAAGAATTGCGCGCTCTAGAGGCTTAAGAAGTCAAGACCCAAGATCGGTTTATATGGCAGCTATATCAGATAATGGACCGATTTGAACCATACTTGGCACACACGATATCATAATAAAACACGTCGTGCAAAATTTCACTCCAACCGGATAAGAATTGCGCACTATAGAGGCTCTATGGTGGAGGGTATAAAAATCAATTTGTGTTTGTTTGTAGGTTTGTTTGCTTGTCTGTTTGTTTGTTTGTTCCTTATAGAATCAGAAACGGCTGAACCGATTTTCTTGAAATTTTACAGATGGTGCGTAATGATACCGTGATGAAAATAGGGCACTACATTTTTTGATATCTGATGGGGGGCGGACCCTCCCCTTACCCTAATTTTCAGAAACGTCAGATCTCTGATATGGATGGTGCGATTTAAACGAAATTTTGTGTGCTCCCATATAGTACCCTATAATTAAAAATTTGGTATCCAAATTTCGGATGGGGTACCTAGGGGGGCCGCCCCACCCTAAAACCTATCAAACATATTTTTCGAGCAATCACGACAATATGGAACTCAAATGAAAGGTATTTAGGATAAGAAAACGTATCTGACATCCATTTGTCGAACCAAGTGCTAGGGGGACCACCCCAACCCCTAAAACACCCCTAAATCGGACATATTTACCGATCATGGCAATATGGGACTCAAATGAAAGGTATTTGCGAGTAGAATACGAATCTGATATCCAAATGTGGGACCACGTTTCTGGGGGTCCACCGCTTTCCCAAAACACCCCCCAAACAGGACTTATTTACTGACCATGGCAATTTGGGGCTTAAATAAAAGGTCTTTGATTGTAGAATTAGAATCTGATATCCAAATATTAGACCAAGTGTTTGGGGGTCCGCCTCTCCCCAAAAACCTCCCCCAAAGGGGGCACATTTACGACCATAACCACATGGGGCTCAAATGAAAGGTCTTTGGGAGTAAAGCACAACCATGTGTTCGGCCTTTGGTTGAGATCGGTTTAGATTTAGATAAAATTTCTACATATATTTTTGTCCGATTTTGACTACAATTGCACTAATTTGGTCATTTTTTAACCGATCCTCATAAAATTTGGCACGAAGGTTTCTCTGATGACTTCATTGGAATCTGTCCAGAATTAAATATAGCTTCCTTCAATATGTATCTCTCGATTTGCACTTTTAAGATCTTTGCTGACACATTTATCAACCGATCTTCTCAAAATTTTGCAAAACGATTTCCTCCATGACTTCTACAATATGTACGGATTTTGGTTAAAATGTCACATTTTGTATTTAAATACATCTTAGCTTCTACGACTAAGCCTGCATACCCAAAGTGGTGTAGGGTATCAAATGTTCGACTTCGCCCGACTTCAGTCTGTCCTTACTTTTTATAAATGGAATGACAACCACAGTATGAGGCACTGTGTGTAGAAAATCGGTGCCTTTTGGCAGGCCTCTAAGTTGGTCACCTCGGTATTTCGAAAAGTTTTTCAGGCTTTTAAATCTTCATTTGTGGTCCGATTTTCAAAATTTCGTTCCGCTTGAGGTGCAGAAAATCTCCACAGATTTTAGGGATATTTGAGTTTTAATTTTTATTTGTTAAAATTTTGGCCGAGATTGGCTTCGTAAAGGGTGATTTTTTTGAGGTTAGGATTTTCATGCATTAGTATTTGACAGATCACGTGGGATTTCAGACATGGTGTCAAAGAGAAAGATGCTCAGTATGCTTTGACATTTCATCATGAATAGACTTACTAACGAGCAACGCTTGCAAATCATTGAATTTTATTACCAAAATCAGTGTTCGGTTCGAAATGTGTTCATTCACCGTTCAGCGATGAGGCTCATTTCTGGTTGAATGGCTACGTAAATAAGCAAAATTGCCGCATTTGGAGTGAAGAGCAACCAGAAGCCGTTCAAGAACTGCCCATGCATCCCGAAAAATGCACTGTTTGGTGTGGTTTGTACGCTGGTGGAATCATTGGACCGTATTTTTTCAAAGATGCTGTTGGACGCAACGTTACGGTGAATGAACACATTTCGAACCGAACACTGATTTTGGTAAAAAAATTCAATGATTTGCAAGCGTTGCTCGTTAGTAAGTCTATTCATGATGAAATGTCAAAGCATACTGAGCATCTTTCTCTTTGACACCATGTCTGAAATCCCACGTGATCTGTCAAATACTAATGCATGAAAATCCTAACCTCAAAAAAATCACCCTTTATTTGCAATTACGAATGCATTTGCAGTTCGAATAACATCAGACCGAATTTTTGTACAAAAGTCTCCAGTCCCCAAAATACCCCTTTCAGGGTATTTTTTAGTAAATTTGCTGTGGAAGCTACAATTATTGTTAGGCGCAAAAAAATGTTTGATTGGATTTAGGAAACATATGGAGTAAACAAAAACATGTACCCAATAGGGGGTTCTTGACTTTGGAAATTTTAAACTCGAGGGGTTTTTCCAATTTTGTAATAAACAAGTAAAAAGGCGTTAAGTTCGGCCGGGCCGAACTTTGGATACCCACCACCTCGGGTATATATGTAAAATACCTATCATCAAAATCCAGTGCAAATTGCATACCTTATGTCATATAGCAGTTATGTCGAAATATGATCCGATTTGGACCAAATACTAATAAGTTCAAGTCATTGTTCAACTATGTATAACAAAATATTGGTCTTTTTAGTAGCTATATCTAAAAATAAACCGATCTGAACCATATAAAACATGGATGTCGAAAAGCCTAACATAAGTCAATGTGTCAAATTTCAGTTAAATCGGATTATAAGCGTCTTTTTTGAGGCCAAAACTTTAAATCGAGATATTGGTCTATATGGCAGCTATATCCAAATCTTGATCGATATGAGTGAAATTAAAGAAGGATTGCGGCGACATCGGACAATAAATGCGCTTTTTTAGCCCCAAAACCTAAAACCGAGAGATCGGTCTATATGGCAGCTATACCCAAATCTTGACCGATCTGTGCCATAATGTAGAACTATGTCAAGGGGTTTAACCTAACTCAATGTTCCAAATTTCGGCGACATCGAACAATAAATGCGCCTTTTATGGGCCTAAGACCCTAAATCGGAGGATAGGTCTATATGACAGCTATATCCCGAACTGGACCGATCTGAGCCAAATTGACGAAGGATGACGAAGGGCCAAATATAACTCACTGTCCCAAATTTCGGCGACATCGGACAATAAATGCGCCTTTTATGGGCAAAAAACCTTAAATCGAGAGATTGGTCTATATTGCAGCTATATCCAAATCTGGATCGATCTGGGCCAAATTGACGAATGATGTCGAGGAGCCTAACGTAACTCACTGTCCCAAATTTCAGCAAAATCGGATGATAAAAATGGCTTTTATGGGCCTAAGACCCTAAATCGGAGGATCGGTCTATATGGCAGCTATATCCAAATCTGGACCGATCTGGTCCAAATTGATAAATGATGTCGAGGGGCCTAACACAACTCACTGTCTTAAATTTCAGTATGATTTGTGAGCCTAAGACCCTAAATCGGAGGATCGGTCTATATGGCAGCTATATGTAAATCTGAACCGATCTGAGCCAAATTTAAGAAGGATGTCGAAGGGCCTAACACAACTCACTGTCCCAAATTTGAACAAAATCGGATAATAAATGTGGCTTTTATGTGCCATAGACCCTAAATCGGCGGATCGGTATACATGGGGGCTATATCAAGATATAGTCCGATATAGCTCATCTTTGAACTTAACCTGCTTATGAACAAAAAAAGACTCTGTGAAAAATTTCAGCTCAATATCTCTATTTTAGAGGACTGTAGCGTGATTTCAACAGACAGACGGACAGACGGACGGACATGTCTAGATCGTCTTAGATTTTTATGCTGATCAAGAATATATATACTTTATAGGGTCGGAAATGGATATTTCGATGTGTTGCAAACGGAATGACAAAATGAATATACCCCCATCCGTCGGTGGTGGGTATAAAAATTACCCATTTGAAGTACACGTTTAGGTTGACATATAGTATTAAAATTTCACTTAAAAAGCATCTGCAATATGCCCTCTTCACAAACAAGAGCGAAAAAATTAATGTATTGGAGAAAGTTTTTTCAATAAAGACTAATTAATGAAAATACTTTTTTTGACCAAAAAATACACTTTTCACATTTTTTGGCTTCTAAGCTGTATAACTTTTAACTGAGTAATCAAACACTGTTTGCGGCAAAGTCATTGTAAATTTTGACGCAATTTGTGTTTGTTTGTAGGTTTGTTTGTTTAGGGAATCACCTCAAAACACTTCCCAAAGGTGAACATTTTTCAACCATTCCAATATGTGGCTCAAATGAAAGGTATTTGAGATTAGAAAACGAATCTGATAACCTATTTCGGGGCCATGTGTTTGGGGGACGCCTCATCGTGTAAACGTTTAAAGAAGATCAAGATGCTTATATTTTTCAGGGCCAAATGTCTGCAGACCACCTCACTCCCGAAAGCACCCCAAAATCAGATATCATGAGAATATTGGGCTAAAATAAAGTATTTTAAGAATGGAGTACACCTTACATCCAAACTTAAATTCGTAGATCAATAAAGATAATATGGGATTCAGATAAAGGCACTTATATTGTTAAACTGTTAGTCAAGCGATATACTATTTTGGTAACATGGTATTTCACTAAAAGGCTCTTTAATTGTCGAAAATAAATATTCCAATGAAACTTTTGTTCCAAATAAAGTAAAAAAAAGCACAGCGGAGCGCGCCCGGGTCAGCTAGTCATGCATAAAATTGAAAATCCAACTTCAAATGCACTCGTAAACATACAAAACCAATCTCGTAACATACAAAACCAATCTCGGCCAAAATTTCAAAAAATAAAAATTAAAACTCGTATATCCCTAAAACCTCAAGCGGACTTTTGTAGGGAATTTTGAGCACTATCCAGCGAAAGAAAATTTTGGAAATCGGACCAAAAATGAAGATTTCACAGCCCGAAAATGTATTGAAGGCGCCCAGACAACCTATGGCCTTGAAGTTTTGCACTCGATCTCGCGGACACCTCGGTTCTTACCATTTTAAAGAGACATCTCTACCCGTTCTCACACGACATATTTTTTACCAGTTTTTTCGATTTTCTCCTGTGTGATTTGAACAAAGTGATGTTCCTAATGATATCCATTCAATTTATTTTAAAGCTTTTAATTTTTTAAATATCATTTTTGTCATAAACTTGGGTTTCTTGAGTTCCAAGATCGCTTTGATTTTTTCCTGGTTTTGCCATACCAAGAGTAAATTTTAACATTAAATCAGCCAGTGGTGTGGACACATATTGTGTGGACGAGGACACTGTGCGAAAGGTCATGTGGCGTTTGCCAGGCACCTTATTGGGTTTATTATTTGGAGTTGAAAAAGGTGAGGAGGGATTGGAAAGGTCTGCACCATCCTCAGCATTCGTATATGGCTTGGAATTATTTGGTTTCGATGTGGATGACGGTGGCTGCTTAGATGGTTTGGTAGGCTTGTTGTGGTGAGATGTTTGTGAAGGCTTTGTGGGCTTTTCGTTGCCTTGGGAAGGTTTTTGTTGGCTTTGACCGCCGCCGTATGAAGATTGAGGAGGTTTATTTTGATGATTTGAAGAAGGTGACGATGAAGGTTTATTCGATTGACCATAAATGGGTGATGGTGAATTAAAGTTTGATGAATCATAAGGAGCCTTGCCTGGCTTATTGCTGCCCGTCGAAGGTTTGTGGGAATGTTGTGGGACATTGTTTTGTGGATAACCATTCGAAGGATTCGTTGGTATATTGCCATATTGTGATGCATTGTTGCTGTCGTCATTTTCATTTAGACTTTCCTCAGTATCTTCACAGTTTTCGGGCTGTTGCTGTTCCTCTTGGCCAAAGGGTTCGTCCTCATTCTCATTGTCCGCCTCCTCTTCATAATCATTAAAATGATTCAAATTGTACGAGAACATGGGTTTTCCGGGAGCATGTTGGATATCCTCAGGCATTTCCTTGCTTTGGGCATTTTCGGCATACAACTCACCGGTGTAGCCAGTATTGGAGAGCACCTTTTCCATTTGTTTTTGCAGAATTTCATAAAGTGGAGGAGTGTTGTCCGGTAAGGGTTCCTGCTCGGATATAAACTGATTGTTGACATAGGCATTGCGACCATCAACATCAATATCCAAGGGTTTCGAGGTGATAGTCTCCTGTTTATGGGGTTTAACGGTGGTTGTTGTAGTGGCAGAGGATTTAACTTTTACACCACCATGCTTGGCTTTTGTAGAGTTCTTACTTCCTGCCTCCTTAGAGGCCATGGTGGAGTTTGTAGGTTTCCCTTGTTTAACTTGTAATGAAGCTGCATCTCCTTCATGGCTGAGTATGATTAAAACTGCAATAAATTCATCCCATCATTGACCAACATTCCCATTTTTTTCAAAAGACAAACTTACCCAAAGCCGTAGCGAGGAGCCACAAACTGGTTGTAGTCGTTCTTGTCGTCATTGTTAATGCTTGACTGCTTCTTGCACTATCCGTTGCAATCATTTTTATACAACTTTTGTCCAAAACTCCAGTTTATACCTTGCCTTTCCTCCCCATACGTGTGATTGTTTTTCATTTGCACTTTGATGTTTCAATACCTATCACCAGTTCGATTGAAATGGCGATCAAAAGGTGGGCGTCAGCGTACTGACGTCGACTGCCGGCCGTAGAACTATTTATTTGGGAATAAAATTATTTAAATTGGTTGAATGACTTGTAGTTTTTCTTTAATGTCTCCAAAAGGGCAGTGGGGTGAAGGAGAAAAGCCACATAATTTCTTTTACTCTTGGCTTTTGTAATGGCTATCAACCTTTAGCCTGAATTGGTTTTACTTTCGTTTATCAAAATTTCATTAACCCTTCCTTTGTTTAGTGTGAAAGCATGCCTATGGTGTCGATCGCCCTGTCTACAGGTTACTTTTATTATTATAAGAGCTATAATTAAACTGTCTCATCAACGGCGTTCTTATAAATCATTCCAGACACCTTTTTTGAAGCAAAGCTCATTTGCATAGATTTCATCAAAGTGTTTAAAATAAATACAATCAAATTTAATTTTTTAACAAAGACTCCAATTACTCCAAAAATGATTGATTGATGCGATTGTGAAAGAAAGTGGTCATGTGCCTAAATTATAACAGAACTGAAACTAGAGAAACGCTTTTCCGATCAGACAACCAATAGGTAAACATCTGTTATACAAAATTTTTTCATGCATAGACAAACTGTAAATCTTGGTTTAATTAAGAAATTTGTATCTTCTTCTTTAATTGGCTATGACAGAATATTTGTTCCACTAGCCGAACGTCTTCTGCGCTCATTCTAAAATCTTTGACACCAAGTTTCGAGGTGTCTCACACAACTTGATCTTTCCATCGGGCTTTTGGTCTTCCCGGTTTGCGTGTACCACCGTATTTGCCTTCAAAAGACTTCTTTGCTGGAGCTTCTTCATCCATTCTGAAAACATGATCTAGCCAACGCAGCCATTGTATTTTGATGCGTGTAACTATGCTATCGTCGTCATACTGCTCATACAGCTCGTGGTTCATACGTCGTCCATATTCTCCATTATCGCAAACTGGTCCATATATTTTACGAAGAATCTTTCTCTAAAATACTCCAGGCACTGCCTCATCTGCTTTCACAAGTACCCATGCTTCAGAACCATATAAGAGCACGTGTAGTATCAGTGTCTTTTATAGTGTAATCTTCGTCTGTCGAGAGAGGTGGCCTTGTGTCTAAACTGCTTACTTAGTCCAAAGTAGCATCTGTTTGCCAGTATTACTCTTCGCTTAATCTCGAAACTTGTGTCATTCGTTTCGGTAACGGCGGTGCCGAGGTAGATAAAGTTACTGACTGTCTCAAAGTTGTGGTGCGCAACTTTCTCCATTTTCTTTATCTGCTCGGTTGTGCAAGGCTTATTGGGAGTTGAAACCATCCATTTCGTCTTATCTCCATTTAAGAGATGGTGGGTTTTGCTTTGTCCTTCTTGGGTCTTTTCCACGATTTGACACAGTGTGAATATCTGGTCCAGGATGGATATTCCAGGTCTAAAACTGCATTGATAGGGCCCAATTATCTCATTGACTTTAGGTTTTAATCTTGCATATAGTACGCTCTAGAGCATTTTGTACGCGATGGGAAGGAGACTTATTCCTCTGTAGTTCTTACATTCAGTATTGTCTCCTTTCTTGTGTACGGGACATAGTATGCTGAGGTTCCAATCATTGGGTATGCGTTCTACGCCTTATTATCGCCCCCGGTCTTAAATAGTTCAGCGGGTAACCCGTCGGCTCCTGCTGCCTTGTTGTTCCTTAGTCGGGTCACTGCTGCTTGGACCTCATTCTGACTAGGCGATAAACATTCTATACCATCAACAGGAATTAGTTCCGCGGTATCCGCTTCGCCGCCAACGTCGGACACTAGCAGTTGGGTAAAATGTTCTTTCCATATCCTCAGCATGTTGTCGGTGTCAGTTACCAGATTTCCTTCTTTGTCTCTACAGGAGGATGTGCCTGCACCAAAGCCATCGGTTTGATGTTTAATTCTTTGGTAGAATTTCCGGACTTCATTCTGACTCCTGTACGTCTCAATTCGCTCACACTCACTTCTTTCCATTTCATTTTTCTTTCAGCGGAATAGACGTTTCTCCCCTCTCCTTTTCTCCCGATACCTCTCCTTCATCTGGCTCGTTGCTACTGATTGCAGGGTTGCTCTATACGCCGCATTCTTGGCTTCAGTAGCATCTCGACACTCTTGGTGGTACCATGGGTTTCTTGGAGGAGGCTTCCGGTACCGAAGTACGGATTTCGCGGCATTTTTGCTACTAACTACTATGTTTTTTGCCGCGGCGAAATCTATCAGCCTCAACCCATTACCGGACGTTATTTCGTATAGGCTAAACTTTCCGACTGTTGGACCAAAAATGTCTTCCTTCCCTATCTGCGCATTAAAATCTCCCAGAACGATTTTAATATCATGGGCGGGGCAGCGGTCATATTCTCTCTCTAGGCGCTCGTAGAAAATATCCTTGGTCTGCTCGTCTTTGACTTCCCTCGGGGCATGGGCACAAATAAGGCTGATGTTGAAGAATTAGGCTTTTATGCGGATTGTGGCTAGCCTCTCATCCACCGGAGTAAATCTGGAGACAAGGTGTTTCAGTCTCCGACTAACCACAAACGCACAGCCAAATTCATGCCTCGTGTTATGGCAGCTATAGTATAGTTCGTCACGTTTGGTGTTGTAGTGGCGCCATTCCCAGTCCATGTCACTTCCTGTATTGCGGTGATATCTGCCTTGTACTTCTGTAATGCATCCGCCAGCGCGTATACTGCACCATCTCTATAAAGAGTGCGGACATTCCAGGTGCTGATCCGCAAATCATGGTTCTTTTTTCGTTTGCGTGGGTCGTCAACGTTGGGGGGGTCCATTTTTACTATTCCTTTGTTTCTCATAGTAGTTCTCAGTTTTCCGGGGGCGGGTTACTGGCCCAGCACCCCAACCGCATGTGTTTTGTGGGATTGCACACGTATCCCTCGTTGTGGCGAGCCGCTTGCTCCAAGATCCGACGCTCGCCGCCCCTAACCTGGGAACAGACGCTGATGTTGACCATTGGTTATTGGCCTGTGCGGCGCTCATAGCTATCCCGTATCGGCCGGGAAGAATTTTGTATATTTAATTAAAAATTTTACTAAATTTGTATGCAAGCTGCAATGCTTGCAATATGCAATAATTCATTTAAAGCGGTTATCAACCCAATTAAGCAATCTACTGAATATCTTTAACGTCAATCTGACTTAATTCAAGTAAATAATTGATATTTTTCCATAAACAATTTTTTACTTCAGCTGATTAATTGGGAATCAAAAATTAAATGTGTTGCATTAAAATATTTTGTATTTTTATAAAAAACAAAACTATAATGACTTTTAAAAAGGGAGAGGATAGTAATGGTACAACAAAGGATAACTTTATGAATCTTAATACTCAGCAAAGTCTGAGTTTATACAAATGTTGCGTGGGCACTGTGTCCACCAGAGAACAGCAGCAAGCCACCTTAAAAAAAAGAAAAAGCGTGCTAAGTTCGGCCGGGCCGAATCTTATATACCCTCCACCATAGATCGCATAAGTCGAGTTCTTTTCCCGATATCTCTTTTAAGGCAAACAAAGGATAAAAGAAAAGAATTGCTATAATATTGGAGCAATAGCAAGTTATGGTCCGATTCGGACCATAATTGAACTGATTATTGGAGACCATAGTAGAAATCATTGTGTAAAATTTCAGCAAATTCGAGTAAGAATTGCGCCATTTAGGGGCTCAAGAAGTAAAATAGAAAGACCGGTTTATATGGGAGCTTTATCAGTATAATGACCGATTCGGACCATATTTAACACGTATGCTGAAGGGGGGAGAAGCCGTTGTCAAAATTTCAGCCAAATCGGATAATAATTACGCCCTCTGGAAGCTGAAGAAGTCAAGATCCCAGATCGGTTTAAATGGCAGCTATATCAGGTTATAGATTGATTTGAACCATATTTGGCGCAGTTGTTGGAAATCATAACATTACACGTTGTGCAAAATTTCAGTTAAATCGGATAGGAACGCAACACAATTGTTGGAAGTTATTGTATAATAAAACACTTTACACAAAATTTCAGCCAAATCGGATAAGAATTTGCCCTCTAGAGGCTCAAGAAGTCAATATCCAAAGTCGGTTTATATGGCAGCTATATCAGAACATGGACCCATATAGCCCATTTACAATCCCAACCGACCTACACTTATAAGAAGTATTTGTGCAAAATTTCAAGCGACAAGCTTTACTCCTTCGAAAGATAGCGTGCTTTCGACAGACAGACGAACGGACAGGGTTAGATCGACTTAAAATGTCATGACGATGAAGAATATATATACTTTATGGGGTCTTAGACGAATATTTGGAGGAGTTACAAACAGAATGATGAGAAATTAGTATAGCACGCTCCTATGGTGGAGGGTATATTAAGTGCACATGGTAGATATGCAGCGAATGGCAAGCTCACACGTTATACTAGCAACCGTTGTTGACGCTTACGACTCTCAACGACCAAAACATAAAATCCAGTTGAGTCCGCTTAAATGAAAACACAAAAAAAAAAGAAAATTTCTTTAAATTAACCGAAGTTTTCAGTTATGCGAAGTCCGTATAATTGAAATACGTTTCAAATAACTGAAGTTTGTAAATAAAACAAGTAAAAAGACGTTAAGTTCGACCGGGCCGAACTTTGGATACCCACCACCTCGGGTATATAAAGGGTGATATTTTTGAGGTTAGGATTTTCATGCATTAGTATTTGACAGATCACGTGGGATTTCAGACATGGTGTCAAAGAGAAAGATGCTCAGTATGCTTTGACATTTCATCATGAATAGACTTACTAACGAGCAACGCTTGCAAATCATTGAATTTTATTACCAAAATCAGTGTTCGGTTCGAAATGTGTTCATTCACCGTTCAGCGATGAGTCTCATTTCTGGTTGAATGGCTACGTAAATAAGCAAAATTGCCGCATTTGGAGTGAAGAGCAACCAGAAGCCGTTCAAGAACTGCCCATGCATCCCGAAAAATGCACTGTTTGGTGTGGTTTGTACGCTGGTGGAATCATTGGACCGTATTTTTTCAAAGATGCTGTTGGACGCAACGTTACGGTGAATGAACACATTTCGAACCGAACACTGATTTTGGTAATAAAATTCAATGATTTGCAAGCGTTGCTCGTTAGTAAGTCTATTCATGATGAAATGTCAAAGCATACTGAGCATCTTTCTCTTTGACACCATGTCTGAAATCCCACGTGATCTGTCAAATACTAATGCATGAAAATCCTAACCTCAAAAAAATCACCCTTTATGTAAAATACCTATCATAAAAATCCAGTGCAAATTGCATACCTAATGTCATATAACAGTTATGTCGAAATATGATCCGATTTGGACCAAATACTAATAAGTTCAAGTCATTGTTCAACTATGTATAACAAAATATTGGTCTTTTTAGTAGCTATATCTAAAAATAAACCGATCTGAACCATATAAAACATGGATGTCGAAAAGCCTAACATAAGTCAATGTGTCAAATTTCAGTTAAATCGGATTATAAGCGTCTTTTTTGAGGCCAAAACTTTAAATCGAGATATTGGTCTATATGGCAGCTATATCCAAATCTTGATCGATATGAGTGAAATTGAAGAAGGATGTCGAAGGGCCCAACACAACTCACTCCCCCAAATTGCGGCGACATCGGACAATAAATGCGCTTTTTCTGGCCCCAAAACCTAAAACCGAGAGATCGGTCTATATTGCAGCTATATCCAAATCTTGACCGATATGTGCCATAATGTAGAAATATGTCAAGGGGTTAAACCTAACTCAATGTTCCAAATTTCGGCGACATCGAACAATAAATGCGCCTTTTATGGGCCTAAGACCCTAAATCGGAGGATCGGTCTATATGACAGCTATATCCCGAACTGGACCGATCTGAGCCAAATTGACGAAGGATGACGAAGGGCCAAATATAACTCACTGTCCCAAATTTCGGCGACATCGGATAATAAATGCGCCTTTTATGGGCAAAAACCTTAAATCGAGAGATCGGTCTATATTGCAGCTATATCCAAATCTGGACCGATCTGGTCCAAATTTTAACAAAATCGGATAATAAATGAGGCTTTTATGTGCCTAAGACCCTAAATCTGAGGATCGGTCTATATGACAGCTATATCCAAATCTGGACCGATCTGAGCCAAATTGACGAAGGATATCAAAGGGCCTAACACAACTCACTGTCCCAAATTTCAGCAAAATCGGATAATAAATGTGGCTTTTATGTGCCATAGACCCTAAATCGGCGGATCGGTATATATGGGGGCTATATCAAGATATAGTCCGATATAGCTCATCTTCGAACTTAACCTGCTTATGAACAAAAAAAGACTCTGTGCAAAATTTCAGCTCAATATCTCTATTTTTGAGGACTGTAGCGTGATTTCAACAGACAGACGGACAGACGGACGGACATGTCTAGATCGTCTTAGATTTTTATGCTGATCAATAATATATATACTTTATAGGGTCGGAAATGAATATTTCGATGTGTTGCAAACGGAATGACAAAATGAATATACCCCCATTCGCCGGTGGTGGGTATAAAAAGAATGTTTTTCATCAGCAGAAGTTCAGATTAGTTGACTGTGTTAAATTAAAACACATTTGTAATTATAACAAGTAAACGAGTGCTAAGTTCGGCCGGGTCGAATCTTGGGAACGCACCACCATGGATTCTACTAATAATATATACGAAACAAATTTAGTTGAAGTGCTTAATTTTGTGCTACATATCATGCTTCTATCAAACCAGCAAAAATTAAAGCTTCTAGGAATCAAACAAAGGTAATCGAGAGATCGGTTTATGTGGGGGCAATATTAGGTTATAGACCGATTTGGGCCGTACTAATCACAATGGTTGGAAGTCATAACAAAACAATACGTGCTTAATTTCAGACAAATCGGACAAGAATTGCGGCTTGTAAGGGCTCAAGAAGTCAGGTTACATACCAATTTGCACCGTACTTTGCACAGTTGTTGGAAGTCACAACAGAACACCACATGCAAAATTTCAGACACAAATTGCGGCTTCCAGGAGCTCAAGAAGTCAAATCGGGAGATCGGTTTGTATGGAAACTATATCAGCTTAAAAACTGATTTGGACCGTATGTTGCAGAGATCGGCTTGATCGGGGTCTTAGACGAATATTTCGAGGTGTTACAAACGGAATGACTAGATTAGAATACCCCCATCCAATACTGGTGGGTATAAAAATTATGAAAAATATGTTGTGAAGTTAGTTAGAAATTAATACAATTAGTAAAATCATAACGTTAACCAGATCCAAAAATTTCATCATATACGTTTTCAATGAAGCGATTTTTCAATAAAGCGGAGTGAAATGTGTGAAAAAGTCCTTAAAATCAATTAGTCCAAGTGCTTTTCTTCAATTTACCGAGATTTTTATATAAAACGGCGTTCAATTAAGCGGATTCGACTGTACTCCTTTAAATTCGTTGAGCTTTTGTAAGTGTTCCTTCTGATGAGCATAAGATTGTTGGCTGTATTTCACATTTTGTGCAATACTCATAAGGGCTCACATTGAACGTAACTGAAAAGAAGACACACACACACACAGCTACAGTTCAAAGTTATGAGAGCTGTAATTAATTTGCCTGCTTGCCAGACGGAGACAGGTATTATATACGTCATTGATGCACCGAAAGAAAATTTGAAAGCGATTAGTATCAATGGTATTGATAGTAAAGCAACACCGGGAATTAATACCAAAACAATAACGTATGGTATTTATAATGCTTTACATTATCCATACCATACGGTATTGTTTTGGTATTGCTTTACTATCAATACAATTGGTATCAATATTTCGTTCAGTGTAAAAGCGATTCTAGTCCACAAATAAAAAAGCAAATGCAAAAAAACAACGGAGTATATATATGCCGCCCAACAAAACTTAATGTCTCATTCCTCTGCTTGCTTTGGCTTCATATTACACTCATGTATTTGTGAGTGTGTTTCTAAAGGGTGATTTTTTTGAGGTTAGGATTTTCATGCATTAGTATTTGACAGATCACGTGGGATTTCAGACATGGTGTCAAAGAGAAAGATGCTCAGTATGCTTTGACATTTCATCATGAATAGACTTACTAACGAGCAACGCTTGCAAATCATTGAATTTTATTACCAAAATCAGTGTTCGATTCGAAATGTGTTCATTCACCGTTCAGCGATGAGGCTCATTTCTGGTTGAACGGCTACGTAAATAAGCAAAATTGCCGCATTTGGAGTGAAGAGCAACCAGAAGCCGTTCAAGAACTGCCCATGCATCCCGAAAAATGCACTGTTTGGTGTGGTTTGTACGCTGGTGGAATCATTGGACCGTATTTTTTCAAAGATGCTGTTGGACGCAACGTTACGGCGAATGAACACATTTCGAACCGAACACTGATTTTGGTAATAAAATTCAATGATTTGCAAGCGTTGCTCGTTAGTAAGTCTATTTATGATGAAATGTCAAAGCATACTGAGCATCTTTCTCTTTGACACCATGTCTGAAATCCCACGTGATCTGTCAAATACTAATGCATGAAAATCCTAACCTCAAAAAAATCACCCTTTAGCTATCTTTGTTTTTATTTAGCATGCGATACAGACAATTGCATTGGCCAAAGTTGCTAATGAGTGCCAAATTTTGGGTCTCATGCAGCTCTCTGGTGTCCATGTCTGTCTCAATTTTTTCAACCATTATTGCCTTTTGTTTTGCTGTGTCCAATAACAACAATATAAATGTGGCTTCAAACCAAAGTCAATTAAAGAACATCGTGCTCAGGTATTTGCTTCTTTTATGTCTCATACAATTGCCGTGTCTGTCAAGTGTATAATGAAGAAATGAGTTTTATATGGAAATAAATTATAATCGATACCAACCTCAGAATTTTCCGTATAATATATATATGAAGTTTAGCTGCGTTAATGATGAAATTTCCTCTCGGCAACTTGCACATTCGGGGTGTTGCCAGTTAACTGAAACGGCGATTGGTGTAATCTGTGAAGCCGACGCAATCGGCCTTCTTTTGATTGAAAAAACGTCCTACACTCAGAGGTTATGAAGTCGGGTGGTGAGGATTATTAGGAGGTGGTCTGATCCCAAAGAAATGACGGCTTGTCAGAATACGCCACTCAGAAGATCAGGGGATGCAATGGAAATTGTCTGGCGAGCTGCTGCATCTTCTCGTAATCCTTGTGGGGGCATCCTCATTCACCGTGCAAAATGTGGAGGGAGCTTCCAATGTGCTCTGTCAAAGATACGAGATAGATATGCCACGCTGGTCATTATCTAGGGGAGAATGCAATGAAACATGATGCGAATTAAAGTCTCCTAGAACCAGACGATTTTGGCCGGACAGTAGCCCACTTATGTCGGGCTTGTAAGCTTGGACATTAACCGGGTCACAACTACCAACCGGCGGTATGTACAAGTTGTATAGCTCTATCTCGGCAGTACAGGACTTTACTGCTATCCCCATGCACTCCATGCTGGGGTCACTAGCGCCTGGCGCAGGTGAAATGGGTCTATACTGCCCGAAATGGTGTATCACGAAGGCCAATCCCCCACCTCCATTCCTTAAGCGATCCTTACTTAACACATTGTATCCGTGACAACTGTGAAAGCTGCAGGTGTTGGTCAACTTTGGTCAACTCCTGTATAGCTACAACCAATATGTTCTTCCGACTCATATCTACTATCTCGTAAATTTTGCCTCTCAGACCATTACAATTCAATTGCAAAAGAGACACACTTCCCGGCACTGGCCTGGCAATGTTGAGGCTGGGATGCACGGTATGTGCCTCTCCCATGAAGGAAAAAAAGTGAACACGTACGCACGAACCGGCTGCCATGGGATTGTCCTAAAATAGTGATATCGATGTATGTTATACGGCGAATATATCAAAAAAAATATTGTCCGATACTCGGCCAATACTTACTGTTCGAAATTTCAGCGAATACCGAACAAAAATATGAGTTTTGTGAGCTCTAGAAGTTTGAACGGGAGATCGGTCTATATGGGGTCTATATCATATATAGCACCTAAGACAGACAGATGGGCATGGTTAAAACGTCTTCAAACTACACGACTATCAAGAAAGAAAATTACTTAATAGGGTCGGATATAAATACTTTGATATCCTACTAACAGAATGACAAAATGACTAGTTCATAATCATAATAAAAATATCGGTAGTTGTACTTTACGTGCCAAATTTTTTTCAAACCAAACAAAAGTCGAAGCTTCTAGGGGCTATATATCAGGGTATAGACCGATTTGGACAAAACTTACCATAAATGTTGGAAGTTATAACAGAACACTACGTAGCAAAAGTCAATAACAATTGCGGCTTCAAAAGGTGGTCAAGATGCCAAAGGTAGATCGGTTTGTATGGGAGCTAGAGGTATGCACGTGAGTAGTGTGTTATCGAGCCTCGGGTGAATCACGCGTGAGTGACGTGACTCGTGAGTGAGATCTAAATCTAATAATGTGATCGCGCGTGACCGTGATTGGATTGAAATTCTTCGTGCGTGAGAGTAAGTGAAATCATGCGCACGACACTTATCACGACTCACGACTCGTGAGTCACGCGTACATCTTTAATGGGAGCTATATCAGTTAATTCTCCGATTTGGACCATACTTGGAACGTTTGAAAGTCATATCAAAACGCCATCACAGACGACCTACGTCCATAAGAAATACCCAGTGGCGGAATCACATATCGCTCCCAACATATGGGCATATAAATACACCTCTTTTAGGAGTCATCAGTCACAACTTCTCAAAATATGCATGCTATAACACATATTTTCGACTTTTTCCCTTGTACAAAAATGTTCTTACCTACCCATACAACTTCCCAAAATTTATGTTTTAATATGCCTGCTTATCGGCTCCAAAAGACGCGATACTCACTGCTCCTTCATTTCTTAAAAAAGGGCAGTAAACATGCCTCAATTTCTGCTCAAAATGATCCAATGCACAATTAATTTTAATATTCTCTTATCTTTACTTTATACACTACTTTTAATATTCTCTTCTACTTTACATATATAATTTTAATATTCTCTTCTCCTTTATACATAAAAGCCACGCGTGTTTTACTTACTGACCGATCACTGCCCAGCCTAAAGGGCTTAAGTTAGAATTATGAAATTTTGCTCGAATGTTGGTCTTAGGTCATAGACGTGGAATAGTACTAAAATACTAAATAGTATTTGATTAGTGAAAAAAATCTTCCAAAATAGTACCGGGAGTGGGAGAAATAGTACTTTTAGTGCTGCATTGGGTATTATTTGGTACTTTCTTTATACCCTCCACCATAGGATGGGGGGTATACAAATTTCGTCATTCTGATTGTAACTACTCGAAATATTCGTCTGAGACCCCATAAAGTATATATATTCTTGATCGTCGTGAAATTTTATGTCGATCTAGCCATGTCCGTCCGTCCGTCCGTCTGTCTGTCGAAAGCACGCTAACTTCCGAAAGAGTAAAGCTAGCCGCTTGAAATTTTGCACAAATACTTCTTATTAGTGTCGGTTGGTATTGTAGATGGGCTATATCGGTCCATGTTTTGATATAGCTGCCATATAAACCGATCTTGGGTCTTGACTTCTTGAGCCTCTAGAGTGCTCAATTCTTATCCGATTGGGATGAAATTTTGCACGACGTGTTTTGTTATGATATCCAACAACTGTGCCAAGTATTGTTCACATCGGTCCATAACCTGATATAGCTGCCATATAAACCGATCTTGGATCTTGACTTCTTGAGCTTCTAGAGTGCGCAATTCTTATCCGATTGTAATGAAAATTTGCACGACGTGTTTTGTTATGATATCCAACAACTGTGCTAAGTATGGTTCAAATCGGTCTATAACCTGATATAGCTGCCATATAAACCGATCTGGGGTCTTGACTTCTTGAGCCTCTAGAGTGCGCAATTCTTATCCGATTGGAATGAAATTGTGCACGAAGTGTTTTGTTATGATATCCAACAAATGTGCCAAGTATGGTTTAAATCGGTTCATAACCTGATATAGCTGCCATATAAACCGATCTTGGGTCTTGACTTCTTGAGCCTCTGGAGGGCGCAATTCTTATCCAATTTGAATGAATTTTGGCACGTAGTATTTTGTTAGGATATCCAACAACTGTGCCAAGAATGGCTCAAATCGGTTCATAACCTGATATAGCTGTCATATAAACAGATCTGGGGACTTGACTTCTTGAGTTTCTAGAGGGCGCAATTCTTATCCGATTTGGCTGAAATTTTGCAAGACGTTTTTTATTGTTACTTTCAACAACTATGTCAAATAAGGTACAAGTCGGTTCACAACCTGATATAGCTGTCATATAAACCGATCTGGGATCTTGACTTCTTGAGCCTCTAGAGGTCGCAATTATTATCCGATTTGCCTGAAATTTTGTACGACGGATTCTCTCATGACCATTAACATACGTGTTTATTATGGTCTGAATCGGTCTTTAGCCCGATACAGATCCCATATAAATCGATCTCTCTATTTTACTTCTTAAGGCCACAAAGGGCGCAATTCTTATTCGAATTGGCTGACATTTTACACAGGTCTCCAACATATAATTTAATTGTGGTCCAAACCGGACCATATCTTGATATCGCTCTAATGGCAGAGCAAATCTTTTCTTATATCATTTTTTTGCCTAAAAAGAGATGCCGGGAAAAGAACTCGACAAATGCGATCCATGGTGGAGGGTATATAAGATTCGGCCCGGCCGAACTTAGCACGCTTTTATTTGTTTTAAATTGGGATAGAGCTTTGAATTTTGAAACCTAAGTACACCATGGCATACTTAATTAGATGATTAGAAGAGTTTTTGGAAATGTTTACATTTAGGTACTACAAAGTACCCACAATTTAAGAATTTAGGAATTTATCTTAAAAGAACTCTGCTACAAAATTATAAGGATGAAAAAAACAATGGAAAAATAGTACTGGTTATGGGAGAAAACGTACGTTTAGTACCGCACCATTTGATACTTTCTTTACAGATAAAGTTAGAGGTCTAAAATTTTGGATGTAGGTGCAACTAGGAAATATATAATGGGTGACTAAATAATTTATTTACAACTCGAAATTTTTGGTACCAAAATTGGTACCATTTGGTACTTTCTTTACAGATTGAGCTAGAGGTCTAAAAATTGGCATGTAGGCACAAGTAGGCAAAATATGATAGATGTGTAAATGACCTCTTTAAAATTTGAACATCTTGTTACCAAAATTGGTACCAATTGGTATTTTCTTTATATTGTAGGTGGAGCTACAGGTCTGAAATTTGGCATGTAGGTACAACTAGGTGAAATATGATGGTTGACTAGGTTAGATTGAAAAGAGAGTGCGGATATTCATCCGCCCCATGCCACTAAAGACATACACCTAAGCCAGTTATTGGCTTGTTGTGCGTTCTAAATACTATAAAGTAACCTCGAAAAAGAAAATTTAAGACAGAATTCCGTGCTACTTACAAAATCCCTAATTGTTTTCCATACCACGCCCCTTTATTGGTTTATGTCTGGTTTTGTTTCCTCACCCATGTGCCGGTATTTGTTAGAAGCAAAAGCCGGGCAATGACATAGGAAATGCTCCAACGTCTCTTCATCTTCCCCACATGTCCTACACATGCTATCACTTGTCGTAACGATTTGCATAAGAATGGATGAAAAAATGTTATAATTGTACATATTGGTAGCAAAAAGTGCTAAATAGTACGAAATAGCTTATCTTCGCCTATAGCGAGCGGGACAGTTAGAACTAAGCAACTTGACACGAATTATCAGTCTTGACAAAAAATACGATATATCATAACAAATCGTTACAGAAGTGGAAGAAAACTTACTAATTGTGGTGTAATTGGACTTTTTTGAAAATCGTACATATAGGTACTTAAACGTTCAAAATAGAAGACAGAAGTGGAAGAAAACTTACTAATTGTGGTGTAATTGGACTTTTTTGAAAATCGTACATATAGGTACTTAAACGTTCAAAATAGAAGATTTTTTGAAATTCGCTCATTTTATTTCTAAGCGTAGAAATTGGTAATCTTATGCATAGTGGGATAAAGCTCTAAAATTTGAGATGTAGTTACACCTTGACAGTATATTGTGGGCAACTAGATTTTTTTTAATTTTTACATTTAAGTATAAAGACGTACAAAAGGCACTTTCCTTGTGTATAGAGCTGGTGCTCTGAAATTCGGGATACAGTTACACTTCGACAGTATGTATTGAGTGAATAAAAGATATTTCTGATATTCGTATATTTATGTATTAAAATTTATTTGAATTTTTATGGAGCTAGACTCTGCAGTTACACAATTTAGTTTTCAAAGCATGGGTTTTCAAATTTGAAGACTTAGACGAAGAAACAAATAAACAAACAACATTATTATTATTATTATTTTCATAAATGTGTTTATTTACAACTATCATCGCGGCGGTCCGCTTCGTTAAGGTATAGTCGTATCCTACTTTTGGAGCATAAGATCATTCAGTAATGAAAGTACCATTTTGTATGTTTCAGAACCCAAATGCACGAATTAAAAACAAATCTTCTAGCCAATTCCAAATTTTAAGTGCTCTAGCACAATTCGTAGAGAAAGTACTATTTTGTATTACTTAGTACCTAAATGTACGATTTTGAAAAAAATCTTTCGATCACCCAAAACTTGTCGTCATGGTAAAGATGTATCCCAATTTTGAGAGCTTTATATTACTCCATAAAGAATGTACCATTTCGTACGTTTGAGTACTTAAATGCATGAATAAACAAGTAAAAGCGTGCTAAGTTCGGCCGGGCCGAATCTTATATACCCTCCACCATGGATCGCATTTGTCGAGTTCTTTTCTCGGCATCTCTTCTTAGGCAAAAAATGATATAAGAAAAGAGTTGCTCTGCTATTAAAACGATATCAAGATATGGTCCGGTTCGGACGACAATTAAATTATATGTTGGAGACCTGTGTAAAATTTCAGCCAATTCGTATAAGAATTGCGCCCATTGGGGGCTCACGAAGTAAAATAGAGAGAACGATTTATATGGGATCTGTATCGGGCTACAGACCGATTCAGACCATAATAAACACGTTTGTTGTTGGTCATGAGAGGATCCGTCGTACAAAATTTCAGGCATATCGGATAATAAGTGCGACCTCTAGGGGTCAAGAAGTCAAGATCCCAGATCGGTTTATATGGCAGCTATATCAGGTTATGTACCGATTTGAATCTTATTTGACACAGTTGTTGAAAGTAAAAATAAAATACGTCATGCAAAATTTCAGCCAAATCGAATAGGAATTGCTCCCTCTAGAAGCTCAAGAAGTCAAATCCCCAGATATGTTTATATGACAGCTATATCAGGTTATGGACCGATTTCAACCATACTTAGCACAGTTGTTGGATATCATAACGAAATACTTCGTGCAAAAATTCATTCAAATCGGATAAGAATTGTGCCCTCTAGAGGCTCAAGAAGTCAAGACCCAAGATCGGTTTATATGACAGGTATATCAGGTTATGGACCGATTTCAACCATACTTGGCACAGCTGTTGGATATCATAGCAAAACACGTCGTGCCAAATTTCATTCCAATCGGATAAGAATTGCGCACTCTAGAGGCTCAAGAAGTCAAGACCCAAGATCGGTTTATATGGCAGCTATATCAAAACATGGACCGATATGGTCAATTTACAATACCAACCGACCTACACTTATAAGAAGTATTTGTGCAAAATTTCAAGCGGCAGCTTTACTATTTCGGAAGTTAGCGTGCTTTCGACAGACAGACGGACGGACGGACAGACAGACGGACGGACATGGCTAGATCGACATAAAATGTCGCGGCGATCAAGAATATATATACTTTATGGGGTCTCAGACAAATATTTCGAGTAGTTACAAACAGAATGACGAAATTAGTATACCCCCCATCTTATGGTGGTGGGTATAATAAAATGAGCGCAGGAGAAACAAGTAAAAGCGTGCTAAGTTCGGCCGGGCCGAATCTTATATACCCTCCACCATGGATCGCATTTGTCGAGTCCTTTTTCCGGCATCTCTTCTTAGGCAAAAAAGGATATAAGAAAAGAGTTGCTCTGCTATTAAAACGATATCAAGATATGGTCCGGTTCGGACCACAATTAAATTATATGTTGGAGACCTGTGTAAAATTTCAGCCAATTCGAATAAGAATTGCGCCCATTGGGGCTCACGAAGTAAAATAGAGAGAACGATTTATATGGGATCTGTATCGGGCTATAGACGATTCAGACCATAATAAACACGTTTGTTGATGGTCATGAGAGGATCCGTCGTACAAAATTTCAGGCATATCGGATAATAATTGCGACCTCTAGGGGTCAAGAAGTCAGGATCCCAGATCGGTTTATATGGCAGCTATATCAGGTTATGAACCGATTTGAACCTTATTTGACACAGTTGTTGAAAGTAAAAATAAAATACGTCATGCAAAATTTCATTCAAATCGGATAAGAATTGTGCCCTCTAGAGGCTCAAGGAGTCAAGACCCAAGATCGGTTTATATGGCAGCTATATCAGGTTATGGGCGGATTCGAACCATACTTGGCACACTTGTTGGGTATCATAACAAAACACGTCGTGCGAAATTCCATTCCAATCAGATAAGAATTGCGCACTCTAGAGGCTCAAGAAGTCAAGACCCAAAATCGGTTTATATGGCAGCTATATCAGGTTATGGACCGATTTAAACTATACTTGGCACAGTTGTTGGATATCATAGCAAAACACGTCGTGCAAAATTTCATTCTGATCGGGTAAGAATTGCGCACGCTAGAGGCTCAAGAAGTCAAGACCCAAGATCGGTTTATATGGCAGCTATATCAGGTTATGGACCGATTTAAACTATACTTGGCACAGTTGTTGGATATCATAGCAAAACACGTCGTGCAAAATTCCATCCCAATCGGATAAGAATTCCGCACTCTAGAGGCTCAAGAAGTCAAGACCCAAGATCGGTTTATATGGCAGCTATATCAGGTTATGGACCGATTTGAACTATACTTGGCACAATTGTTGGATATCATAGCAAAACACGTCGTGCAAAATTGCATCCCTATCGGATAAGAATTGCGCACTCTAGAGGCTCAAGAAGCCAAGACCCAAGATCGGTTTATATGGCAGCTATATCAAAACATGGACCGATATGGCCCATTTACAATACCAACCGACCTACACTAATAAGAAGTATTTGTGCAAAATTTCAAGCGGCTAGCTTTACTCCTTCGGAAGTTAGCGTGCTTTCGACAGACAGACGGACGGACGGACGGACAGACGGACGGACATGGCTAGATCGACATAAAATGTCGCGACGATCAAGAATATATATACTTTATGGGGTCTCAGACGAATATTTCGAGTAGTTACAAACAGATTGACGAAATTAGTATACCCCCCATCTTATGGTGGAGGGTATAAAAATATCTTCTAGTCGCCCAATATATACTTTCAAGGTACAAATTACACCACAATTGGTACGTTTTCTTCCACATGTTGTATTTTGATCAAGACTGCGATAATGTTTGTCAAATTGCTTAATTCTAACTGATCCCGTTCGCTGTAGGCAGAGATGAGCTCTTGTGTATTATTTAACACTTTCTGCTACAACAAGGTACGAATTTTAAATAGATAATTTATTCATCCATTATGTTTTTCCTCGTTCTACATCTACATGCCAAATTTCATACCTCTAGCATCATCTGTAAAGAAATTATCAAATGGTACCAATTTTGGTACCAAAATTTTCGAGTTGTGAATAAATCATTTAGTAACCCATTATATATACCAAAATTTTCAAATTTTACATAGATAATTTAGTCACCCTTCATATTTTTCCTCATTGTACCTATATGCCAAATTTCACAGCCGTAGCTCCATCTATAAAGAAAATACCAAATGGTATCAATATTGGTACAAAAATGTTCGAATTTTAAATAGATAATTTAGTCACCCTTCATACTTTTCCTCGTTGTATTTACATGCCAAATTTCAGACCTGTGGTGACATCTATAAAAAAAGTACCAAATGGTACCAATTTTAGTACCAAAATTTACGAATTTTGAATAGATCATTATTCCCAAAACTCTTCTAGTCATCCAAGTGAGTTTACCATGGCCTACATTAGTTTCAAAATTCAGAGCTCTATCTCAATTTACAAATAAAGTACCAAATATTACAAACTACGGCACTAAATGTACTATTTCTCCCAATTCTCGTACTATTATGGAAAATTTTTGCCACAAAATCTTATTTTTTTAAGACGCCCAAAGTCATAATTCTAGACCTATCCGTTCGTGCTGGGTAAAAACAAACAATTTCGTACTTTTTGGTTCTTTTTAGTACCTAAAGGTATGGATATCACTAAATCCCGTCTTATTCCGTACCTGTGATCCAATACCTGTTTTGGAGACCTGTGTAAAATGACAGCCAATTCGATAAGAATTGCGCCCTTTGGGAGATTAAATAGAGAGATCGATTTATATGGGAGCTGTATCGAGCTGTAGACCGATTCAGACCATAATAAACACGTATGTTGATGGTCATGAGAGGATCCGTCGTACAAAATTCGTCAAAACAAAATACAAAATCATAATTGCGATCTCTAGATGCTCAAGAAGTCAAAATCCCAGATCGGTTTACATGACAGCTATATCAAGTTATGGACCGATTTTAACCATACTTGGCACAGTTGTTTGATATCATAACAAAATACTACGTTCAAAAATGCATTCCAATCGGATAAGAATTGCGCCCTCTAGAGGCTCAAGAAGTCAAGACCCAAGATCGGTTTATATGGCAGCTATATCAGGTTATGGACCGATTTGAATCATATTTAGCACAGTTGTTGTATATTATAACAAATCACGTCGTGCAAAATTTCATTCCAATCGGATAAGAATTGCGCTCTCTAGAGGCTCAGCAAGCCAAGACCCAAGATCGGTTTATATGGCAGCTATATCAGGTTATGAACCGATTTGAACCATTCTTGGCACAGTCATTGGATATCACAACAAAGCACGTCGTGCAAAATTTCATTCCAATCGGATAAGAATTGCGCACTCTAGAGGCTCAAGAAGTCAAGACCCAAGATCGGTTTATATGACAGCTATACCAGGTTATAAACCGATTTAAACCATACTTAGCACAGTTGTTAGAAGTGATACTAAAACACTATGTGCAAAATTTCAGTCAAATTGGACGAGAATTGCGCCCTCTAGAGGCTCAATAAGTCAAGCCAAGATCGGTTTATATGGCAGCTATATCAAAACATGGACCGATATGGCCCATTTGCAATACCAACTGACCTATAGTAATAAGAAGTATTTGTGCAAAATTTCAAGCGGCTAGCTTTACTCCTCAAGAATATCATACACTTTATGGGGTCTCAGACTAATATTTCGAGTAGTTACAAACAGAATGACGAAATTAGTATTATACCCTCCTCGTATGGTGGAGGGTATAAAAATCAATTTGTGTTTGTTTGTAGATTTGTTTGTTTGTATGTTTGTGTGTTCCTTATAGACTCAGAAACGGCTGAACCGATTTTCACATTTGGTGCATAATGACTCCGTGGTGAAAATAGGGTACTACATTTTTTGATATCTGAAGGGGGGGGCGGACCCTCCCCCTTACCCTAATTTTCAGAAACGCCAGATCTCGGAGATGGGTGGTGCGATTTAGCGAAATTTTGTGTGCTCTCATATAGTACCCTAAAAATAAAAATTTGGCATCCAAATTTCGGATGGGGTACCTAGGGGGGCTGCCCCACGTTAAAACCTACCAAACACATATTGAGACCAATCACGACAATATGGGGCTGAAATGAAAGGTATTTAGGATAAGAAAACGTATCTGATGTCCAATTGTGGGACCAAGCGCTGGGGGGACCACCCCAACCCCCAAAACACCCCTAATCGGACATGTTTACCGACCAAGGCAATATGAGACTCAAATGAAAGGTTTTTCGAGTAGATTACGAATCTGATATCCAAATGTGGGACCACGTTTCTGGAGGTCCACCCCTTCCCCAAAACACCCCCCAAACAGGACTTATTTACTGACCATGGGAATATGGGTCTTAAATAAAAGGTATTTGAATGAAGAATTATAATCTGATGTCCAAATATGGGACCAAGTGTTTGGGGGGCCGCCTCTCACCAAAAACATCCCCCAAAGGGGACAAATTTGCGACCACAGCATTATGGGGCTCAAATGAAAGGTCTTGGGAGTTAAGCACGAATTTGATATCAATATTCGGGAAAAGTGTCTATGGGGCCACCCCACCCCCACAATACCACCCAAATAGTAAGTATTTTCTGACTATTGCAATATGAGGCTCAAATAAGAGGGTTTTTAAAGTAGAACACGAATCCGATATATATTTTCAAGGCCAACTCACTGAGTGACCGCCCATCCCCCAAAACACCACCCCAACCCGAGCATGTGTGCCGACTATGGAAATGTGGGGCTCAAATTAAAGGTATGTGGGAGTGTACCACGTATCTGATATCAAAATTAGGGGCCAACAGTCTAGCGGACGTCCCACCACCATAACAACAATTTGGGTCTTAAAGAGAGTGGAACTAAATATTCATAGTTTTTAGGGCCAATACCCAAACCGGACATATTTGCTGACTGCTGCAATAAGGAGTTTAAATGAGATTAGAAAACGAATTTGATATCCAATTTTGAGGCCAATATGGCAATATGGGGTTCAAATAAATGATATAAGAATAGAGCACGTTGCTGATATATTTTCAGGGCTTAGTGTTTGGGGACCACTCCACTCCCCAAAACACCCCTAAATCGAGCATATTTACCGATCATGTCAATGTGTGGCTTAAATGAAAGGTATTGGTGGGCAGAGCAATGATTGATACCCACATTTGGAACCAATTTTCTGCGGGTCTACCCCTTTCCCAAAATACCCCACAACAGCAACTTTTTACCGACCAATATGGGGCTCAAATAAAGGTATTTGGAATTAGACTACGAATTTGATATCCAAATGCAGGACCATGTATTTAGAGCATCACCCCCTCCCCAAAAGGAAAAAAATTTTCGACCATCCCATTATGTGGCTCAAATGAACGGTATTTGAGATTAGAAAACGAATTTGATTACCAATTTTGGGGCCATGTGTTTGGGAGCCGCCTCTTCCTGTAAACTCCCCTTAAACCAATTGCAATATGGGGTTTAAGTAAATGATATTTGAGAGAAGAGCAGGATGCTGATATTATTTCAGGGCCAAGTGTCTGGGGGACCACCTCACCCCCGAAAACACCCCTAAAACAGACATAATGAGAATATCGGACTGAAATAAAGTATTTAAAGAAAATAGTACATTCAAACATAAATTCGTAGCCCAATAAAGATCATATGAAATTCAGATAAAGGCACTTTTATTGTTAAACTGTTAGTCAAGCGATACACCATTTTCGTAGCATGGTTTTTCACTAAAAGCTCTTTAATTGTCGAAAACAAATAATCAAAGGACAATTTTGCTCTATATAAAGTAAAAGAAGGCGCAGCGGAGCGAGCCCGGTTCAGCTAGTACAAATATAAAACAAATTTGAAGAAGATAAGTTGAAAAAAGGAGGCCACTATAGCGCAGAGGTTAGCATGTCCGCCTATGACGCTGAACGCCTGGGTTCGAATCCTGGCGAGATCATCAGAAAAAAATTTTAAGCGGTGGTTTTCCTTTCCAAATGCTTGCAACATTTGTAAGGTAATATGCCTTGTAAAATTTCTCTCCAAAGAGGTGTCGCACTGCGGCACGCCGTTCGGACTCGGCTATAAAAAGGAGGCCGCTTAGCTTGAGGGCGACCCGCTAGCCGAGTTGGTAGCGTGCTTGGATTACCAGTGCAGGGGTCGTGGGTTCGATTCCCGCCAGAAGCCTTGGTCTGTCGCTACAGTGGTATCACTATGGACTTAAAAGTGTTTAAGTGAGTCTGTAAAAGGACTGCCACTCTTACCTAACCTAACCATCATTGAGCTCAAACTTGAATCGGACTGCACTCATTGATATGTGTGAAGTTTACCCCTGTTCCTTAGTGGAATGTTTATTGGCAAAATTTGTATTTGCAAGTTGTAAAACAATATTTATTTCTAAAACCACTTTGGCATTTCAATTTACGACATTTTCCACTCAAGGTAGTTTCGTTGGGGGTAGATTTTTGTTGTTGTGCTAATGACGCTATCTCTTAAGGTCTGTTCGCGTACTTTTCCAGTAAAAATTTGTAGGAGAGTAAGAGCCATTTTACTCTCTTTTAAAAAATTGCAAGCAAAAGTACGCGAACGACTTCCAATGAAAATTTGCAGAAAAACAGCAGATTTTTGTTTTGGTTGGTTTTTTATTTGCTTGCTTGGAAAACAATTTAAAAAAAAAATACTGGAGATATTTTCTTTAGATAAACGTCAATTTATTGTCCCGAGAGTGAAAAGGCTAGAAGGGGAGCCATTTGTATTGTAGTGTGTATATGTGTGAGACAATTGTCTGGCGTTGGTCATGACCATTGTTTGGCTTAGGTAATCTGATTCGCGCATATGGACACCCATCCGCGTTGCCGTGTGAATATACATACGTTGCATATTCACACAGGTGAGCAACCCAACAGCATGGGAACATGCTGGCTAGGCTTAAGCTAGCTTAGAAACATTTTGTTAAAATAAAATTCAATTTAAGAACAACAGCCAATTGAAGTGGTCCTCAATTCTTTCACATGGCGACCGTGAAAATAAAAAAAAATAAACCCTACTCGCCGCCATTTAGAGCACAGTGAAAAAAAAACGAAAAACTATTTTTTTAATTATTCAACGGCAAAAACAACACATAGAAAATAAACATGAATTAAATACAAAAAACTCCATAACAAAAAAAAAACTGAAAAAAAGCAAAAAAAATTAAACAAGAAGAAAACATTAAAACACAACAGCAACACCAAAAAAAAAAGATGAGAACTGAAGCACAATAAAAAAGGATCTTCTTAAGCAAAATCAAGCAGCAATTATAAAATGAAACACTGCACCAACAACAACAACCATCATTTGTTGCTAAACCAACAATCAGTTAATTGCATCTTTTCCAATCCTTTATTATTACCAACAACAAGTAGCAGCAACAACAATACAAATAGAGGTACCGCATCTACAACATCCACCACCACCACAACCAGAAACTTAAAGATGTTCCAGCATAAGCTAATTCTAATTGTTAAAAATAGTTTAACTGCTTCCATCGCAAAGAGTTTCGCAGGACAACAACAACAATAACGCATTCAAAAGTTAAGTAAAATCCATATATTAAATATACATATATGTATAGATTTTTTTAAGGAGAAAGACTATTTTTGTCTCAAAAAAAAAAAGTAAAAATTTTAATTTATATTATGTACAACTCCGAGAATAAGCTTCTGTAGGTGGACTGTAAAGCAATTAATATAGAGCTCCCAGAAGTGTAAAACAAGACGTATACAGTTTGGAAATAGAACAAAAATAAGAAAAGACCATGTTTCAGTTTATGTATTTGTGGACACAGTTTATTTTGTATTTGTATTTTATTATGATAAAACCCAGTGTCTTATATAAAGCATGGGTTAGTAAATTGATAAATACAATGAGTTCAACAAGTTTTCATTTAAATAGAACAATAATTGGTACAAAATATTTAACAATTTAAGCAAAGTTACTGATACAATATTTAAGTTAAAAAAAGGTTTAAACAAAACAAAAAAAATGAAGAAAAAGAAACTTTAAAGAAAATTTAACAATTTAATCAAAGTTACTAATAAAATAAATTAAAAAAAATAGTTATAAAAAAAAACAAAACAAATAATTAATTAAAATGATTATAAATCAAAGATTTGAACTGACGTTCATTACTTATAATTTGAATACTATTGGGAAGATTATTCCAGAGACGTATAGCATTAACAAAGAACTGTTGTTCAGATACACGATATTGATGACGTATTTGTATTACTTGTTTACCTCTTGTAGAGTGAGCAAAACGCAAAACAGAAGCCAGATATGACGGTTCATTGGTATAAATTATCTTGTGGATCATTTGCAACAAGCGTATCTTAAGGAACGAGTTAAAAGAGACACCATATACTTTATTAAGCCTCTTCTTACCGCCTTTGGTTGTTGACGCTGCACAAGTGATTCGTTCAACATATTTAGACTTTAATCGGCGTAATCATTTAAGAGTATAGTAATCATGGGTAGTACGGAATCAAAGATAGAGGATCCCAATGCCAATGTGATTAACGACATTGTTGTAAAGGTAGAAAGTCCTACCAACTACTTCTTAATCATAATTAGTTTATTGGCAGCCCAGCTATTGGTAACTCTTTACCAACTGCATAAGAGGACTCTACGGAAGAATTATATAAGGGCCGCTTCTGTTGCAAACGATCTTGAAAAGGTATAGGAATCAATATATCAAAAAATAACTTTAAAAAAAATCTTGACCAGCCATACCAGCACACAAAATAAATGAAAATCTTAAAAATTTTAGAACTCACATGGACTGGATCGACATAATCGGTGTAGCCAGAATAATCAAAGAGCAGAACTTTGATAGGTCATACAAAAGTCTGAAAGTAGACAGACCGATAGGAAATGAGACATTAGGTCGACACCTTAAAATATTATTTGAAGCCCTGGAAAAAATTCGGACATTTTTAAAAGGGTACTACGATAATCTTACCCCCTCCCACAAAATAGCAGCAGAAGCATATTTTTTGGATGTACGAAATAAACTAGCAAATTCATAGGAATCTAAGGTCATAGAAAATAGATTGTCAGTGAGTTTCCATGACGAGGTCGTTTTCTACATTAAATTAGAGGAAGTTGGCGAAAACATTGATTGTGAATCACTTACCAAACTCTTTGACATTGCAAACGAGGCAGGAAACATGACACAATCGGTTATGGACTTTCTGGGTTTGGCCACAAGGGTCATACCGGATTTTAACGGAAGCTCCGAAAATCTGCAGAGTTTTCTTGATGCACTGGACCTTATAGATTCAGTAAAAGAAACTCATGAACAGATTGCAGTGAGAGTCATTAAGACAAAATTAAAAGGGACGGCGAGAAGCCTTATCAGCTCAGAAGGGACCATCAAGGACATAATAATAACATTGAGAAAATCTGTCAAAGGCGAATCAACTGAAGTTATCACAGCAAAAATTTTAAATACTAGACAAGGAAATAAGACGGCAAACTCGTTTGTGAGTGAAATTGAGGAGATTACGAAAGCACTGTCTAACGCCTACATTTCTGACGGACTACCTGTAGAATTAGCACAGAAGTACTCAACTCAAGTAGCCGTCAAAACGATGTCGAAAAACGCATCCAGCGATAGAGTTCGGCTTATAATGGAGTCTGGGAACTTTAGCACAATGAATGATGCGGTGTCGAAATTTGTATCATCTTGCACCGAGGGCATGTCCACCTTTGATGTAAGATACTACAATTCGAATTGGTATGGACGCGGAAATAGTCGTGGACGGAGTAACGGCCACTATAGAGGACGAGGTCGTTACTATGGAAACAATCGAGGACGTGGCTCCAATAACCACAACTTCGACAGTCGAAACAATAAAGGTAATAGGAACCGCAACGTGCGTGTCCTTACCGAAGAAAATAGTGATTCGGGAAACCTGAATCTTCCCTTGGGAGAACAATAGTCCAAAATCCAACTATACATCATATAAATCTAAGTCAGAGCATATTTGTGAAGGCAAAAAACAATTTTTCTAATAACATTCTCACATTATTAGTAGATACAGGAGCGGCCATATCTTTATTAAAGCAATTTAATAAAGAATATAGTCAATTTATCAAGTCTAATACCACAATAATAAGTGGTATAGGTGAAGGAACAACCAAGTTATTTGGATCAATTGATTTGGATCTTCAAATTGACAAATTCTTAATACCCCATGATTTTCAGGTGGTGGATAGGAATTTCCGTATACCTTGTGATGGTATTCTTGGCATGGATTTCATTAAGAAATACAACTGTATTTTGGATTTCAATGAGCACCATGATTGGTTGATTCTAAGACCTAACAACTTTCATTGTAATATTCAAGTCCCTATTATATTTTCTGACGTTGACCATAACATTTTGTTACCTGCTCGTTCTGAAGTAATTAGAAAAGTACATATAACAACAAACGAAAAAGAGTTTTTAGTGATGAATCAGGAACTTCAACCTGGTGTTTTAGTCGCTAGCTCTATAGTAAATGTTAAAAACACATTTGTTCGAATTTTGAATACAACTTCACAAAATGTTATACTAAACACCAAGAGTATTGCGACTGAGAGTTTGACAAATTATGACTTGATTGAACAAAAATATCTACAAAATGACAGAAAAGAGGAAATTCTTTCAAGGTTGGAAAAGAATTGTCCCAAACAGTTTAAGGATCAACTTCACAAATTGTGTTCTGATTACACGGATGTTTTTAGTTTAGAAACAGAACCAATCACAGCTAATAATTTTTATAAACAAAAGATAAAACTCAAGGACTCTGACCCGGTATATATAAAAAACTATAGGATTCCACATACACATAGAGCAGAAATAAACGAACAAGTAAATAAACTTGTGTCTGATGGTATAGTTGAACCATCCGTATCAGAATTTAATAGCCCACTACTTCTTGTTCCGAAAAAGGCGCTTCCAAATTCTGAACAAAAGCGTTGGCGTTTAGTTGTTGATTATCGCCAAATTAATAAAAAGGTAATAGCAGACTTGATTGTTATCGGATGTAGTTCGAATCATATGTTAAAGAATTTAAAGAATGTTTGCGAACAATGCCGTAAATATAACCTCAAGCTTCATCCTGACAAGTGCTCATTTTTTCGATGTGAATTAATTTTCTTGGTTATTTATGTACGGATAATGGTACTCTACCTGATAAGAGCAAATACGACATAATTGAAAAGTATCCTGTTCCAACCGATAGCGATAGTGCTAGAAGATTTATTGCTTTTTGCAATTATTATCGAAGGTTTGTCAGAAATTTTTCATTCTATTCTCGGCATATAACTCGACTTTGCAAGAAAAATGTAAAATTTGAATGGACATTACAATGCAATGAGGCATTCGAGTACCTCAAGAAACAATTGTTGAAACCTACACTTCTGTAGTACCCGAATTTTGAAAAGCAATTTTGTATTACAACGGATGCAAGCAAATATGCATGTGGAGCAGTGCTCAGCCAAGAGTATAATGGAAAAGAGCTTCCTGTAGCATTTGCATCCAAAACGTTTACAAACGGCGAAAGTAATAAATCAACAACCGAACAAGAGTTAATTGCAATTCATTGGGCAATACAATATTTCCGGCCGTACATTTACGGAACACATTTTTTAGTGAAAACGGATCACAAGCCCTTATCATATTTATTCTCGCTCAAAAATCCAAGTTCCAAGTTGACGAGAATAAGATTGGATTTTGAGGAATATGATTTTACCCTGGAATTTCTCAAGGGAAAACAAAATGTTGTAGCGGATGCTCTTTCCCGCATCACTCTTAATGAGCTAAAAGAGCAATATGAACAGACAGTTGGAGTATATAAAGTCGTGACAAGATCTGAAACTCGTCGAAATAGTCCAAACCACGTTTTTGACGATACTCGTGGAAATATTTCAATCGAAGAGCCCAACGTTTATGACGTCATTAATTTTAATGATGTTAAAAAATTCGTAAAATTGAAGTTATCTTTAAACCAGTGTTGCTTAAAACATGGCAAAGTGATTTTAAAACGAATTCATGTTGTGGATTTGTGTGCTAATGGGAATTTTGATTTAGATCAATTTTTCCACAGGCTTAATAGAGAAGCTGGCGCACTGAAAATCTCCCAACTTCAGATGGCACCAAGCGAACAAATATTTAAATTTGTTCCACTTGATTTATTCAAGAAAACGGGCAAGAAGATATTAAATAGGGTAAAAGTAGCGCTACTACCTATGGTGACCATTATAAACGGAAATAATGAGAAAGAAAAAAAAGACTATTTTGACAAGATACCATGATGATGCCGCTGAAGGAGGTCATGCTGGTATTACACGTACTTACGGGAAGATTAAAAGACACTATTATTGGAAAGGTATGGTTCGGGATATTACCAGATATGTTAAGAAATGTCAACTCTCAAAGGTAACCCTACATACCAAAACTCCGATGACATTGACACATACGCCACCACAGCCCTTTGATATTGTGTTGATTGACACCATTGGACCCTTCCCGAAATCCGAAACAGGCAATGAGTATGCAGTAACACTTATTTGTGATTTCACAAAATACTTAGTTGCTTTCCCAATACCGGACAAAAACTCCAAAACTGTAGCTAAAGCAATCTTTGAGTCTCATATATTGACTTATGGGCCTATGAGAACTATAGTTACTGACATGGGTACTGAATATAAAAACAGTTTGATTGAACACTTGTGCAAATATTTGAAAGTGAAAAATATTACTTCCACAGCCTATCATCATCAAACTCTTGGGACAGTAGAGAGGAGCCATCGGACTTTCAACGAATATGTAAGGTCTTACATATCCATTGACAAGGACGATTGGGATGTGTGGTTAAGGTGCTTCACGTATTGCTACAATACGACACCTTCAGTTTCTCACGGATATTGCCCTTATGAACTGTTATTCGGCAGGGTTCCGAACAGGTTTCAGGTATTTAATTAAATTAAGGATATGCAACCATTGTATAATCCTGAGGATTACTCCAAGGAAGTAAGATACAGGATGGAAATGGCGTATGAAAGGGCAAGGCAATTGCTAGAAACGGCAAAAATAGAACGTAAAGAAAGGTATGATGAAGGAAAAATCGAACCAATTTTCAATATGGGTGCTGTGCTTCTTCGTAATGGAACTGGTCACAAATTAGATAGTAAATATTTAAGCCCTTATAACATAATTGAAGTGAAGAAAAATGGTAATTACGTTATAAAAGGCAAAAAGACTATTACTGTTCATAGCGATAGACTAAAAATATTTAGAAAATAGATTAGAGACAGGCCTGTTCCCCAATTTATTTTAATAGTTTTTTGGTAATTTTTTTAAATATATTCAAATTCATGTACCTTAATTAAGTTAATTTTAGCATTTATTATTAATTTTTTTTTTTGCAATTTTGTTAAATGTATATCCTGTCACTTTAAGAAAATTAATCTAACTAACACATAACATTTAATTAATTTGTAGAATTAATAATTAATGTTTTTTTAAATTAATTTTTTTATTCATAAATTTTTTTATAAATTTTAATAAATAATATAAAATAAAAAAACTTTTGTCATATACTTTTTTTTTAATATAAATGAATAATAAGGAATCTTACTAATTTTAAAATCTATTAATGTTTGTTTATATATAAATCAAATTAATTTTATAACATAATTTTAAATATTTTCCTCTCCTTTTGTAGTAATAAATAAATATTAAGTCATTTTGTAATTCATACAAAACAAAAATTATTTAACTTTAAGATTTTATTAAAAACGTTTATATTTTCCATAAGAAATAATTATCTATTAAGTAATTTTGTAACATATTAAAAAATGATTAGCAAGTAATCATTTTTTTGTGAAAAGGGAGATGTAGTGTGTATATGTGTGAGACAATTGTCTGGCCTTGGTCATGACCATTGTCTGGCTTAGGTAATCTGATTCGCGCATATGGACACCCATCCGCGTTGCCGTGTGAATATACACACGTTGCATATTCACACAGGTGAGCAACTCAACAGCATGGGAACATGCTGGCTAGACTTAAGCTAGCTTAGAAACATTTCGTTAAAATAAAATTCAATTTAAGAACAACAGCCAATTGAAGTGGTCCTCAATTCTTTCACTGTCTAGTGGCACGGTGATTCTTTCCGTGATCACCGTGCCACTAGACAGCCATCACAAATAACCGTGCAATCCTATGACAGCCGGTTGTGCGTACCGCATTGGCCCGATGGGGTCTTTCAGTGTACAACACACTGCTACATCAACAACAACAACCGTGCACGAAGCTACGAATGTCATCCGTGGCGCAAAGTCGCGCAAAGCGCTGTTTCTATACAGAATCTCTACACTGATGCTAAAGAATTTGGATCTGCCTGGAGTCGATTACCTTACAACTGTCCTCAGCTTATCTGAACATTATTATAGTTCCCGATGTTTGGAAGATGGGCAGTCTGATCCCGCTACTAAAACCTGAAAAGGACACGAGCAAATGATAGTCGTACAGACCGATCTCCCTTCTCTCATCAGTAGCGAAAACGAATGAGGGACTACTCGTCCCGCTCCGCTCGTTGGACAATTTCCATTCGCAGAGCATCAGCAACTATTTCAAAGGCAGCATAGGACTAAAACTGCTTTACATGCCATCACAGTATACAAAGTACACTTGGTGTGCTGACAAAGATACCTTGGACTAACCATCTAATGCTTTTGGATATTGTGGCTAGATAAATTGCAACGACCATTGATGTGAGGCTTAGGGAGCTTTCTATTTGGTCATGTGGCGGTTACGGACACTTAACTATCATTGAAGATATATGTATTCGTTCACAATTGGCAGACTAATTTGCACTAATTTTTCCAATCCCACTGTACGTCACTTTTAACTGCCTAGCCAGACCCATTTAATCCCATGGCGGCATCTTCCCTTCTTAACAAATTCAAAGGAATGGTTTCATCGTAGCTCTCCGATGAGGATGATTCCATCAAAACACTTAAGAAACGATAATTGCTCTTTTCTTGGTGTCTGGAAGGTTACAACGTTGTAATTTTTCAATATTTTCCAAATAATTCCGCAAATTATGCACTTACCTTCTAATGTAGAACAACCGATTTGAGGTTAAATTACAACTTCATTTGTCAAGTTTTCTGTATCTGTACCCAGCTGCTGCCATTAATATTCATTAAATGTAAATAAAAATTAAACAAATGCGATAATTACTAAAAACAATATATACATTTTTTACTTACCTCTGCCTTTTTAATCCATTTTGCCATTAGCTTTTGTATTTTCATGTAACGGCTGGTTTTCATAAAACGGCTGACCTTTACAAAAGATCTGTTCAAAGTTGCAAATTTCTGCTGGCAAAAAAGTCCCAGTAGAAATTTGCAGGTTCTCTATTTTCTAACGGTCACAATTTGCTCTCTCTCGCGCTCTCATCTGCTGACAAATAAAGACAACGAACGACTTCCAGTAAAAATTTGCGCAAATTTGCACAAATTTTTGAGTTCCCGAGCACAGCTTTAATTGTACCATGCACCATATGTAAAAAGATACGACATGTGTTTATGTGTGTATAACAACAAAGCTGCATAGACAAAATAAACAAACAAATAAAACGTGCTATGTGGAATCATGTTCATCGGATGGGGACGGTGTTAACCAAGTCATCAAATTATACAACAAAACTGTCGTGGTAGCTCCAGAATTATATAAATGGGCGCACACAAACCTTCGAGGTGGATACACTACTTCCAGTGAACGATTTTGAAAAATTGGGATTGAAAATACCTATTGAAAAGTCAACAATAGCATTCCGGTCGTACACTGGCGATATTTTTGTTCCAATTGGCGTTGTTAATGTTAAAGTTTCGTAAAGGGGCCAGCATTCAAATTAGCAAATGTACATTGTGCCACCATTATTGAGCAGAGTGTGGATAAGACATTTGAAGATAGATTTGTACGTGCTGAACCGTAATGGATATGATGAAAACAACTGCAGTAATACAAACATAAATAATTCTGTTTCGGAACTAATAAAGAGACATCCAGATATATTTGAGCAGAAAGTAGATTGCATTCCGTTTTATGCGACCGGGTCAATTAATTTAGGCAATATTTATGAAGAACAACAGCACGAGGACGATCCTTGACCGTCATATTTAAAAACTGTCTACAATATCTAAGAGGGTGATAATTTTTACAAACTAGGCATTGATGGATTCTGGAATTTCTTCAGTCCTCGTTACTGACAAAATTTTGTATGAAGATATGAAATAATGAGAATTTCAGATAGGTTTTGACAGAAACGATTGAAGAAATTTTTATGATTTAGGCGCATTATATGGTAAAACACAAAGTTTTGCTATTGGTCTCTTGATGGCCCCAAGCTGTGTCCTTATATCGGCTACCCGGGCAAGACCGTCTGGTCCAAGATAAACTTTTGTAATGCGACCCAAACGCCATTCTCACGGAGGCAGGATATAAGGACGAAGTGTCCTACGCATATATACTTTTGTAAACGTTGCCATTTATATCTGCTTTGAAGCTCCTTTATGTATTCATCCTTACACCTCCGAGCGAAGTGATGTTGGATAAATTTGAGTTTATCCCATTTGTCTAGTATAGGATGTGTCTCATCGGTAGCCTCCGGCATAGCAACCAAAGGAGCACCGCATAAAAAATGACCTGGGGTCAGGGATAATAATTCCAATCGTTCGTCCGTCATCGGTAATAGGGGTCGAGAAATTAAGACCGCTTCGATTCGTACTAAAAGGGTGCAAAATTCCTCGAACGTGTATTTGGAATTCTAGGCTGCTTTCCGAAAATGCATTTTAAATCCATGTGAGGCGTATTCTTCAACAAAATCCTTGGATATGACTTTAAAACAAGTAAAAAGGCGTTAAGTTCGGCCGGATCGAACTTTGGATACCCACCACCTCGGGTATATATGTAAAATACCTATTATCAAAACCCAGTGCAAATTGCATACCTTATGTCATATAGCAGTTATGTCAAAATATGATCCGATTTGGACCAAATACTAATAAGTTCAAGTCATTGTTCAACTATGTATAACAAAATATTGGTCTTTTTAGTAGCTATATCTGAAAATAAACCGATCTGAACATGGATGTCGAAAAACCTAACATAAGTCAATGTGTCAAATTTCAGTTAAATCGGATTATAAATGCGTTTTTTTTTGAGGCCAAAACTTTAAATCGAGATATTGGTCTATATGGCAGCTATATCCAAATCTTGATCGATATGAGTGAAATTGAAGAAGAATGTCGAAGGGTCCAACACAACTCACTCTCCCGAATTGCGGCGACATCGGACAATAAATGCGCTTTTTTTGGCCCCAAAACCTAAAACCGAGAGATCGGTCTATATGGCAGCTATATCCAAATCTTGACCGATCTGTGCCATAATGTAGAACTATGTCAAGGGGTTCCAAATTTCGGCGACATCGAACAATAAATGCGCCTTTTATGGGCCTAAGACCCTAAATCGGAGGATCGGTCTATATGACAGCTATATCCCGAACTGGACCGATCTGAGCCAAATTGACGAAGGATGACGAAGGGCCAAATATAACTCACTGTCCCAAATTTCGGCGACATCGGATAATAAATGCGCCTTTTATGGGCAAAAAAACTTAAATCGAGAGATCGGTCTATATTGCAGCTATATCCAAATCTGGACCGATCTGGGCCAAATTGACGAATGATGTCGAGGAGCCTAACGTAACCACTGTCCCAAATTTCAGCAAAATCGGATGATAAAAATGGCTTTTATAGGCCTAAGACCCTAAATCGGAGGATCGGCCTATATGGCAGCTACATCCAAATTTGGACCGATCTGGTCCAAATTAATAAATGATGTCGAGGGGCCTAACACAACTCACTGTCTTAAATTTCAGTATGATTTGTGAGCCTAAGACCCTAAATCGGAGGATCGGTCTATATGGCAGCTATATGCAAATCTGAACCGATCTGAGCCATATTTAAGAAGGATGTCGAAGGGCCTAACACAACTCACTGTCCCAAATTTCAGCAAAATCGGATAATAAATGTGGCTTTTGTGTGTCATAGACCCAAAATCGGCGGATCAGTATATATGGGGGCTATATCAAGATATAGTCCGATATAGCTCATCTTCGAACTTAACCTGCTTATGAACAAAAAAAGACTCTGTGCAAAATTTCAGCTCAATATCTCTATTTTTGAGGACTGTAGCGTGATTACAACAGACAGACGGACGGACATGTCTAGATCGTCTTAGATTTTTATGCTGATCAAGAATATATATACTTTATAGGGTCAGAAATGGATATTTCGATGTGTTGCAAACGGAATGACAAAATGAATATACCTTCATCCGTCGGTGGTGGGTATAAAAATACCTGATATCCAATTGTCGGACCCCAACCCCAAAAACTACCCTAAATCGGACATATTTACCGACAATGGCAATATGGGACTCAAATAAATGGTAGTTGCGAGTAGATTACGAATTTTATATCCAAATGTGAAACCAAGTTTCTGGGGGTCCACCTCTTCCACAAAACACTACCCCAAGGGGACAAATTTACGACCATAGCAATATGGGGCTCAAATGAATAGTCCTTGGGAGTAAAGCACGAATCTGATATCAATATTAGGGAAAAACAAGTAAAAGCGTGCTAAGTTCGGCCGGGCCGAATCTTATATACCCTCCACCCTGGATCGCATTTGTCGAGTTCTTTTCCCGGCATCTCTTCTTAGGCAAAAAAGGATATAAGAAAAGATTTGCTCTACTATTAGAGCGATCTGAAGATATGGTCCGGTTTGGACCACAATTAAATTATGTGTTGGAGACCTGTGTAAAATGTCAGCCAATTCAAATAAGAATTGCGCCCTTTGGGGGCTCAATATATGGGAGCTGCAACGGGCTATAGACCGATTCAGACCATAATAAATACGTATGTTGATGAGGCAAATCGGATAATAATTGCGACCTCTAGAGGCTCAAGAAGATCCCAGATCCAGACCCCAGATCGGTTTATATGACAGCTATATCAGGTTATGAACCAATTTGAACCATACTTAGCACAGTTGTTAGATATCATGGCAAAACACGTCGTGCAAAAATTCATTCAAATCGGATAAGAATAGCGACCTCTAGAGGCTCAAGAAGTCAAGACCCAAGATCAGTTTATATGACAGCTATATAAGGTTATGGACCGATTTGAACCATACTTGACACAGTTTTTGGATATCATAACAAAACACGTTGTGCAAAATTTCATTCCAATCGGATAAGAATTGTGCACTCTAGAGGCTCAAGAAGTCAAGACCCAAGATCGGTTTGTATGGCAGCTATATCAGGTTATAGACCGATTTGAACCATACCTGACACAGTTGTTGGATATCATAACAAAACACGTCGTGCAAAATTTAATTCCAATCGGATAAGAATTGCGCACTCTAGAGGCTCAAGAAGTCAAGACCCCAGATCGGTTTATATGGCAGCTATATCAGGTTATGAACCGATTTAAACCATACTTGGCACAGTTGTTGGATATCATAGCAAAACACGTCGTGCAAAATTTCATTCCAATCGGATAAGAATTGTGCACTCTAGAGGCTCAAGAAGTCAAGACCCCAGATCGGTTTGTATGGCAGCTATATCAGGTTATAGACCGATTTGAACCATACTTGACACAGTTGTTGGATATCATAACAAAACACGTCGTGCAAAATTTAATTCCAATCGGATAAGAATTGCGCACTCTAGAGGCTCAAGAAGTCAAGACCCAAGATCGGTTTATATGGCAGCTATATCAAAACATGGACCGATATGGCCCATTTACAATACCAACCGACCTACACTAATAAGAAGTATTTGTGCAAAATTTCAAGCGGCTAGCTTTACTCCTTCGGAAGTTAGCGTGCTTTCGACAGACAGACGGACGGACGGACGGACGGACGGACGGACAGACGGACGGACATGGCTAGATCGACATAAAATTTCACGACGATCAAGAATATATATACTTTATGGGGTCTCAGACGAATATTTCGAGTAGTTACAATCAGAATGACGAAATTAGTATACCCCCCATCTTATGGTGGAGGGTATAAAAAGTCTTTATGTGCCACCCGAAACCCGTAAAACCACCCAAAAAGGACGTTCTTGCTAACAATTGCAATATGGGGCTCTAATATGAGGAATTTTAGCGTAGAACAAGAATCTGATATATATTTGCGGGGCCAAGTCACTGAGTGGCGCCCATCCCTCAAAACAGCCCCCAAAAAATGTTTGTCGGCTATGGAAATATGGGGCTCAAATGAAAGGCAATTGGGAGTAGACTACGAATGTGATATCAACATTCTAGACCAACTGTCTAACCGACGTCCCACCCGCAAATAGGACGTGTTTGCTCACAATGACAATTTGGGTCTTAAAGAGAGTGGAGCTCGATATTATAGTCTTTAGAGCTTATACCCCAAATCAAACATATTTGCTGACTTCTGCAATAAGGAATTTAAATAAAAGGTATTTGAGATTACCAAACGTATTTAATATCCAATTTTGAGGGCAATGGCAATATGAGGTTCAGATAAATGATATTTGAGATTAGAGCAATATGCTGATGTATTTCCAGGGCTAAGTGTTTGGGCGACTACTTCACTCCCCAAAACACCCCTAAATCGGACATATATACAGACCATGTCAATGTGGGGCTCAAATGAAAGGTATTGGGGAGTAGAGCACGAAATTGATACCCACTTTCGGGACCAGTTTATGGATGTCTACCCTTTCCCCAAAAACACACCACAATCAGCAATTATTTACTGACCATCGCAATATGGGGCTCAAATAAAGGTATTTGGAAGTATAAAACGATCTGATATCCAAAAGTGGGACCATGTGTTTAGATCACCGCCCCTTCCCCTAAAAGGGGCGGCACAAATTTACCGACCATGGTAACATTCCATAGTGGAAGTCATTGAGCAAAACTTCAGCCACATCGGATGAGAATTGCGCACTGTAAAGGCTCGAGAAGTTAAGACTCGAGATCGGTTTATATGGCAACTATATCAGATAATGAACCGATTTGAACCATACTTCGAACTTTTGGCGATTTGGCCTATTTACAATCCCAACCGACCTGCACTAATAAGAAGTATTTGTGCAAAATTTCAAACGCCTAGCTTTACTCCTTCGAAAGTTAGCTTGCTTCCGACAGACGGACGGCTGAATCGACATAGAACGTCAAGACAATCAAGAATATAAATACTTTGTTATGTCTCAGATCAATATTTCGATGAGTTACAAACGCAATGACGAAATTAGTATACCCCCATCCTATGGTGGAGGGCATAAACATGAATATGTTTCAAATTCTAATTAACTTTTTATTTTCTTTCTAGAACTGCCAAATGAATTTACTTTAAAACTGCATTAAGTTTAATGAATACCGGTGTTCGTTTTTCAACATATATTCAAACAAAATTTTTTAAATGACGGCAATCAGATGTTGTACGCGAGAAATTTGTCTAAATTTAGGCGTTCACGAATATACATGATATTTTGTGTACGCCCCTATTTAGGTGTAGATGCCTGTGAAATGATAGAAGCTGCTTTATAGTGTTGTACTCTCCACCGTAAACTTGATACAGTGTAAAATATGCAACATTTTTGCACTCTCTTTAAACAACACCATTACAAACAAAAACTACACCCTTTGGTGGGGTTTGGTGGATGTTTGAAGTCATAACTAAAGACTTTGTTCCAAATTTCAGCCGAATCATATGAAAATGTAAGCCTCTAAGAGCTCAATAAATCAAACCCGGGGATCGGTTTATATGGGGAATATATCTGTTTATAAACCGATTGGGAGCATACTTGTGAATATTGGAAGTCATTACTCAAGTCTTTTCCCAATTTCAGCCAAATCGGATAAAAATTGAGCCTTCAAGGGGCTTGAGAAGTCAAATCCGGGAATCGGTTTTTATGGCGGCTATATCTGTCAATAGACCGATTCGAATAATAATTAACATTGAGGTTGGAAGTCATAACTCAAGACTTTGTTCCAAATTTCAGCCACATCGGATGAAAATTGAGGCTTCTAGGGACTCAAGAAGTCAAATCGGGTGATCAGTTTATGTAGGGGCTATATCCAAATTTGAACCGAAATGGCCCATTTGCATTCCCCAACGAGCTACATCAATAAGAATTATCTGTGCAAATGTTCAAGCGGATGGCTTACGGACGGAAGGACATGGCTAGTCCGACTCGGAATGTCGAGACGATCCAGAATATATAAACTATATGGGATCGCAGATTAAATTTTCGGGGTGTTACACCTGTCTTTTTATACCCACCATCCTATGGTGGTGGGTATAAAAAGACGGGTTGTCCTTGCCGGCTCTAAGTTGGTGGTATGTTTAAGCCACGAAAGCCCGTTAGCATAGGAAATGCTTCAGGGTCTTGTCGCCTTTCCTGTATTAGTGTGCCCGTAGGGCTGTATGTACCATAGATGTCCTGGAAGCTTTGTTCGTCAACTTTTACACTCTCTCGTTTTGTAGCGATCCGGTTCTCCCTAAAGGATTTTCATCGTTCTTCCGACTATGGATCCCAAGTTGGGACGAAAGGCGAGTTTTCGACTTTTTCTTGCAAAAAGTCGACTTTTTCTTTATTAAAAATACGACTTTTCCTTTATTGAATAGTCGACTTTTGCAAAAAGTAAATGTTTTGACATTTTGGCAAAATTTTCCAAACATGACATTTTACTTCCTACAAGTTTACATAAACTTTTGCCATCAAGCTATAATCATATCTTTTTATTTTTCTAAAGATGAGGTATTAAGATAAGTTTTAAATGAAAGATTGGCGCATTTTTATAACAACATCAATTTTTAAAACAATCTTAAGGCCAATATTTATACCCTACACCACAACTATGGTACAGGGATTTATAAGTTTCTGCATTTGTTTGCAACGCTAAGAAGGAGAAGAGATAGACCCATTGATAAGTATACCAATCGACTCAGAATCACTTTCTGATTCGGTTTAGCCATGTCCGTCTGTCCATCTGTGAGTCCATGTATTCTTGTAATCATAGTGCATAGTGGGTCGTATTTGTTGTCCAATCATCACGAAATTTTGCACATATCATTTTTTGGTCCAAGGATAAACCCTATTGATTTTGGTAAAGATCGGTTCAGATGTAGATATAGCTCCCATATATATGTATCGCCAAATTTGCACTTAAATGGCCGTAGTAACTACAATTTTCAACCGATCTACACAAAATTTGGCACTGATTGTTTTGTTGCTGATCTTAACATATCTGTAAATTTCATCAAAATCGGATCAGATTTAGATATAGCTCCCATATATATGTGTCGCCCGATTTGCACTTAAATGGCAAGATTTGGCATACATTGTTTTGTAATTGATTTTAACATACTTGCATGATTTCATCAAAATCGGTTCAGATTTGGATATAGCTCACATGATATGTATCGCCCGATTTGCACTTATAAGGCTGTAATAAACACAATTTGTAACCGATCTGTATAAAATTTGCCACGGATTGTTTTATTACTGATCTTAACATACGAGATTTCATCAAAATCGGATGTAGCACCAATACATTTTTATCGCCGGATTTGCAGTTATATGGCCGTAGTAACAACAATTTTCGAACAATCTGTTTGAAAGTCGGTTCAGATTTAGATATAGCTCTCATATGCATATATATATTTGTATACAGCCCGCATTTATAATTGTGGGGTATTATATAGTCAGCTCCGCCCTACTTTTGCATTTCCTTACTGGTTTTTAACTAAATTTCATAAGTTTCCACATTCCTGCTTTATTCACCCTTTTTGTACTTGAATTAAAGCTTGAAATGGTCTATATGCAAGTATCCTAGCCGACTTTCAACTAATATTTTTTGAATGTTCAAACCATAGTAGAAGATCGCATTTTATTGCACATATGAGTAACGAACTTTTATATTCTATCACTTCCACTATAAAACCCAAAACGAAATAATAACACCTTATTCTATCAGATATTATGTATCAAAGAATTTTTTTTTTTTTTAACGTAAAATTTTCCAAATTTTGTTGTCGTCACCATTAAACACAAAAAGAGATCGCTTATCCCAAATCGGAGTCTATCTATTCAAAATTCCATAAAAACATGGCTAAATTTGGTGCAAAAATCTCCATTTGTAAAATGTACACTTAATGGGAACTACTATAAAATATTGGTCGATTCGTCCATGGATTGGAATATAATTTCGCCAGGCCGAGAAAATGTCGCCTGTCAAATTTTAGATTGAAACAAATGTGGGTTTCAGAGCGAAAATACCAAAAATTGGGGATACGTTAGTATGTAACCTACTCTTAAAGTTGGACGGATATGGACCATATTCAAAATATTCGCATTTAATAGCGCCTTAATATGTTTGATCTGGAGATCGATCTATATGGTAGCTATCAGGGACCAAGGTCACAAAAATTTAAATTAAATTTATTTTAAACGAAAAATAATTTCGTGGATAGTTCGCTTTGAGGTCATGTACAGTTAATTATAACAGATGTCGGTGTTTTTTATTAATTGTTTTTTTTAAATTTTTCCAATATTTCGATTACCGCCGGTAATCTTCATCAGGGAATGGATAACTAAAAAGATTATCTTATTTATAAAAATCAATTTGTGTTTGTATGTGGGTTTGGGTGTTTATTTGTTTATGTGTTCCTTATAAACTCAGAAACGGCTGAACCAATTTTCTTGAAATTTTCACAGATGGTGTATAATGGTCCCGTGGTGAAAAAAGGGTACTACATTATTTTTTGAAATTGAAGGGGGGGCGGACCCTCCCCCTTACCCTAATTTTCAGAAACGCCAGATCTCGGAGATGGGTGGTGCGATTTAAGCAAAATTTTGTGTCATCTCATATAAAAATAAAAATTTGGTATCCAAATTTCGGATGGGGTACCTAGGGGGGCCGCCCCACCCTAAAACCTACCAAACATATATTTAAACCAATCACGACAATATGGGACTCTCAAATGAAAGGTATTTAGGATCAGAAAACGTATCCGATATCCAATTGTCGGACCAAGTGCTAGAGGGACCACCCCAACCCCCAAAACACCCCTAAATCGGACATATTTACCGACCATGGCAATAAGGGACTCAAATGAAAGATATTTGCGAGTAAAATACGAATCTGATATCCAAATGTGGGACCACGTTTCTGGGGTCCACCCCTTCCCCAAAACACCCCCCAACAGGACTTATTTACTGACCATGGGAATATGGGGCTTAAAAAAAAAAATTTGAGTGTAGAATTAGAATCTGATATCCAAATATGGGGCCATGTGTTTGGGGGCCGCCTCTCCCCAAAAACATCCCCCAAAGGGTACAAATTTACGACCATCGCAATATGGGACTCAAACAAAGGTATTTGGAAGTGGAATACGAATTTGATATCCAAATTAAGGACCATGTTTAAGGCATCACACCTTCCCAAAAACAAAAAAACAAAGGCTACAAATTTTTCGATCATACCAATATGAGATTAGAAAACGAATTTGATAACCTATTTTGGGGCCATGTGTTTGGGGGATCGCCCCATCCTGTAAACTCCTCTTAAGCCAATGCCAATATGGGGTTTAAATAAATGGTATTTGAAAGAAGAGCACGATGCTGAAATTTTTTTCGTGCCAAGTGCCTGGGGGACCACCTCACCCCCGAAAACACCCCTAAATCAGATATCATGACAATATCGGGCTGAAATAAAGTATTTTAAGAATGGAGTACACCTAACATCCAAACTTAAATTCGTAGACCAATGAAGATATACTATTTTCGTAGCATGGCATTTCACTAAAAGCTCTTTAATTGTCGAAAATTAATATTCAAAGGAAAATTTTGTCCCCTGTAAAGTAATGGAAGGCGCAGCGGAGCGGGTCCGGGTCAGCTAGTAGTAACATAAAACAGAATTTAACAAAAGCTCAGAAACAAAAATATGAATTTGATTAAAAGTTAACGTTTAAAACAGTAAAAACATTTAAAAACAAGTGAACTTATTTCTTACACCTCACAAGAATGACTGAAGCTTATTGTCTATTGCTTATATTTTTTTGTAAAGGGTGATTTTTTTGAGGTTAGGATTTTCATGCATTAGTATTTGACAGATCACGTGGGATTTCAGACATGGTGTCAAAGAGAAAGATGCTCAGTATGCTTTGACATTTCATCATGAATAGACTTACGAACGAGCAACGCTTGCAAATCATTGAATTTTATTACCAAAATCAGTGTTCGGTTCGAAATGTGTTCAAATTTTGACAAATTTTGTTCAGCGATGAGGCTCATTTCTGGTTGAATGGCTACGTAAATAAGCAAAATTGCCGCATTTGGAGTGAAGAGCAACCAGAAGCCGTTCAAGAACTGCCCATGCATCCCGAAAAATGCACTGTTTGGCGTGGTTTGTACGCTGGTGGAATCATTGGACCGTATTTTTTCAAAGATGCTGTTGGACGCAACGTTACGGTGAATGAGAACATTTCGAACCGAACACTGATTTTGGTAATAAAATTCAATGATTTGCAAGCGTTGCTCGTTAGTAAGTCTATTCATGATGAAATGTCAAAGCATACTGAGCATCTTTCTCTTTGACACCATGTCTGAAATCCCACGTGATCTGTCAAATACTAATGCATGAAAATCCTAACCTCAAAAAAATCACCCTTTATTAAGTTTCTATACATTGGAGCATAGTGCTTTGTATACGTTTTGTAGTTTATACGCTCGGCAGTTGGGGTGTAAATTATGTGCAGCATTTCTAATGTGTATCTTCTTTTGTGGTTGGGTTCTTGGGCTAATATCTTGACAGTGGGCTGTGAGTGCAGTCTTTTGTTCTAAAGGCCTATCCTTTGCCTTTTGATCCGATTTATAAGCGGAAACCCTTGGCTTTAGTTTTGTTTTTGTACTGCCAATATATGCCATTGGGCATAAAATGGACTTGTCCCCATCGCAGCTTATCTTGTATACCACGTTCGATTTTTCCTCTTTCCTTGTCCTGGTTTTGTATTGCTAAATAGGTTTTTGACGGTATTGCCACTTTTTAGTGCCAGTTGGTATGAGTCCTTGTTGTAAATGTTGGAATTACCAAATCTCTCCGAAAAGCCTAAATATATGTTGTCCTTTTACAAATTCTTGGTGCAAGTTCCATCGTATCCTTGTCCTTTTTATACCCACCACCGAAGGATGGGGGTATATTCATTTTGTCATTCCGTTTGCAACACATCGAAATAACCATTTCCGACCCTATAAAGTATATATATTCTTGATCAGCGTAAAAATCTAAGACGATCTAGACAAGTCCGTCCGTCTGTCTGTTGAAATCACGTTACAGTCTTCAAAAATAGAGATATTGAGCTGAAATTTTGCACAGAGTATTTTTTTGTCCATAAGCAGGTTAAGTTCGAAGATGAGCTATATCGGACTATATCTTGATATAGCCCCCATAGAGACCGATCCTCCAATTTAGGGTCTTAGGCCCATAAAAGCCACATTTATTATCCGATTTTGGTGAAATTTAAGACAGTGAGTTGTGTTAGGCCCCTCGACATCCTTCGTCAATTTGGCCAAGATCGGTCCAGATTCGGATATAGCTGTCATATAGACCGATCCTCCGATTTAGGGTCGTAGGCCCATAAAAACCACATTTATCATCCGATGTTGCTGAAATTTGGGACAGTGAGTTATGTTAGGCTCCTCGACATTTTTCGTCAATTTGGCCCATATCGGTCCAGATTTGGATAGCTGCCATATAGACCAATCTCTCGATTTAAGGGTTTTTGCCCATAAAAGACGCATTTTTTATCCGATGTCGCCGAAGTTTGGGACAGTGAGTTATATTTGGCCCTTCGACATCCTGCGTCAATTTGGCTTAGATCGGTCCAGATTTGGATATAGCTGTCATATAGACCGATCCTCCGATTGAGGATCTTAAGCCCATACAAGGCGCATTTATTGTCCGATGTCGCCGAAATTTGGGACATTGAGTAAGGTTAAATCCCTTGACATAGTTCTACATTATAGCACAGATCGGTCTAGATTTCGATATAGCTGCCATATTGACCGATCTCTCGGTTTTAGATTTGGGGCCAGACAAAACGCATTTATTGTCTGATGTCGGCGCAATTTGGGACAGTGAGTTGTGTTGGGCTCTTCGACATCGTTTTTCAATTTCACTCAGATCGATCAAGATTTGGATATAGCTGCCATATAGACCGATATCTCGATTTAAAGTCTTGGTCCCAAAAAAGACGCATTTATAATCCGATTTAACTGAAATTTGACACATTGACTTATGTTAGGCTTTTCGACATCCATGTTGTATATAGTTCAGATCGGTTTATTTTTATATATAGCTACTGAAAAGACCAATATTTTGTTATACATAATTGAACATTGACTTGTACTTATTAGTATTTTGTCCAAATCTGATCATATTTCGATACAACAGCTATGGGACAAAAGGTATGCAAATTTCACTGGATTTTGATGAAAAGTGCTTTACATATATACCCGAGGTGGTGGGTATTCAAAGTTCGGCCCGGCCGAACTTAACGCCTTTTTACTTGTTGTTCTTCACGTGTTTTATTAGATCAGTTGCCGATATTCTTGGGAAATCATTTTGCTCTAATATGTTTCGAATTCCCTTCTCATTTTCGATGTGGAAGGATTTGTCGCTTATTTTAAATTTGTGGCAGTGTTGATTTTTATCCTCCTTGGATGCTTTGAATAGAAGTTGATAAGTCTTCCCAATGCTGTTTATTTTTGGTACCAACCGAGCTTCAATCTGTTTCCTGTCCTATTGACTACTGTGTCATCCTACCTTGACACAGTAGTCCATGCCTTTGACACAGTAGCATGCCTTTTTTCGCATTCCATTGTAAATTAGATCTTTTTATTGAATGAATTTAATATTCGGAGAGTGTTTTCTACTTCATTCTTGTCGATTATGCAAAATATGTCATCTACATATTTGGTCAAAAATCGGTTTGCTCGTCAGTTTATCAATACAATTGTCTAGTAGTTCTTCCATGATTATGTCTGCTACAATCGGCGATAATGGAGACCCCATTGGAATGCCCTTTTTCTGTTCATAAAACCTGTCATCATACATAAAATATCTGGAATACTTTGTACATAAGTTTACCATTTCTATAAGTAAATCCATTGGAATTTCTGTATATTCCCGAATAATTGTCCATTTCTCCTTTATTGTCGATATTGCCAGATTGACAGGAACAAGGGAACAACATCGAACAAGACTAGTAATTCCGTGTCTTTAATCTCTTGGTCGTTGATTCTCGTTTTGAATTCTTTTCCGTCCTTTATGTTGTATATTGAGTCCTTCGTAACATTGTTTAATATCTCTGTGATGTATTTGGATAATCCGTATGTAGGGGAGTTTATGGAGGACATATCGGCCTAAGTGGGGTGACATTTTTATGGATTTTTGGTAGTCCATAAATTCTTGGAGCGGTAGAAGTTTTACTCAATAACTTGGTTCTTGTCATCGTGTTTATGATGTTTTGATTAAAAAGGATGTCCACAATTTTGTTGTTTTTGATTTGAATTCCTGATGTTGGGTCTCTTTTTAGTCGTCTATACGTGCAGATGTCCCCTATAGTACATCTCATTTTCGCGTCATATTCTCCCTTTTTCATCATCATAGTTTTTCCTTCTTTATCTGCGCTTAATATTAAAATCTACTCATTTTCCTTTAAGTAAGTGATTGTCTATCAATGTAACTAACTTGCATTTCTATGCTCTCCAAAGTCTGAACACAATCCTCACCCTCCGCCAATACGCCAATACGCCAATACATTAAACAGTGGAAATGTTGTTTTTGTTGTCGGAAGTGACATTTTTTATACCCACCACCGAAGGATGGGGGTATATTCATTTTGTCATTCCGTTTGCAACACATCGAAATATCCATATCCTACCCTATAAAGTATATATATTCTTGATCAGCGTAAAAATCTAAGACGATCTAGACATGTCCGTCCGTCTGTCCGTTTGTCTGTTGAAATCACGCTACAGTCTTCAAAATTGAGATATTGAGCTGAAACTTGTCACAGACCCTTTTTTTGTCCATAAGCAGGTTAAGTTCGAAGATGGGCTATATTGTACTATATCTTGATATAGCCCCTATATAGGCCGATCCGCCGATTTAGGGTCTTATCCGATTTTGGTGAAATTTGGGACAGTGATTTGTCTTAGGCCCTTCGACATCCTTCGTCAATTTGGCTCAGATCGGTCCAGATTTGGATATAGCTGCCATATAGACCGATCCTCCAATTTAGGGTCTTAGGCCCATAAAAGCCACATTTATAATCCGATTTTGCTGAAATTTGAGACAGTGAGTTATCTTAGGCCTTTCAACATCCTTCGTTAATTTGGCTCAGATCGGTTCAGATTTGGATATAGCAGCCATATAGACTGATCCTCCGATTAAGGGTCTTAGGCCCATAAAAGCCGCCTTTATAATCCGATTTTGCTGAAATTTGAGACAGTGAGTTGTGTTAGGCCTTTCAACATCCATTCGTTAATTTGGCTCAGATCGGTCCAGATTTGGATATAGCTGTCATATAGACCCATCCTCCGATTTAGGGTCTTAGGTCCATAAAAGACTCATTAAGTTAAGTCCCTTGACATATTTCTGAATTGTGGCACAGATCGGCCCAGATTTGGATACAGCTGCCATATAAAGGGTGATTTTTTTGAGGTTAGGATTTTCATGCATTAGTATTTGACAGATCATGTGGGATTTCAGACATGGTGTCAAAGAGAAAGATGCTCAGTATGCTTTGACATTTCATCATGAATAGACTTACTAACGAGCAACGCTTGCAAATCATTGAATTTTATTACCAAAATCAGTGTTCGGTTCGAAATGTGTTCATTCACCGTAACGTTGCGTCCAACAGCATCTTTGAAAAAATACGGTCCAATGATACCACCAGACCCTTAATCGGAGGATCAGTCTATATGGCTGCTATATCCAAATCTGAACCGATCTGAGCCAAATTAACGAAGGATGTTGAAAGGCCTAAGATAACTCACTGTCTCAAATTTCAGCAAAATCGGATTATAAATGTGGCTTTTATGGGCCTAAGACCCTAAATTGGAGGATCGGTCTATATGGCAGCTATATCCAAATCTGGACCGATCTGAGCCAAATTGACGAAGGATGTCGAAGGGCCTAAGACAAATCACTGTCCCAAATTTCACCATAATCGGATAAGACCCTAAATCGGCGGATCGGCCTATATAGGGGCTATATCAAGATATAGTACAATATAGCCCATCTTCGAACTTAACCTGCTTATGGACAAAAAAAGGGTCTGTGACAAGTTTCAGCTCAATATCTCAATTTTGGTCGGTAAATAGGCCGGATTAAGGGGAGTTTTGGGGAGTGGGGTGGTCCCCAAACACTAAGCCCTGAAAAAATATCGGCTTCGTGCTCTGTTCTCAAGTATCTATATATCCTTTATTTGAACCCCATATTGGCATTGGTCTCGAAATTAGATATCAAATTCGTGTTCTAATCTAATACCTTATTTAAGCCCCTTATTGCAAAAGCCAACAAATATGTCCGGTTTGGGGTTTGGGCCCCAAAAACCATCAATAGCGAGCTCAACTGTCTTGGCGACCAACATTGTCTTGGTGATCAATTACATTTGGGGGTTTTTATGGTGGTGGGACGTCCCCTAGACAGTTAGTCCTAAATGTTGCTATCAGATTCGTGGTCTACTCTCATTTGAGCCCCATAATTCCATAGTCGGCAAACATGACCGGTCTGGGGGTGTTTTGGGGGATGGGGCGGCCACTCATTGGCCTTCAAAGTATATATCATATTCGTGGTCTACTTTAAAATACCTCTTATTTGAGCCCATATTGCAATGGTCAGCAAATACTTCCTATATGGGTGGTGTTATGGTGGTGGGATGGCCCCATAGACACATTCCCGAATATTAATATCAAATTCGTGCTATACTTCCAAAGACCTTTCAATTGAGCCCCATATTGGTTCGGTCGTAAATTTGTCCTCTTTGGGGGATGTTTTTGAGGAGGGGCGGTATCCAAACACTTGGTCCCACATATGGATATCAGATTCGTATTCTTCTCGTAAATACTTTTCATTTGAGTCCCATATTGCCATGGTGGGTAAATATGTCCGATTTAGGGCTGTTTTGGGGTTGGTTCGATAATTGGATATCAGATACGTTTTCTAATCTCAAATACCTATCATTTGAGTCCCATTTTGTCGTGATTGGTCTATATATATATATATTGTAGGCTTTGGGGGAAGCCCCCCAGGTACCCCATCCGAAATTTTAAAACCAAACTTTTGTTTTTAGGTTACGCATTACCCATCTCCGAGATCCGGCGTTTCTCAAAATTAGAGTAAGGGGGAAGGTCCGCTCCCCCTTCAGATATCAAAAAACGTAGTACCCTATTTTCACCACGGGATCATTATGCACCATCTGTGAAAATTTCAATAAAATCGGTTCAGCCATTTTTAGTCTATAAGGAACACACAAACAAACTGACAAACAAACATAAATTAATTTTTCACTCTCTTATTTTATCTGAGCCCTATACGGTGACGTCAGGAAAAAGTCCTGTTTGGGGGTGCTGGTACGGCCTTTCAGATATTTTGCCCCAATGTAGATATTATATTGGTGCTCTTCACTCAAATACCTTTCATTGGCCATAGCCTTATATTGCTATGGTCGGTAATTATGTCCGGTATGGGGGTGTTTTTGAGGGTGAGGCGGATTCCCATATATCATATTCGAGCTCTGGTCTCAAATATCTTTCATTTGAGTCCCATATTGTCATTATTGGTTTAAATTCCATTTGGCTGGTGGTTTTGGAGGTAGATATCCCACCCATCTCCGAGATCTGGCGTTCGTAGAAATAGGGTAAGGGGAGGGTCCGCCCATTAAAGTTTGGATGTTAGATCTACTTCATTCTCTTGGATTTGTTGGTGAATTGAAGTAGCCAAACTCTTGGCCCCGAAAGTGGATATCAGATTCATACTCCACTCTCAAAAACCACATTGGAGCTACATGTTGCTTTAGTCGGTATATACATACGTGTGGTTTAGGGGTAGTTTTTAAGGTGAGGCGTCCCTGAAACACTTGGCCGTAAAAAACACATACAGATTTATGCACCTTTTTACCATAATCCACAAATATGTTCAGTTTGAGGGTTATGCAATACTTAGCCCTGAATAATATCAGCATCGTGCTCTACACTCAAATTTCTTCAATTTGAGCCCCAATTGCGATTGGACCCAAAGATTTGGCCTCAAAATTTAATATTAAATTTGTTTTCTTCTATCAGATACCTATTATTTATCGCCATAGTAGGCAATCATGATCGGTTTGAAGGGAGTTTAGAGGAGGACCCTGAAGTAATATCAGTGTCGTGCTAGAGCACGATTTTGTTTGAGCTCCAAAATGTCAAGCATTTTGAAGGAGACTATCAAGATATTCAGGGCTACGGGTATCTTTCAGATTCACACAAATTAATTTTTTTGTATTGGTTATCTACATTCAAAATTATATTTCAAAGCGACCACTTGGGATACTACATTCTTAAAGATCCGCAGGTCTTCCAGTGTCCATCCCAATTTGAGGGTAAAAAGTGCACTCTACTACCAAAGACCTTTTATTTCTGTCCTATTCTATTCTGATCGGCCTTCATATATTATTCCATATTATTCACATATTATTTTTAATTCTTTTCTGACACGTCATATTCTCGGTCATCCTACATGACAGTTTGGCGTTGCATTTATTGGGAGGAGAGGAGAGGTCCCCGCTAAGAACCAAACGTCAATTTATTTGAGTATTTTACTGTCGCGATCTACTGTCCTGTGGAACGAAAGGACGTGACCCAGATACTTGAATCCTTATACCAACATTAGATGCGAAATTTACTGTCATAGACTTTCTTTAAATTGACATATTATCCCGATCGAACTACACATTCCATTGAAGGTTATTTAGTGGGTGGGCCGGTCCCAGACTCTGTCCTAATTGTACATGGCAGATTCGTAGTCAACTCTCAACGACTTTTCATTCGATATAAACTTTGTGACGTTGGACATTTATGTCCGTTTTGGTGGTTTTTGAGGTTGGGGGTCCACCGACACTTAGGGTGACATTTTATTGCAAATTGATCCCAATTTGTTTACCAATTTCGTGTTTTTGGGGTAGTATACAAAGTGGTATAAAAAATTTCGCTTAAATCGGTAAACGCATCCCCGAGATATGGGTTTTGTGAAATTTGGGGCATGGGGGAGGGTCCGCCTCCCCATCGGATATCAAAAACTTTAGTACCCTATTTTCACAGGGGGCTCAAAATCTATCATCTGTGAAAATTTCATGAAAATCCGTTCAACCGTTTTTGAGTCTAAAGGGAACAGACAAACAAACTAACAAACAAAGAAATGAAGCGCAACAATTAATTTTTATATAATAGACTAGCTGAACCCGGCCCGCTTCGCAGCGCTTCCTTTTACAACATATGAATTATAACTTTATTTTCAATTTCTCTTCTTTGCATTCACTAAGTTACGTATATATTTTGCGGCCATGTTTTTATAGAACTTTTAGACTATTGTGGAAGCTTGTCCCAGGGTCCTACCCTGAGTTAAAAAAATAATACCGAAAACAGTCAAAGGTTGTCAAAACCAAAGAGCGTAAGAAAGAATAAGAGCTGGCGTTAGAGGACAATACGTGATGACGAGTGACAAAATTTAAAGACACAACATATTTGAATTGCTTACGATATTTCGTTTTTCCTTTATTGCAACTTTCGGTTGCAAAGAAACAAAGCAAAATACGAAAAAATGTTCGAACGAATGCCCGAATCAAAACAGAATAACCTGAAAATGTTGCAACCCTCAATGTGAATTCAATTGGAATACAATAAAAATATTGTGTCTTTAACGCGAGTTATTTTACGGTACGGGGAAGATAAAGCAGAAACCCTCTCTTGTTTAGATCTTATGCTCTTTGGTCAAAACAGTAGTGAAAAGCATATGGTCAACTTTGAACACACTCTCCTGTAACTCTCGCTCTCTTTTTCTTTGTTCGGGTTTGCTTGGCTATTCAAATAATTTCTATCTCCCAATAGATGGCGCTGAATTTGTTGTTGGTGATGCTCTGTTGATTCCCACTTTTGTTGACCTATCTAATGTCACCGTTACGGCTTCGGCAAAAATAAATCAGAAACAATTTTGAGCATTGGATATTTCTTCAATAATAGTTGCGACAATTATCATTATCCATTTAAGAATTCAGTACAAAAACTTACGGCCTAGACCACTAAATTTGTTTTTTCTTTTTATACCCTCCATCATAAACTAATTTCGTCATTCCGTTTGTTAAGCATCGAAATATTCATTTGAGACCCAACAAAGTATATATGTATATTTTTGATCGTCTTGACGTTCTAAGTCGATTTAGCCATGTCGGTCCGCCCATTTGTCAAAAGCACGCTAACTTTCGAAGGGATAAAGCTAGGCGCATGAAATTTTGCACAAATACTTCCTATTAGTGTAGGTCAGTTGGGATTGTAAATGGGTCATATTGGTCTATGTTTTGATATAGCTGCCATATAAACCGATCTTGGATCTTGACCGCTTGAGCCCCTAAGCACCTCAATTCTTATCCGATTTGTCTCAAATGTAGTATAAGATATTTTGTTATAACTTAAAACTTTAAAACTTGATATAGCTCCCATATAAACCGATCTCCTAATTTGACTCTTTGAGCGTTTAGAGGGTGCAATTCTTATGCGATTTGGCTAAACATTATTTTTATGATTTCTCCTATGACCTTCCACATACGTGCCAAATATGGTCTGAATGGGTACATAACATGATATAGCTCCCATATGAACCGATCTTCCTATGACCTTCCACATACGTGCCAAATATGGTCTGAATGGGTACATAACATGATATAGCTCCCATATGAACCGATCTCCCGATTTTAATTCTTAAGCCACTATAGAGCTCAATTCTTATCCAATTTTGGCTGACATTTTGCGCAATGCCATCTACTATGGCCTCCAACAGACAAACCAAGCATGCCCGAATATCGGGCAAAAAAATGACAAATGAGATCCATGGTAAAGGGTATGTAAGATTCGGCCCGGCCGAACTTTTCACGCTTTTACTTGTTGTCAATCGATTCGTTCGCCAAGCTATTTTCCCTTTATGAAATCAGCTGTTTTCAATGACTTGGCGAACGAATGGAGTAACAAAACGAAAAAAATGAGTATTATCGGCACGCCGCTTGGGCTCGAATATAAAAAGAAGGCTTCTTATCTTTGGGCTTAATTTTCAATCAAACCCGCTCCACTGAGCTTTCGTTTTCAATACGTAGAAAAATATCATCTCTGTAATGTAACCTACTCTCCAATAGCTCTGATTCTGTGTACGTTCGTTGAGCCACTTAGAATACCTGAAACACCTACTGTTAAGGCCCGTCTAAGGGTGGGAAATTTAAAAAATAATACAGCAAACAACTGTTCGTGGTGGCGTCTCCATTCAGTTGATTCATTTGGCGCTTATTTAAATGTTAGTGCTGCCGTCGATTTGGGAAGGTTTGGACTTGAATACTCAAAATAACTTAAAAGTTCTCCCTTCCATGTCGCCCGGATCCTTCCGCAATCACATATACGACATATACAATCACATGTACGACTGAGAATTTGACATTTCTCCCATCTGTTAGAGCGTTTGTGAACATATTGGTATGAGTCTATAGATTTCCTTTGTCTATGCTGCTACTCGCTTGGAGCAGCTTAGCGCCTATAACATTGACCATCTTGTGTTAGTTGTCTATAACTGTCTATGTGGCTACCTGTTGAATAGTCATAATTAATTCTTTTTTAAATCAAATAAAATTGCCATGTTAAACGATTCACAGTGGTAAAGAACTAATTTGCCGGTCTTTATATTAGGTGCGGTGGCGACAGTTTTAGTAATTAAACCATGTAAAACTTTTGAACATGATCCCCCATTGTTTTAATGGGTCAAATAAACATTTGGGGGCGACTTTAGGAAGTAAAGCACTACCTTGGATCTTTGTCACAAAAATTAATGTCATATTCGTAATCTGTTACCAATTGCCTTTAATTTGAGGCTCATCTAGGGATTGAGGCTCATATAGGATCGAATTATATACCCATTTGAGGGTGGGGCGACCCCCAATTACTTGGACCTCATTTTTTATGTCATATTCTTAGTCTAGTCCCGAATACCTTTCATTCGAGTCCCATATTGATATTTACGTCCAATGTGTTTATTTGGGGGAGTTTTTGGGGTTGGACACCCCAAAACCACACCTCGCATACTTGATCCCAATTTTAATACCATATTCGTAATCTACTGCCCAATACCTTTCATTTGATACCCATATTGTCCCTATCGGTCCACCTTTGATTTTAGGTGGTGCTTTTGGTGTAACGGGGGAGGGTCCGCCCCTATCCGAAATCAACAAATTACGAAGGTTATTTCTTATTCCTGACCATATTCGTAATCTACTCCGGAATACCTTTCATTTGAGTCCCATATTGTCATGATTGTCCAAAAAACCTATTTTTGGGGGTTTTGGGGTTGGGGCGGCCCCCCAGTTACTTGGACCCAATTTTAAATATGAAATTCGTACTCTACTCCTAAATACCTTTTATTTGAGTCTCATATGGTCCCGATCGGTTCACTTCTATTTTGGGGTCGTACTTTTAGGATAAGGGGGAGGTCCGCCCCCCACAGATATAAATAAATTATATAGCCTATTGCTCCTTCCGGACCACTCCCCACAATCTGTGAAAATTTTAAAGAAATCGGTTTAACCGTTTTTGTCTATACGGAACAAACAAATTTACAAACCCACAAACAAACAAACACAAATTCATTTTTATATATATAGATTACCTGACCCCGGCCCGCTTCGCTGCGCTTCCTTTTACACCATATGAATTATAACTTTCTTTTCAATTACTCTTCTTTGCATTCGCTATTAGTGTAGGTCGGTTGGTATTGTAAATGGGCCATATCGGTCCATGTTTTGATATAGCTGCCATATAAACCGATCTTGGGTCTTGACTTCTTGAGCCTCTAGAGTGAAATTTCGCACGACGTGTTTTGTTATTATATCCAACAGCTGTGCGAAGTATGGTTCAAATCGGTCTATAACCTGATATAGCTGCCATATAAACCGATCTTGGGTCTTGACTTCTTGAGCCACTAGAGTGCGCAATTCTTATCCGATTGGAATGAAATTTCGCATGACGTGTTTTGTTTTGATATCCAACAACTGTGCCAAGTATGGTTCAAATCGGTCCATAACCTGATATAGCTGTCATATAAACCGATCTTGGGTCTTGACTTCTTGAGTCTCTAGAGGGCGCAATTCTTATCCGATTTGGCTGAAATTATGCGTGACTTATTTTATTATGACTTTCAACAACTGTGTCAAATAAGGTTCAAATCGGTTCATAACCTGATATAGCTTCCATGCAAACCGATCTGGGATCTTGACTTCTTGAGCCTCTAGGGTCGCAATTATTATCCGATTTGCCTGAAATTTTGTACGACGGATCCTCTCATGATCATCAACATACGCGTTTATTATGGTCTGAATCGGTCTATAGCCCGATACAGCTCCCATATAAATCGTTCTCTCTATTTTACTTCTTGAGCCCCCAAAGGGCGCAATTCTTATTCGAATTGGCTGACATTTTACACAGGTCTCCAACATATAATTTAATTGTGGTCCAGATCGGACCATATCTTGATATCGCTCTAATAGCAGAGCAAATCTTTTCTTATATCCTTTTTTGCCTAAATAGAGATGCCGGGAAAAGAACTCGACAAATGCGATCCATGGTGGAGGTTATATAAGATTCGGCCCGGCCGAACTTAACACGCTTTTACTTGTTTGCGACAATTATCATTATCCATTTAAGAATTCAGTACAATAACTGACGGCCTAGAACACTAAATTAGTTTTTTTTTTGTACCCTCCATCATAAACTAATTTCGTCATTCCGTTTGTCAATCATCGAAAAATTCATCTGAGACCCAACAAAGTATATATGTATATTTTTGATCGTCTTGACATTCTAAGTCGATTTAGCCACGTCGGTCGTCCATTTGTCAAAAGCAATCTTGGGTCTTGACTTCTTGAGTCTCTAGAGGGCGCAATTCTTATCCGATTTGGCTGAAATTTTGAATGACGTATTTTATTATGACTTTAAAGAACTGTGTCAAATAAGGTTCAAATCGGTTCATAACCTGATATAGCTTCCGTGCAAACCGATCTGGGATCTTGACTTCTTGAGCCTTTAGGGTCGCAATTATTATCCGATTTGCCTGAAATTTTGTACGACGGATCCTCTCATGATCATCAACATACGTGTTTATTATGGTCTGAATCGTTCTATAGCCCGATACAGCTCCCATATAAATCGTTCTCTCTATTTTACTTCTTGAGCCCCAAAGGGCGCAATTCTTATTCGAATTGGCTGACATTTTACACAGGTCTCCAACATATAATTTAATTGTGGTCCAGACCGGACCATATCTTGATATCGCTCTAATAGCAGAGCAAAACTTTTCTTATATCCTTTTTTGCCTAAGAAGAGATGCCGGGAAAAGAACTATATAAGATTCGGCCCGGCCAAATTTGGCACGCTTTTACTTGTTTATTTATTTGAAGGACAGACAACTTGTCAAAACAGTAGTGAAAAGTATATGATCAACTTTTAACACACTCTCCTGTTACTCTCACGCTCTTGTTCTTTGTTCGGGTTTGGTTGGCTATTCAAATAATTTCTAACTCCCAATAGATGGCGCTGAATTTGTTGTTGGTGATGCTCACTGTTGATTCCCATCACATTGCCACCATTTTGTCTATTTTTCATATTGGTCTATGTTTTGATATAGCTGCCATATAAACCGATCTTGGATCTTGACCTCTTGAGCCCCTAAACACCTCAATTCTTATCCGATTTGTCTCAAATGTTGTATAAAATATTTTGTCATGACTTCCAACATCTGTGCTCAGTATGTTTTAAACCGGTTTAAAACTTGATATAGCTCCCATATAAACCGATCTCCTAATTTGACTCTTTGAGCCTCTAGAGGGCGCAATTCTTATGCGATTTGGCCAAACATTATTTTAACGACTTCTCCTGCGACCTTCCACATATGTACCGATCTCCCGATTTTATTTCCTTGAGCCACTGTAGGGCTCAATTCTTATTCAATTTTGGCTGACATTTTGCACAATTACTTTTACTATAACAGCATAACCAAGCATGGTTCGAATCGGTTGATAACTTGAAATAGCTCCAATAGCTTTGCAATTTATATCCATTATCCTTTAAAGAAATATAGGGCGAAAAAATGACAAATGAGATTCATGCCCTCTACCATGGATATGTAAGATTCGGCCCGGCAGAACTTTTCACGCTTTTACTTGTTGTCACTCGATTTGTTCGCCAAGACATTGAAAACAGATTTTTTCCCTTTATAAAATGAACTGTTTTCAATGACTTGGCGAACGAATCGAATGACAAAACGAAAACAATTTGTGCTTATCGGCCCCTCTAACAGTTAAGCACAAACTTGGATATTCGCACTTTACTAAATAAATTTTTATCTATGGGTAAATCTGTGGGAAATTTATTTTTCTTTATTTTAAGAACCGATAGGTTACCATAACAAGGATAAATGCTGCATGATCAATTTTTACCACTCTGCCCTCTCTCTGTTCGTGGTGGCGTCACCATTCAGATTAGCCATTTGCTAACAGGTGACGCTTTTTTTAAATGTTAGCGCTGCCATCTATAAGAGAAAGGTTTAGACTTTAATACCCAAAATGTTTATAAAATAACTTAAAAGTTCTCCGTTCCATGTCGCCTCGGATCCTTGCGTAAACACATATAAACGACTGAGAATTTGACATTTCTCCCATCTGTAAGAGCTTTTTTGCTACTCGCTTGGAGCGGCTTAGCGCCTAATACATGTGTTAGTTGTCTATAACTGACTATATGGCTACCTGTTGAATAGTCATAATTTAGCCTTTTTAAATCAAATCAAATTGTCATATTAAACGATTCTCAGTGGTAAAGAACTAATTTGCTGGTCTTTATATTAGGTGCGGCGGCGACAGTTCTTAGTAATTAAACCGTATAAAACTTTTAATCATGAAAGTATTGCCCAGCAGCACATTGTTTAGATTTGTCTGGGGAAAGAAGACTTCTTGTCGATGAGCTAAAAATGGCGGCCACCATGACGTTAAGGTTTACAACTGCTCCTATCACACTGAAAGTCATAACTTTGGAGGTATGGCGGCAGTGTCCTATTAGGTCATTATCAGCCCAATTCTGAAAACTCCCTGGGAGTTTATTCCTACTTCGAATAAAATCCTTCTATTCTGATTGAATGGGGAGAGGAAATTTTTGGGAGAGGGAATTTCGAATTCTCGAAAACAGCTGTTATGCTTCAGCTGTTTTATTTTGGCTAAACATTTTACTATTCTTTTTTGGAAAAAGAACATAAAATGGAATAATAAGCAAAAAGAAGTTGTAAAGGTTGATAAATAAGTTTACACACATGTTTACTGTTGCTTTTGTAATGTTTGTTTTAATTTTTGTATTTTAATAGTGCGCAATTATGGCCTACAGCTTGTCACCATATTTATGTGTTGTGATAACAACTTTCCGTCTTCATCCAACAATCGTTGGCTAAATTAGATGCTTCCAGAGTGGTTGCATGCGGGGCACACATCCTGCATGTTGGCGTTCTCCCTTGCCAAAAGGAGTTAAGGTGGCTGAATCGTATGAATGCCGTGGTGGTCTGCCTGATACGCCGTTTTATCTAAAGGCCTACTTTTATGGAACTAGAACTTGAAGATCTAATCGACATTTCCGGGCGGCGGCTGCTTTTCTTGGTGGTTGGGACGGCTGCTAGATATAGTGCTGCCGGAAAGCGAATTATGGATTTATTCTTACTCCTGTGGAGTAAATGCCGCCAAATGTGGCGGCATTTACTTTGAATAATTGCCCACTTACATTCCATTAAGGAACAGGCAGAAGACTTCTTGCACATCATTGAGTGCCGCTACTTTAAGCTCAATGATAAGGAACCTCCTTTAAGTATCCGACTCGGAACGGAGTGGCAATGAAATTGAAAAACTTAAGAAAATCTTCTATGGTGTGTAATTATGGATGATGAAAAAGTGAAAAATAATTTCCATATATTTTAAATTGTTCGTAAGTAATAAGTGGTACCATTTTTTTATAAAAACATAAAATTCACAATTTTTTATCGCCTCATTCTCCCTTTTATATCGATTCAGAATAGCTACTTTTTTCCCTGGGAGAGATTTCCCTTTTTCGAAGTTTGTTTAGAATAAGGGAAAGGGATTGGGGAAAAAACTCCCAGTAAATTGTTATTCAGAATAGGGGAAAAGGGAGTAGGGAATAAACTCCCAGGGAATTGTTATTCAGAATAGGGCTGTATAACTGATCAACTGTTTTCGGGCGAGGTGGTCCGCTGGATTTATGAGCAGAATAAAGATTTCATATTCGCAGTCCACAAACTTATACTTTGAATTGTCAAAATTGGTGTATAAAGCCGTTTGGTGGGGGCGTAGGACAATTGTGCGCCTCACTCCATCTGCCACTTGAGCACAAATTTAAATAACGCACCCCACTTAAAAATATCTATCACTTGATACCCATTGTTTTAATAGGTCAAATAAACTATTGGAGGCGACTTTAGGAAGTAAAGCACCACCTAGATTCTTGGACACAAAGTTTAATGTCATATTCATAATCTGCTATCAAATACATTTAATTTGCGGCTCATCTAGCTATGATCGAATTATATTCAATTACATGGACCTAATTTTTTTTATTATATTCGTAGTCAAGTCCCGAATACATTTCATTTGAGTCCCATATTGATATTTACGTCCAATATGTTTTTTTGGGGGAGTTTTTGGCGATGGATGGATACCATATTCGTATTGTACTCCCCAATACATTTCATTTGGTACCCATATTGTCCCGGGTCCGGGAGGGTCCGCCCCTTCCAATATCGACAAACTAAAAAAGCCTCCTTCCTGACCATTTTCGTAATCTACTCCGGAATACCTTTCATTCGAGTCCCATATTGTCATTATCGTCTAATAAACCTATTTTAGGGGGTTTTGGGGTCGTGGCGGCTCCCCAGTTACTTGGATTCAATTATTAATATAAAATTCGTAGTCTACTCCTGAATACCTCTCATTTGAATCCCATATTGTCCCGATCGGTTCACTTTTATTTTGGGGTCGTACTTTTAGGGTAAGAGAGAGGGTCCGCCCCCCTTACCGATATCAAAAAATTATATAGCCTATTGCTCCTTCCGAATCATTCCCCACAATCTGTGAAAATTTGCCGTTCGGTTCAGCCGTTTTGGAGTCTATACGGAACAAACAAATTTACAAACCCACAAACAAACACAAATTCATTTTTATATATGTATATAGAAAGATTATTATTTCATTATTTCCGTGCGGAGTTCCATGCTGCTTCTCCCATCGGACGCCTCTCCAGGTGGTGGATAGGGGAAAGCTCATCAGGTATGACCGGTGCCCCAGAAATAAAATGTGCTGGGCGAACCAACAAGTTAGCATATGCAGGGCGTGTCCCGTTTACACGGATACGAATACGATCACGATGGGTTCGTGCAATATGGCGGCAGCGGATGGACCAACTAGGTACAGATGATATGGCCCAATCCGCCATCCACCTTAAAAATCACGACTACAGAAACATCAACAAAAAAAATAATGGAACTGACAACCCCCCGATGACGACCTATGGATTCAGAACAGGGTTTATAATTGGAACATGGAACGTCAGAACTCTCTCAGAAGTATCGAGACTTTACCAAGGCCAGAACGAGATGTCGAACTACAACCCTAGTCATCCTCGTTTTAAGTGAAGTACGATGGCCGAAATCAGGAACATTGGATCTTCAAGGTGGCTACCACTTTATTTTTTCATGCGATGAAATCCACCGAATAGGCCGGTCTTTTACTGCAGCCGAAAGCAAACGAGTTCTTCTATCATACAATATTATATCTGAACGCACCGTGACGGCAAAGTTAAATTCAAAATTCTGCAAAATATCCATTCTACAATGCTACGCGCCAACCGAACCCGGCTCCCCTATAAAAACATACACAAATATACGTCTACGCCCAGGGGCGTTATTTGAAACGGATTCAAATAAAGAGACATATGTAGCTCGCATAATAAGCGAATCTATTTTCATATGCTGGAAGAGCAAGTCGAAAATTCAGCTTATATTGGAAACATGCTGTGTGTCTATGAGTCAATAAAACAAATGAGCGGCAACAATATAAGGCCAACGGCATTAATAAAACGTGAGGACGGATCGGAATTACCAACTCATGAACGACAATTAGAGCGATGGCGCTGTTTTTCAACTCCTGTGCGCCGAAACCCAGGCAAGGATATATCTATGGCGCCACCCACCTCCGAACTAATTGAGGCCGTTCTGGTCACATTTAGAAACGGCAAATCAACCGGCCCAATAATCAGGGAGGCCTGGTATACAAACGCTGTACCCACAGAACGGAAGAATCCCAAAGAAGGGTGATCTCACCCAGTGTAAAAACTGGAGGGGGATTACATTGCTAAACGCATTAAATAAAGTGCTGGCAAGTCTTCTTCTGCAGCGTATATCGCCTACATATGACAGTATTTTAAGGACCACATTAACTCCTATCCATAATCATTGAATAGTCTGCAGAATTTAATACACACCGATACCTTTTATTCATCGACTTCGATTGTGCTTTTAACACAGTTTCGCGAAGTTCAATGTGGAGCACGCTGTTGAATAAGGGCATCACTGAAAAAATCGTCCCACTAATTAGTGAGCTGTATAGGAATGCTAAAGTTTCAGTCCGTTTCGATGGAAAACAGAGCCGAACTTTTGGGATGGACAAAGCAGTGAAGCAGACGCTATTTTTAATTTAATTAGACTCCGTATTAGAAGCAACTATTGCTGAGGCATTCGCTGGGGTATTATGATATATGCCTCTTTGCGCATCGATTCGAGCACATAAAGGTGAAACTGGAACGATGGAATGGAAACGCTGCCAAAGCATTAGTAAAGACCAAATTGATGAGGATAGGAACATGAAATCAGATATGGTTGGACAACTTGGAGCTTGAGCCGCAAAGTCAAAGTTTTCATAAATCGCTGCCTACGACAAATACTTAGATTTTTGTGGCCAAACCGTGTTTCAAATGTAGAATTCCAGGTAAGAACAAACACTTCCCTTGTCGATGTGGAAATCCGGAAGAGAAAATGGACTTAGTTGGGTCATATCCTACGCCGACCGCGCGATGATATAGCGTCCTAGACTGGAACCAGCAAGGACAGCGAGGGAACCAAATTTTTATTTTTAGGATACTATATGAGAGCATACAAAATTTCGCTTAAATCGCATCACCCATCTCCGAGATGTGGCGTTACTGAAAATTTGAGTAATTTGGGTTCTTCAATATTGGGAAGAATAGGATAAGGAAACATTCCAATACTAAAACATCAGGAAGTGCAGAGGCGAGAGACCTAACACAGCCTAACGAACAGGGACCCGACGACTGAACCATTAACGACTTTCTCGAGATTAGGACGACTATGGTGTATAAAGATCCTAATGCTGAATCTTTAGTGCAATGACAGAGAACTCAATGCCGCCTAACGCACAGGGAGCCGACGATGAGACCATAACATACTCCCAAGAAGCCCATTTACTCAAGATTTGGAAGACTAGTATAGGCAATGATCCTAATATTGGAACATTTGGCAGTGCAAGGACGCTAGACTCAATACAGCCTAACGAACAGGGACCCGATGATGGAACCATTACCAACCATCTCAAGATTTGGAAGACTAAGATATGCAAAGATCCTAATATTAAACAAGTAAAAGCGTTCGGCCGGGCCGAATCTTATATACCCTCCAACACGTTGTGCAAAATTTCAGCCAAATCGGATAGGAATTACTCCCTGTAGAGGCTCAAGAAGTCAAGAAACCAGATAGGTTTATATGACAGCTATATCAGGTTATAGACCGATTTCAACCATACTCAGCACAGTTATTGGAAGTCACACCTCATGCAAAATTTCAGCCAAATCGGATAAGAATTGTGCCCTCTAGCGGCTCAGATGTCAAGATCCCAGATCGGTTTATAAGGCAGCTATAACAAACCGTGGACCGATATAGCTCATTTACAATCCCAACCGACCTACACTAATAAGAAGTATTTGTGCAAAATTTCAAGCGGCTAGCTTTACTCCTTCGAAAGTTAGCGTGCTTTCGACAGATAGACGGACGGACGGACGGACATGGCTAGTTCGACTTAAAATGTCATGACAATCAAGAATATATAACTTTATGGGGTCTTAGACGAATATTTCGAGGAGTTACAAACAGAATGACGAAATTAGTATACCCCCATCCTATGGTGGAGGGTATAAAAATCAGGCAGTACATGTATTTTTCCCAGAGTTGTCAACGTCGGATGCAAAAGTGGTGGGACAGGGAGACGTTGGAGCATACCTGGCATCACTTTATTTGCCTTTCGATTCTCCGCCACCGCCACCTACGTCGGATCTGCAACGGTTGGTGAGGAATGCAAAACAGACAAGAAATGAGGTACTAATAGGGTGCGATGCGAACTCTCTCCACATTTCGTGGAGTAGTACCAACATTAATAAGCGGGGCCTGGCAGAATTCTTGAATGCTAACGATTCTTGTTAGAACCATTGAGTGGAGCGGACGTTTTGTTATTTCGCTCCGAAAGAATTTTCTGTAACTCGTAATAGGTCATTATTTTTGGAAGAGAAATTTAAGTCACTCAAGCATAGCTACGATAGTGGTATCCATTAGGCGGTTGATGATCTGCGTCTGTTTCCAGTGCAGCGGCAGATCTAGAGCCCGGGAGTAGACTTAGTATGGATTCCAAAAACCCAACAGCTGCGGCGGTGGTATCAGGCCATAGCATGTTGTCTGTACTGAAACCTCGACTGGTGGAGCGGCTGCTCCAGGCTCCACTAGCCGAAAGACGATTGGTTAGCAGGGGCTTTTGAGGAAGACACCTGGTTCGAGTCTTAAGGACAAGGCCGAACCTATTCTTTCTTCGCATGTCTATAATTTGCCTTCCCCAGCAAACCAACATGCTCTTTAAGAGGTTGAAATAGTAGAAGACGCATCGCTCTCAGGTTTATAGAGAGGCTTGGTTCGAATGATCCTAAGACTCTCAGTAATAGGGAGAGAGATTCCCTAAATTTGGCTCCGAGATTCGGAAACTGCACCGCATTGCGGTCACCTGGAAGACATTCCATGCTTAAAAGAACTAGGGCGAACAAAAGTAAGATGGGTCCAACAAACTTTGCTAATGTCGCTAGGGACAGTTTGGTGATGGCAGTTGTCGACAAGGGAGAAGAACAGGGCTGCATACATAAGAATAAGTGGAATGGGATAGTCAATAGACTGTCATCAGTATACTCCGATGTCCTTGCGGAATTTTCTGGGTCTCCTCCAGTTTGTGGGGATGCAGGCTTGTATCGGGCCGATACAGACTAATTGCCTTCAGGGATCAACGCTCAATTGAAATGTAGCGTTGTGCGCTTGAGAAGATTGGTGAGATCTGGCCAGGTGTAACACTAGATTTAGTCAGGAAGGAAGATATTCCTTCTCGACCAATGGCGCATGCTCGGATACCAAGGATTCCCTCAGATCCTGAGTCGATACTTGGAAGACTAAAGGTGTAATCCCAACCTTTCAACCACCGGAGACATGCAGGACCGGAGACATGCAGTATTCGTATTAAACTCCGGCTGTCCCACAGACCTCAATAAGTCTGAAGGTCTTTACAAGCAGTGGGGATGGGGAATCAGGAGACGACTCAACAGTTGTTGCTGAACACTTACCTGAGGAACTATCGTACACATCACTAAAGTCTGGCGGATTGCAGGAGACTGAAAATTCCCTGCCACAATTGAGAGAGGAGGGGATGGCATCGAAACGGGACTCGTCAAGATCTGTGTGGGTGGGTCATCCGGTTGGACTTGGCTCAAGGTGTGCGTCAGCGGGGAAGCATGGAACTCAAAAAGTATTTCGACAACAGCAGTTAGTGAAGCATCTAAGGAGGAATCGTCCACACCGCAAGTGTCCTGAGGAAGAATGGTTTCACAGCTTTCTCACCTGCCACTGGATGCGTACGGAAGCTCATCATGACAAGATCTAACGAATCTTGTGAGGATGAACACCTGGCGGAATCAGAAGACGAGGCTAACACAACGATGGTGGAAGATCTGCAACCTAATGGTCCGGTTTCTACAGATAAATCTCCACCATTGTAAGGCCGCTTCGGCGGCACTAATGGTCCTCCTGAAAGCTGGGGGATTTGAGGAGGAATGGTACGTGGGCTAAAAATTCCGGGATTTAAACTTCTCAAGGGTACGCGGAATGGGAGACACGGAGCCTGTATTCTTGCAAAGGTAAGTCTAAATGTTTTTCTTCTTCCGTCGCTAAGCACTGAAGATTTAGTAGTAGCCAGCCTTGAAATATACAAGTCTCATTACTGGCTGGCTTCGCTATATATGGCACACGATTCAGAAATGCCGCCTTCAAACCTTAAATCGCTGGTTGAAGCTGCTTTTGTGGGGAAGAAAAGCCTCATTGTAGAAAGTGATGCTAATGCACATCACCAGATATGGGGAAATTCGGATGTCAACTAAAGGGGTGAGCTGCTTATCAAATATATTATAAGTTGCAAGCTGGTGATTTGTAATAAAGCGGATAAACCGACATTTATTACCAGGAACATGCAGGAGGTACTAGATATTACCTCTGTATCGGAAGATGTAAGTGGAAGAATATGCGACTGCGACAGCTTCTCTGATCATCGTTATATTAGTTTCAGCTTTGGGGAAAATACTACAAATTGGTCCCTCGGATAAATTTCGGCACAAATTCTGCACGTCTGTCCCTTCTAGACCAAAAAAGGAAGTGGAAACTGCGGAGGACATGGACATAGTGGTCCAGCGAATCACGAAGGTAATGAATGACTTGCTTCTGTCAGCATGTCCTAGTGCTAAACCAAGGGACAAACAGCGACCACCATGGTGGACCCCAGAGCTGGTTGGTCTAAGGAAGGAATGCAGAAATCTCTTCAACAGAGCAATAGTCACAAGAGCACCACACGATTGGGACAACTATAAGGCTGAGTTAAGAAGATATAAGGGCGAGTTGAAAAACGTTAAAAAAAAATCCTGGGTCGAATTCTGCAGCTCCGTGAAGGATACATCTGAGGCCTCTAGGCTAAGGAATATTCTGTCCTCAAGACCTATTGGGTTGCCCAAAAAGTGATTGCGATTTTTTAAAAGAAAGTAAATGCATTTTTAATAAAACTTAGAATAAACTTTAATCAAATATACTTTTTTTACACTTTTTTTCTAAAGCAAGCTAACTGACAGAAGAAAGAATGCAATTACAGAGTCACAAGCTGTGAAAAAATTTTGACCCGATGGAATCTTCATCGGCAAGGGCTGCCGCCTCAGTGTACGTGTTCGTCTTTTTTCGTCATGGGAGAAGCACATCCCGCAGTGCCTTCTCCGTACGCTTCTGGTCCGTGCCGGGATTGAAAAGAACCCCGGACCCTGGTTCTGTTCCGTTTGCCAGAACCGCCTTCATCATCGGTCAGTGTCGGTGAGGTGTAACCGGTGCTTGGAGTGGGTACACTTCCGTTCTTGCTCTGGCCTAACTTCGCTACGGGAGTATAGTCATACTGGCTATGTCGCTAGGTGCTGTGCGAACATAGCCAGCAGTGGGTCACAAGCGTCGCCGTCGTCGCCTTCGGCGTCCTCGTCGTCGGACTATGTGACCCCCCCGACCTCTCCCGTACGGCAATTTATGCAACGACAGCACCCCAGCCCTACTATTGCCAGGCCAGTGCCGGGAAGTGTATCGTTCTTGCAGTTAAACTGCAATGGACTGCGAGGCAAGATTGATGAGATTGTAGATTTTATGAGTCGGAAGAGCATATCGGTCGCAGCGATCCAGGAGACAAAGCTGACTAACACCTGATGCTTGCACAGTTTTCACGGCTACAATGTGCTACGTAAGGATCGCTCAAGGAATGGAGGTGGGGATTGGCCTTCGTTATACACCATTCCGTGCAGTATAGACCTATCTCGCCTAGTGACCCATACATGGAATGTATGGGGGTAGCAGTCAGGTCTGGTACTGCCGAGATAGAGATATACAACGTGTATATACCGCCGGTTGGTAGCTGTGTCCCGATTAAAGGCCAGGCCTACAGCCCCGACATAAGTGGGTTGCTATCTGGCCATGGTCGTCTGGTTCTGGGGGTTGTCGTACAGACCGATCTCCCTTCTCTCACCAGTGGCTAAGACGCTTGAGGCATTACTCCTCCCAAGCCTCGTAGGAGAATTTCCATTCGCCGAGCATCAACACGGATTTCGAAGACTGCACAGCACAACAACAGCTTTGCATGCCATCACCACACACATTTGCCGTGGCTTCAATCAACCCAGGCCATGTGATAGGACGGTCCTCGTGGCACTGGACCTATCGAAGGCATTCGACACGGTCAGCCATGCCAAATTATTTGAGGACATCGCCAACACGTCCCTCCAGCCAGGCCTGAAACGTTGGGTCGCGAATTATCTGTGTGGCCGCCAGTCATTTGTGGAATTTAGGTATAAGAAGTCAAAACACCGTAGAGTGAAACATGGAGTTCCCCAAGGTGGGGTGATATCTCCGGCTCCGTTTAACCTCTACCTATCCTCCATCCCACCTCCTCCAGACGGCATAGAGATCGTATCATATGCGGACGATTGTACGATCATGGCATCAGGCCCCCACCCATTGATGACATCTGCGATAGGTTGAACGTCTACCTAAACGAGCTTGCCTCATATTTCGCTGCAAGAAATCTGAAGAAATCCGCCACCAAATCTTCAGCCACACTGTTCACTACAAATACGCGTGAGGTGAATACTGAGCTGACTGTGATGGTCGATGGAGAAATGATTCCGACCATCAAGTGTCCCAAATAAAGTAGAAACAAGGTCCTCAAGTCACTCGCTGGCAGCACTTGGGGTGCAGACAAAGAAACCTTGTTGACCACGTACAAAGCAATTGGCCGGTCTGTGGTAAGTTATGCAGCGCCAGTGTGGTCACGTCAACTTTGTGACACGCAGTGGAATAATATTGAGATCTGTCAGAATGCCGCCCTCCGAACTGCGACGGGCTGTCTCCTCAGTTCTCATGTGGACCACCTCCATCAGGAGACAAAGATCATCCAGATCATCATCTTGTGGATAGATACCCACCGACCAGAAGCCTTAAGGTAGATCTACACGATCTAGAGCGTGAGGTCCAGCGCTACAAGAGAGAACCTCTAGATCAAGCGGCATATCAAGCGTGTCTGAACAACATTCATGCAGACACGGTAGCAGACGCGTTAATTGGCTACCGGGTGAATGTAGTCCTTGGAGAACGACCACCACCCATTGCACCCGAAGAAATCGACCTCCCCCGGCAAACCAGAGTGGTTCTGGCTCAATTACGTTCCGGCAGATGCAGCCGCCTCAATTCCCACAGAGCTAGGATTGATGCCGACGTGCAAGATGTATGTCCCGATTGTAACCAGGGACCGCACGAAACACGTCACCTGTTTAACTGCCCGGCCAGACCCACTCGACTCAGACCCAGATCCCTGTGGACGCACCCCATCCTAGTCGCGGAGTTCCTGGGTCTTGACACTCAACAGAATCAAGCAGACGAAAGATAGTACACAATAAACTGCTACAACAACAACAACTGTTATGCATTCGTCGGAGGCTATAAGGGAAATTGTGTCTAAGCCGAAAATCCTTTGGCGATAAGAAGTTTTGACTCCTTTAAGTCGCCAGGCCCTGATGATGTATTATCGGTTGAATTGCAAGCTGTGTTTGATAGAGTGGTTTCCTGGCTTGCTTGTATCTGAATGTCATATATACCAGTGTGATGCAGGGACACGTAGGTCATTTTCATTCCGAAAGGAGGAAAACCATACCACACGAAGGCAAAAGATTTTCGTCCTATTAGTCTGTCATCCTTTATGCTTAAGACTCTTGAGAGGTTGATAGACACATATCTTAGGGCAAAGATCCCTAGAGATCGCCAGTCGCGGCAGCAGCATGCATATAGTAAAGGCAAATCCACTGAAACAGCCCTTCACGACCTAATCGGCTACATAGAGGGTTCTCTCGCTGTTAAGAAATATACAATGGTAGCATTTCTTGACATTGAATGTGCTTTCAATAATGTAAAACCGACGTCAATCATGAAGGAGTTGGAGTTTCTAAGCATCAACTCTACCGTAAGAAGGTTTAAGGCAAGTTATTAAACTTACTTACTAAAAGATGCATTACGGCAGGCTTAGGATCTGTGGATCTAAATATTGGGTTGCCTAAAAAGTAATTGCGGATTTTTTAAAAGAAAGTAAATGCATTTTTAATAAAACTTAGAATGAACTTGAATCAAATATACTTTTTTTACACTTTTTTTCTAAAGCAAGCTAAAAGTAACAGCTAATAACTGACAGAAGAAAGAATGTGCATCACACCGCACTGAGGACGACACCATTTTGTGCACAGAATTTAATGATACATCTTATGCCTCTGGACATTGTGGCTAGACATATTGCAGCAACCACTGCGTTGAGATAAAGGGAGTTTTCTTATTGGTCATGTGGCGGCTACGGACACTGCGTTATGCTTAATACATTATCCTATGTTCCAGGCTGTGTGGATTACACCCTACCTGGGCGCTTTTTGATCAAAAGTACTGCACCGCTATTCCTGATAGAACCGATTGGAACTACGATATCCCTGGTAACAGAAGTTACATATACTTCTATACGGATGGTGTACTCCAAAGATCTAGAACTGGTGATATCGAAAAGGTTACCCGACCACTGCAGTGTGTATCAAGCGAAGATCCTTGCAATTAAGGAAGTGGTGGAGTGGCTAAGATATAATGTCATTACGACGATTGGCAAAAATATATTCTCAGACAGCCAGGCAGCCAATAAATCCCTGGAGAACCTATTTCTCAACACAAAAACCGCCCTCGACTGTCGCAGGTCTCTCAACAAGATTGCTGAACAGTTCAAAATTCACCTGTTCTGCGTGCCGGGTCACAGATATCCCAGGGAATTTTTAAGCGGACGAGCTTGCTAAATTAGGAACTACCCTACATATTCCAGGGATACTGGAATCTGTGGGTATGCCTCTAGCGACATGTAAGCTAAGTTTTCAGGACCAGGCCCGAAGGACAACGAATGATAAATGGTCACAGAGAGGTGGCTGTGAGCATTCCAAAACTATGTGGCCTAATCCAGACTTAAAAAGGTCTACCACTTTGCTGTCATTGGCTAGAACAGACGTCTCAGTCATTAGGTCCGTCATGACAGATCACTGTCTAATCGGAAAACATATTGACAGACTAAAGGTTGCCAGCAACGACTTTTGCAGAAGCTGTGAGGTCATCGAAGATGAAGAGACTGTCCCGCACTAGCAGTCAGACATCTCCATTGCATCCCCTGATCTCCTGAGTGACGTATCCTGGCAAGCTATCTCTTTGGGGTCAGACCACCTCCCCATAATTCTCACCATCGACCGACCACCCGTCTTCATAACCTCTGAGCGCCGGACGTTTATCAATCATAAGAAGGCCGATTGGACTGACTTCAGAGAGTATACCAATCGCCGCTTCAGGAACTGCCACCCCGCTCTGATGTGCTTGTGGCCGAGAAGAAATTCCGAGACATCAATAACGCAGCAGCCGCTCGCTTTATACCAGCCGGTCGAATATCCCAAGTGCGGCTCAATTTCCCGGCGCAAGCAGTGGTACTCGCAGATGAGATGAATCTGGATTCACTTGGAGTTGTGTACCTTACCACTGTCCTCAACCTGTCATTGAACACTCTTATAGTTCCCGATGTCTGGAAAATGGGCAGAGTGATCTCGCTACTGAAGCCTGGAAAAGACCCGAGTTTGGGGGAGTCGTACAGACTGATCTCTCTTCTCTCACCAGTGGCAATGACGCTTGAGGCATTACTCCTCCCGAGCCTCGTAGGAGAATTTCCATTCGCCGAGCATCAACATGGATTTCGAAGACTGCACAGCACAACAACAGCTTTGCATGCCATCACCGCACACATTTGCCGTGGCTTTAATCAGCCCAGGCCATGTGATACGACGGTCCTCGTGGCACTGGACCTTTTGAAGGCAGTCGACACGGTCAGCCATGCCAAATTATTTGAGGACATCGCTAACACGTCCCTCCAGCCAGGCCTGAAACGATGGGTCGCGAATTATCTGTGTGGGTCCCAGTCATTTGTGGAATTTAGGGATAAGAAATCGAAACACCGTAGATTGAAACAGGGAGTTCCCTCTCCAAGGTGGGGTGATATCTCCGGCACTGTTTAACCTCTACCTATCCTCCATCCCACCTCCTCCAGACGGCATAGAGATCGTATCATATGCGGACGATTGTACGATCATGGCATCAGGCCCCCCACCCATTGATGACATCTGCGATAGGTTGAACGTCTACCTCAACGAGCTTGCCTCATATCCGTCACCAAATCTTCTGCCACATTGTTCACTACAAAAACGCGTGAGTTGAATACTAAGCTGACTGTGATGGTCGATGGAGAAATGATTCCAACCATCAAGTGTCCCAAAATACTTGGCGTCGCATTTGACAGCTCTTACACATGCCACAGCAATCTGCGATAAAGTCAAAAGTAGAAACAAGGCCTCAAGTCACTTGCTGGGAGCACTTAGGGTGCAGACAAAGAAACCTTGTTGACCACGTACAAAGCAATTTGCCGGTCTGTGGTAAGTTATGCAGCGTCAGTGTGGTCTCGTCAACTTTGTGACACGCAGTGGAATAATATTCAGATCTGTCAGAATGCTGCCCTCCGAACTGCGACGGGCAGTCTCCTCAGTTCTCATGTGGACCATCTCCATCAGGAGACAAAGATTCTACCAGCGCGAACACATAACTACATACTGTCTGAGCAATACCTTTTGGGCTGTTATCGCAGAAACCATCCAAATCATCATCTTGTGGATAGACATCCACCGCCCAGAAAGGTAGATCTACATGATCTAGAGCGTGAAGTTCAGCGCTACAAGAGAGAACCTCTAGATCAAGCGGGTCTTAACAAATTCATCATACCGGGTGAATGTAGTCCTTGGAGAATGATTGCCACCCATTGCACCCGAAGAAATCGACCTCCCCCGGCAAACCAGAGTAGTTCTGGCTCAATTGCGTTCCGGCAGATGGAGCCGCCTCAATTACCACAGAGCTAGGATTGATGCCGACGGGCAAGATGTATGTCCCGATTGTAACCAGGGACCGCACGATACACGTCACCTGTTTAACTGCCCGGCCAGACCCACTCGACTCAGACCCAGATCCCTGTGGACGCACTCCATCTTAGTCGCAGAATTCCTGGGTCTTGGCACTCAACAGAATCAAGCAGACGAAAGATAGAACACAATAAACTGCTACAACAACAACAACAGCAGTCAGAAGGAGTTCCACTTTAGGTTCTCATTTCTTTGAGAACCTGTCTGATTTAGCGGATGTGAACATTGGCAAGTTATTGAGCTTTTTAAAGGGATCTGGATGGTTCAGCGGTAGGAACTAGAAGGCATCTTCTTTCTTCTGTTCCTGTGATATCACAATGGACGAAAACGTCTAAGTGTCTGATTTAGCGGATGTGAAGATTTGAAAGTTCTTGGGCTTTTTAAAATGATCTGGATGGATCAACGGTAGGAACTAACATTACCTTTTTTTCCTCAGCAGAAATTTGCAGCAGTGAACACGCGAACACACATCATATTTCTCACTTCCAGTAACCATTTCTTTGCAGAGCTCACTCGCGTTTAAAATAATCCATGGCAACAAATCACGCTTCACGGATACTGTTTTGTTTTTGATCTACCTGAGAAGATCATCACATGCATGTCCCTGTTATTGCACGTCATGCCGCTCTTAGGCTTGGCTGCATGCATTCAGATGTGATAGCCTGTGTTACTTTATGTCTGCTTCATAACCTTATAGGACAATGGAATGTGTCACACCTGTCATGGGTTCATTCAATTAGGCGTGTGCGGCCCTTTATAAATATTAATTTTTCTATTTATATTACATTTAATTAAATTTTTTAGAGAAATTAATTTTGGGGTGGAACTCGGGCCCGATAGCACTCGGGGTGGTGATAAAGAAACCTTGTTGGCCACGTACAAAGCGATCGGCCGATCTGTGATAAGTTATGCAGCGCCAGTGATATCTCGTGATACGCTGTGGAATAATATTCAGATCTGTCAGAATGCCGCCCTTCGAACTGCGACGGGCTGTATCCTCAGTTCTTATGTGGACCTCCTCCATCAGGAGACTAAGATCTTACCCGTTCAAAGACGTAACTACATGCTGTCTAAACTATACCTTCTGGACTGTTATCGCAGAGACCATCCAAATTATCATCTTGTGAATAGGTATTCGCCGCTCAGAAGCCTTAAGGTAGACCTAGAGCGTGAGGTCCACCGATACAAAGGAAAATCTCTAGCTCAAGCAGCGTATCCAGCGGTAATGTGGTGAATAGCTACCGGATGAATGTGGTCCTTGGAGAACGGCCGCCTCTTATTGCACCTGAAGAAATTGACCTCCCATCAATGGCCTCATCCAAATGCCTTCATTGGTTCGAGAGAAGTTCCCAACAGTAAATTTTTTGCGTCAAAAGACATATAAGGATGATTAATTAGGAATGAGTGTCTGCGAATTGGCGAATACATATATTTTTGCAACTACATAAGGGTGGGATTTATTATCAACCTTTTAATTGTTTCATGTAATCGATCCTTTATAGTATATATGTATACTAGTATATAGTATAAAATTTAACAAGTTGTGATGTTATGTAAACATCAAGGAAATCTAAATAAATCTAAACATTTCATATATTTACAACGTTCAACGCTTTATGAAGACACAGCTAGTTTAACAGATTATCTGGCTTGAAAAATCAAATGTTATCCATTTTGCCAAGCGAAAGAGTCCAAGAAGTAACCTGTAAAGAAAAAAATTAATAATTTAAAAACATTTGGCAAAGTTTAAAATGTGCATCCGTGACATACTAATCTATGGTGACTCTTTTGCTCTCAAATATTCCCGAGAACAGATACAGGCAGGGCAGTAAAATAGGTCCAGCAAATAAGTTACCTACAACAAACAATACTATGGTCATATGGTTCTATATAATACAGACCCTTGACACTTACATTCGGATGAATGGCGCAGGGATGAGATACTCGCCCATAACACAACATTTTGCATTTCTGACACTCGATTATTTGGGCTTTCCTATTGCATATACAGTTGAAAAATTCTGTTTGATTTGATGATGTAGCTTCTATTTCAGGACATATATCCTCTGGTACAGCTTCATTATTACGAGGAGCTTTATGAATTGATTCAACATTTACTTTAGAAAATGCTGCAAATTGATTATGCTCTCTAGCATAATCCATCCGAGAATTTATCGAAGATTTTGATTTTTTCATTGCGAATTAACTTATTTTCTGGATTCTTTTCTGTCATACTACCCACAAACAAAAATAACGGCATTTTAGTATTTACTCCCAGTACTACTTAATTTGAAACGTACAATGTTCCCTGTGCATGTCATAACATTCTAATTAATAGGCGCAGCACCATGGTACAATTAAGAGGTAGTATCATTAGAACAATAACAAAAATCTACCCCAACAAAACTACCTTGAGTGGCAAATGTCGTAAATTGAAATGTCAAAGTGGTTTCAGAAATAAACTTTGTTTTACATAATATCTTCTTAATTTTTTTTATATTTGTATTTGCATCATTATAACTCAGTTTTGTTGCTTATGTATGGAATACCGGAGCAAATAGAACACCTTTTTAATATATAAGTAGTAACATACACAAAATCAGAGCTGCACTAATCACTGATTTTGACAGATAGTGCACTCAATATTTTGTTGTTGGACAACTGCCACTACCTGCAAATTAATGCTATTAGATTTATCCCGCGCTTCTTCTTCCTCAGCGACGAAGCTCATTTTTAGCTCAATGGGTACGTAAATAAGCAGAATTGTCGATTATGGAGTGAAGATCAGCCAGAAGCATTGCAAGAGCTACCAATGCATCCAGAAAAAGTCACAGTTTGGTGCGGTTTATAGGCTGGTGGCATCATTGCACCGAACTTCTTCAAAGATGACGCGAATCGTATCGTAACTGTGAATGGTGAGCGCTATCGTGAGATGATATCAATTTTTTTTTGGCTGTGCGTCGGTAGCAAAGTTAAAGGGATAGTAAAAATATGACGTTAAGTGTGGTGAATAATATTTAAGTAGGCCAGGTGCTAGTAAGACAGCACAGAAAATTTTGACGTTTCATTGAGCAAAATCCTATGGCAGTATCTGTAAATTCATTTGCGTTTTGGTAACCAACATGCGTGCGGCATAACTTGGCCGTCTACTGCAGACGTCACTAAATTTAAACAACTTGTTTGACATTGAATATGTAAAATTATTCTTTATTATCATTGGCAACGGGATTCTAAAAGATTGTTATTTAACAATAGCGAACAAAAGTACAGTTTTGGGGTTGTAGTTTATTAAAATGATGGCGCCGCAGTTTAGTGATTTTTCTATAAATGCGTCAATAGTTTGTCTACCTGGCATTAGTTTCGTTCATCATTTTCATGTAAACAATAGAAAAAATAGAAGCAAATTTGCATTTGCATTCATTTTTCGTGATGAAGGTTCCATGTACAAAACGTCCTAAAATTGGGAAATAATACAGATGCCATTAAAATAAGATTATTTGTCTTACTCGTCGTGTTTTCCTCTTTTTCAAAGCAAGACCTAAAATATCTCCATATTGCAACGTTCGCATTTGCAATATAACTGCGAGCCGTAATGGAAACTATTCTTGAAAAATATTCATTACGCAAATAATTATTATTTTCTGACTTTTTCCTGTATTATTATGTGGCGCGCACATCTTGTTTACTTTTGATTTTTGACAAACGTCAAAATTTGCCGGTGTTAGAAAAATGGTCGATTGGCACAGCAAAATTAATTATTTTTCTCACCATTGTAAAAAAGCCCCTACTTCATTTTTACATCTCATCATAGGAGATTGCTATCATTCGACACACGCTCTTTGCCCAAAATCCAAGAGCTTGACTTACATGGCATGTGATTTCAACAAGACGGTTCTACATGCACGTGTTCTACAGCACGCGTAACAATGGACTTATTGAGAGCCGAGTTCGGTGAACATTTTGTTTCACGTTTGGGACCAGTAAATTGGCGGTCTAGATCGTGCGATTTAACGCCACTAAACTATTTTTTTGTGGGGCTATGTAAAAGCTCGTATATAGATACGAGCACTAATCACTGATTGTGATAGATAGTGTACTCAATATTTTGTTTATGGGCACCTGCCACTATCTGTAAATAAATATATCTTGTGTCTATCTAAGATAAATTCATTTCCGGTAGTGTAACGCAAATAACTGAGTACAACTTTTTTCTCGCGGAGTACATTATCTGTCAACGAGTTTTCATAACATTCGGTTGTGTGTGTGCATTAAAGTTAAGAGCCATAATACACTTGATACGTAATATGGCGTGAACCTCAAAATCAGAGTTGCAGAAAACACTGATTTTGACAGATAGTGTCCTCGGTTTTTTGTTGTTGGCCAACTGATCCTCCCTTTAATTGAATTTATCTGGTAAATCTGGTTAATCTGGACGCATTGAAAGACAACATTGAAGCATTTATTCGTGAGATACCGGCAAAAATGTTGGAAAGAGAATGCCAAAAGTGGACAAAGCGGAAAGACCATTTGATTCACAGTCACGGTCAACATTTGATTGAAATAATCTACAAACAATAAATTATGTGGACCGTACAATTGATTCAAATAAAGATTTCATGCAATTTGCTGAATTTTATGTGTTAAAAAAAACTTTCCTATAGCTCTTAAAAATTCACCATTTAAATACAGTTGCTAGCCAAATATTAAAATGGGAAAGCCTAACAATAAGGTAAAGGAAATTCAATGCCGTCGATGCCAGCATTAAGATGTCAAAAATCTGGCATTCTCTTTGTTGTTATCTTCTTTCTCGCATTATCTCTGCTCCCGTATTTCACCATATGTTTTCTGTGTTGTTGTACAAATGAGACAACCTTTAAAATAATTCAGCTATGGGGGACACCACGGCGTATTAAAAAAGGTGGTCTTGCGTGAACAGTTGTTAACAGCCGGCCAAGTAAAGACTGGTACTACGTTTTTTCCAAAATCTCTCTTTCAGTGGTTTGACAAGGTTACCTCATCTGATTTTTTGGTTTCTTTGGCCTAAATGTTGCCTTTACATTTAAAAATTAATACGGCACCAATCAATTTATCAGCTGCTTACGTGCATGTGTACACACAAATGTGAGTGTGTGGACCGTTCTTAAATTCATATATGTTGTTGTAATTTCAACCAAAGCCCACCCCTTCGAAATTAATAAATAATGTGTGACGGCCGCCAAGAACCGATAGTTAGGCTGGTTGAATACACATACATTATGCCCTGCACAAGACTGACATCTAGGATATCATCGAATTTGGGAGGCCATTAACGAATGTCAGTTGATGGACTACGCTTGTTGCCAACATTTTCTTGGATTTCAGATTTCAATTTATTTATTTTTATTTCTTGAGTTGAGATCAGCATTGGTCCTGGATCAAGGCGTGATCGTTGTATGTGATTGCACAATCACAGATACCGACTATTTTAGACTGATTCTTTTGAGCACAGGGTTGCATGAGATTTGTCTAGGACTCCGGAGTCAGAACCTTGTTGTACTTGTTTAACGTTTAGAAGTATGTGTGACTTTCAACGTCATCTTTCAAGGGCAAAGTGCCATGCTACCAAGTTGGTTAGGTGAGAATGGAGCACATGTCATTATTAAGTCATACATAGTGCGGTGCAGTCTTTTGTGATCTCTGAGAAGTTGGTGTCAGATAATTTTTATTATTGAGTATTATAACTCTTCAGTGAGTGAATCAATTTTTTTGTGTGATTACAACGAATTTGAAAAGGTAGCTATATTACAACGTTTTAGCATATAATTTGGTGTAATAATTTCGTATCTCAGGATCACATAAATCGTGTCTGAATTTCGGTTGTGAGACATAACCCCCAAACCCTGGCATTCCGCAGGGAGAGATTATCAGTACCTATTTCATTTAATACCTCGGGTAAGATTTGAACCACTAATTTCTCTTTTGTTAAATAAATTTACGTGGACTGGAATACTTTCACCATGTAGGGTATTGTGGTTTTGCCGATATATTGGACCAACAAATCGTGGAGTGCTGTGTGTACGACCACTGGCTCCATCTGCCACATATCCCGAGGACTCTTTTTATTCACCACACTTATGGAACCTGAAATAGTGAGTATAAAAACCATGTAGGTTATGACTATATTGTGAATGAACTGTCGAAATAAGAAGAAGACACAACAGGAGGAAACCTGGAAAAACCCCATTTTTCAATTAATGAAATTTCCAAAAAAAAGTATATATATTACTTACCGAACACGTGACATAACGTTGTTAACCCCACTTTATGGAATTCGTAAGAAAAACGTGGAAACCAATATTTTAATACATATCGGTCAAATTTCTTGAATAGTATTTTAAAAAAGCAATAGCATAAAAGACTAAAAAAAAAAAAAAAAAAAAAAAAAAAAAAAAAAAAATAAAAAAAATTTACGATTGAAAGAAGAAAAATAATATAGAGAAGTTGCTAGGAAATAATTTGAATTTAAACAAAATTTTAGGACTATTTCAAGTTTTTTTTTTTTGCCTGTAAGGGCGATGATCATTTAATTCTACAATTTTTAGTTATTTCAATTGAAAGAGCATGCTATAGAACTAATTAAAAAAAATATATAGAAATTTACATAATTAAATATAAGTATTAGTTTTAAGTTATTGTTTAAAATGTTATAAACACATTGAATTCACATATTCATATGAATTCATTTTTTTTTAATACAAATTATGTGAATAATCATAAAGACTAAAACAAAAATGTTTTGATTTTCCCCAGGCAAAGGTTGAGTATGTAGTTGTATAAAAAGGAGGAGAGTTTTGCATCATTAAAGGGAGATGTTTATTAATAGGTACATTTAGGGCTATAGACATCTCATTAGGATAGTCACTTCTTGGCTATATCGTGGGTGGGATGCCCAAGGAATCTTCGACACCTGATTCCAATCTTAATGTCAATTTCACATCTGTGCTGTTCTGTAGAATAAACTCTCGTTGAAGAATGTCTGTCCGTTTTCTTTATAATTTTAAATTCAAACTGTAACCGTCTAGTGTCTCGTGTTTAAATTTTTAAGGAGAACAACCTTGTTTGACACCTTATGGCACTTTGAAATATTTGTAAGAGGATATGAGCGGAAGTAGAACCCACATCCGGCGAGTTCAAGCCGCAGCAATATGCAGAGAAGTGCCACCGCTTTACAAAACACCTTGTCCCTTACAAATTGGCGCCCAACGTGGGGCCGCCCTTATGGTTTGGTTTCCAAGAAATTGGTAACATCAAATTATAAGATGGCGCTCAACATAGTGGATTGTTTCTAGGTATTTATGTATTGAACATTTTGCCCCTTAACACCACTGCAAATCCAGTATTTGACTTTACCCGATAACCTGTAAGTCCCGGAAGGTCATTATATAGCCATGCCTGTGTTGCGACAGTGATACAGGGTAGACTCAGATAGTGGAGAACTGTTTGGCAACTACGTGGTTTTGGTCCAGTAAAGTAAGTCATAATCTGAAGACCATTGAGTCCATGAATTATTTGCTACTTTAACTGAACTAAGACGACCTTCTTGTCAAATAATTCGACTTTAGATTAGTCTAGGTTTAGAATATAGGATATAGTTTTCGTCTGTGTATGTTTTGTCTCGTCGATCCGAATTCTTCAACGAGTGGTTTGGCAAAAAAAAAAAGAAGACGGAATGTCTTTGAATTTGGAGGAATGAACCAGCTCCAATATAAAGATGCTTGATACAGTACATATGGTACAATTGATCAGATTTATGAATAAATCTCTTTATTAATTGTTACATGGATATGATATAGTTTTATTTTATGCCGATTTCTACTTGCTAGAGTTTTAGTTAGAATGAGGTTAGCATAAAAAGATGGATTATAGAAAATTGACATTATATACAATCTCCTCTTTATAAAGCAACTACAGAAGCTCAACCGCATACGCATATATTATCTGAAAAATAAGAAAGTAAAAAAAAAAAAACTATTAATATTAATTATTCACAGACATATGAAACAAAAGAAATAAAGAAAGTAATATATTATACGTAAAAAAATACTCAAAAATAGATATGGTTGTATAGAGAAAGAAGAATTACAACACCGAAGGATATTGAAGCATTAATGCATGGAAGTGACATGCATATATTAGTACTTTAAGAGATCATGGTCAAAACCATTTTTTTTGGAAATACATGTAGTTTTCTTTTGACTTAAATTTTTCAATTTCTTTTTGAGATTTTTTTTTAATAGAAGTGATAAATTTCTATTCGAATAACTTGGAAATAGCGGTTTCCTTATACATCACGTTTTTCTTTTGATTTATGATTTCGTTATAACGTTTAAATTTTTTTTTTTGAAGACGATAAATTAGACTAATTAGATCTAAATTTATTAAAGCCAGGTAGTAGAAAGACAGGTGCTAGGACCAAAATTTCTATATTGGTAATAGTTAAATTAGCTGTCTATAAGTTAAAGATATTTTTTTTGTAATAGGACATAAGAATAGTGTAGGCATCGATAAGTTAATGTCATATAGTTTTATTTAATAATTAGGCATTTTGGGTTCTGTCCAGGCTTATAAATAGTGAAAAGGAATATCCACATTTGGAAATATAGTTATTGCAGTTTTTGTCGTCTCTAATGTTTTACAATTTTTTCCGAAAATACTAGATCTATTTTCTTATGAATTACGATTTCCCCCTTATTGGAGTTTCTATTTTCTGGCGGTTTAAGATATTAGACTCTTTATGAAGTTTCTTAATAAGATGAAATTACGATCTGGGTCCTCTACAAGTTCCACAATGAGTACCACTACGACGACTACTTCTACCACTACGACGACTGCATCTGCGTCTACAAATACGACGACAAGGCCATCAGGCACAGGATTAGGTGACAATAGATCCAATAGACCTTTGGACTCTTTGACAGCACCGGATGTCCAGGTAGTAAATAATCAGGCGGACATGACCTTAGGTCCTCAGACTACTTCCTCCCCAATGAATCTTACAATACTTTCTCCGGATTACAGTAGTAATACCGCAATAGACATAAGGAGGGAATTTCTTGCGCGAAGGGATAATCCTGCTCCGAACCCGGCTAGGCATGACGATATAATTGTCAATGGGAGTGGGCTGTCCTTGAAGGATTATGTTGCGGCATCTGTGGGTGCGGCACAGGCAAGGGCAATGCAGGAAGTTAATGAGAACCTACAGAGGATGATACCGGGTATTGTTCGTGAGACTATCAGGTCTGAGAGAGAGGGGTCCGGCGCTTCGGCAAGTATGATGAACGAACCAAGGGGCACAAGAGTTCCACCACCGGTGAATTTCAATTTCCCACCACCTCCGTTGCCGAGACAGGACACGGCGATTTCATTTAATACGCAGACGCATGACCGGTTGCAGAATCAGACAATTGAGGGTGATTTTGAGAACGGATCTCAGCATAATTTTCCTCGAAATTATTTGCCACCGACCAATGAACCGATCTCACACCGAAGATATGATGCACCTCCACCGCAACAGACTTTTTATAGAGCACCACCTCCACTGACTAACAATTTCACTACAGCAAAAGCTGTTGATTATGTTCAAAGACCTCAGGAGCAATGGAATCTTGAGAAATGGGGTATTCGTTTCGACGGCCAGGATAGGACAACTAGCGTCGAGGATTTCATTTTCAGAATTGAGACGATAAGAGGGGATATGAACTGCCCATGGCCAACTCTCATGAAGGGATTTCACCACTTTTTATCTGGGCAGGCATATGAATGGTTCTGGAATTTTAGGCGCCAAAATCCCCGCTGCGAATGGGATTATTTGAGATATAATCTCAAGAAAAAATTCCAACGCTTTGAGAGCGATTATGAAATTCAGCGTAGGATAATGGAGAGGAGACAATCCTACAATGAGAGCGCTGATGTCTATATCCAGGAGATTATGAATTTGAATAACCAGATGCGTAGGTCGATACCGGAATATGAATTGGTTAGAATGGTTAAGGATAACCTTAAGGATGGCTTGGCACAACTCATATTTCCGATGCATATTATTAACTTAGATCACCTTTTGGAGGAGTGTAGGAGAGCTGAGAGGAACCTTTCTAAGCGTACCTCATATAGGCCGCCCCAGCAGCTACGTAGGGTGAATGAATTGGAACAGCAAGTGGCGGACTGGAATTATGACAAATTGTTCCACATACCTGAGCCAGATTTCCAATTGGAGGCTCTTAAAATGAATGCTTACCCGGCCAGGACATTAGTATGCTGGAATTGTAAGAAGTCAGGGCATACATTTGTAGATTGCGAATCCGAACAGAGAGCCATCTTTTGTTACCGATGTGGGTTCGAAAATGTGACCACACCTAATTGTTCACGCTGTAAGGAAAACCATCGAAAAGGCATGATGAGGACGGGGCCATCATGTCCAGATGCGAAACCGCCCCAATAAATTTTGATACCAGTGGTTCACAAGAGCTTCTTGATGACCACAAAATTACCCAGATTTTCCACACGAATTTAGACAAACACCTTGAGTTACAAATTGAACCAAGGGTCCAGAGATGTGAGAAGAAATTGATGAACGTTTAGCTAATTACAAAAAGAAACGTGAGGAAATATTTAAGGACTTTCAAGAACCTACTCGGAAGGTATTGAAGGCGAGACACAGATTCAATGTCCGGAAAGCCGAAAGAAGATCTTTGTATGTTTCCAGTATAGCAGTCGGGGAAGACATACGACCATATTTGGACGTAACCATCAACAACGTACAATTAAAGGGCCTGATGGATAGTGGAGCTTCCGTTTCCTGTTTAGGTAAAAACTGCTTTGAGAACATTGCAAGAATGGGCGTTGAGATCTATGATTTTCGCTCTATTATAAATACCGCAGATGGGCATGGATTGGACATAGTTGGTAAAATACGGACAAATTTGACTTGTAATGGCAGGTCACAACTGATGGACCTGTACATAGTACCAAAGTTATCACAAGAGCTCATTCTAGGAATGGAGTTTTGGAAAAAGTTTGGTATAACTATTTCATTTGGTACCACGGCTATAAACGAACTGGTGGCGCATGACGAGATGGATGCACGAGTACATGACTTGAACCCTGAGCAGAAGGTGGTTCTTGAGATGGTGAAATTGGAATTTCGTTGTTTCAGTAGGCATGGTTTGGGCAAGACGACTTTGGAGGAACATATCATAGACACAGGCACCGCGGAACCGAGGAAGATGCGATACTACCCGATCTCCCCAGCAGTTCAAAAATTGACTTACGCAGAGATTGACAGGATGTTGGCCCTTGATGTAATTGAACCAGCCGTTGATGCTGCCTGGAACAATCGCGTGACATTAGTTATTAAACCAGGCAAAAGTAGACTTTGTCTGGATGCACGTGAGCTTAATAAAGTCACGAGAAAGGACGCTTATCCCCTGCCGAATATTGATGGTCTTTTAAGTAGATTGGGGGATACATATTTTATATCCGCAATCGACTTAAAAGACGCATTTTGGCAGATCCCTTTAGGGGAGTCGAGCCGGCCTAAAACAGCGTTTACTGTCCAAGGGAGACCCCATTACCAATTTAAGGTAATGCCCTTTGGACTATGTAATGCTGCACAACGGATGTGCCGCTTAATGGATCGCGTTATTCCATCGGAGCTACGGGAGAAGGTCTTCGTGTATCTTGATGACCTGCTGGTAGTGTCATCCGATTTTGGTTCGCATATGGAACTGCTTAGGACTGTGGGTAGGAGATTGACTTCGGCAGGCCTTACTATTAATATGCTGAAGTCGAAATTTTGTTATCGGGAGTTGAGATATCTTGGTTATATTGTTGGCGATGGTAAGCTTAAAGCGGACCCGACAAAAGTCGATGCAATAACCAAGATAACTCCTCCTAGGACTCCTAGGGATGTCCGAAGGTTTCTGGGAACCGTGGGTTGGTACAGACGTTTCATACCGGATTTTTCGACGTTGACATCACCGATTACCGACACTCTTAAGAAGTCATCTAAATTTTGTTTCACTGCTGAGGCCACGGTTGCTTTTGAAAGGCTGAAGGAGAAACTTGTTTCTAGTCCAATTCTGATCAGCCCGGATTTCCAGAGACCTTTCTACGTTCAATGCGACGCATCCAACGTGGGTGTTGGAGCGGTTTTGTTTCAGAAGGACGATAATGGGGACGAACATCCTATTGAATTCTTCTCGAAGAAGTTAAATTCGGCTCAGAGAAACTATTCCACGACTGAGAAGGAGTGCTTGGCCGTCGTGTTAGCCATAGACAAGTTCCGCCAGTACATTGAGATGATGGAGTTCACGGTCATTACTGATCACTCGAGTTTGAAATGGCTGATGGGACAGCAGGATTTGAATGGCAGGCTAGCACGATGGAGTCTGAAGCTTCAGGGATATAGGTTCTCGATAGAGCACAGAAAGGGTACTAAGAATGTAGTGCCTGATATGTTATCGAGATTGGACATGGAGGAGTTGTCTTTTGGAAGCAACGCCATCATTGACTTTAATTCACCTGCCTTCACAGGTCCCGAGTATCTTATGCTGGTTGATACTATTCGACAGAATGAGCAAACACTTCCAGATTTAAGGGTTGACGACGGACTGGTGTATAAGAAATCCGGTTTCAATCATTGTGAATCTGAAAATGATGACGAGGGATGGAGAATTTGGATCCCAAAAGCTCTGACTCTCGATATTATAAGAAAATCACACGAGGATAACACTTGCCATGGTGGAGTAGGTAAGACTGTGACGAATATAAGACAGTACTTTTACTGGCCGACATTATCGACGGATGTACGTAAGTTTATTGCAGACTGTCAATCTTGCAAGGAGAATAAGCATCCACGGCAGACTCTTCGTCCTACAATGGGAAAGGAGGTTAGAACGGAGCGCCCATTCCAGAAGATATATGTCGATTTCCTTGGACCCTATCCTCGGACTCGCAGTGGCAACACTCATATTTTCATAGTGCTTGACCATAGGACTAAATTTGTTCTGTTGAAGGCTATTCCCAAGGCTACATCGAGATCTGTGATTAGGTTTCTTACCCAGGAGGTATTTCACAAATTCGGAGTCCCTGAGACGTTGCACTCCGACAATGGTAAGCAATTCACCAGTGAGATGTTTCAGGAACTGATTAATGTTTATGGGGTACGGCATTTGCGGACTGCGATACATTCTCCACAGGCCAACGCAAGTGAGAGAGTGAATCAATCTATTATAAGCGGTATAAGGAGTTTTCTGGGTAGTGATCAGAATAGATGGGATGAAAGTCTGTCGAAAATAGAGTGCTCTCTACGTTCGACAATTCACTCATCTACTGGTCTAACTCCTTATTATGCGCTGTTTGGATATAATATGATTACACATGCGGAGGCCTACCAGATTCTGAGGAAGATTGGTGCATTATCTGATGGCAGTGTTGGTGTTCTACACAAAGCAGATAAGATGCAATTACTGAATCAGACGATTACTGAGAAGTTGCATGAGGCTTATGACCGCAACGCGAGAGGCTACAATAAAAGGGCTAGAGATATACACTTCAGGGTTGGGCAGGAAGTATATCGAAAAAACTTTATTCAGAGTAATTTTAGCAAAGGTATAAATGCCAAGTTGTGTAAACCTTGGCTTAAGTGCCGGATAAGGGGACTGGTTGGCAAGAATATGTTTGAGGTGGAGGATCTGAAGGGTCAGTTGATTGGCGTTATACACGGACAACACCTTAAACACTAGACAGACTATGTTCCCATAAATTCCTTGGCTGCCCAGCAATTTTTTTTGCATATAATTATTTTCGTCTTCATCGAAAGTCTCATTGGGATTTTGTCTTCTTACGGCTTTGTCTCCTGCTGAATTGTCTCCTGCGAATTCTGAACGTGAAGATCGAAATTTAGACGTGGCGATAATACGTAATTTCAGGAAGGACGTGCAGATTTTCGTGATTTTTATTTATTTTTTTTACGATTTTACACGAAAAGGCCTGATGGCACGGTGATGAATACAAGACGTTTAGTCGAAACTCTTTCTTTGGAAATTTTTTTTTTATTTTTTTATGATGGTTCACGATTTGTACTGATATAGGCCGACTAACGTATTTCACGATTTCCATGGGAAGATGATATATTGCTTTAGCTAGGTGAGGACATTCGATCATTTTTGTTTTACTTCATACAAATTCCCCGATTTTTTTGCGGTGTATGAGTAGTATTTTCTATGTGGGACTGACTGCGTCCGAATAAGATTCCCAATTTTTATTTCTCCTTTGCATTCGCAATAAAATTTGGCTTTGTGACGGCCGCCAAGAACCGATAGTTAGGCTGGTTGAATACACATACATTATGCCCTGCACAAGACTGACATCTAGGATATCATCGAATTTGGGAGGCCATTAACGAATGTCAGTTGATGGACTACGCTTGTTGCCAACATTTTCTTGGATTTCAGATTTCAATTTATTTATTTTTATTTCTTGAGTTGAGATCAGCATTGGTCCTGGATCAAGGCGTGATCGTTGTATGTGATTGCACAATCACAGATACCGACTATTTTAGACTGATTCTTTTGAGCACAGGGTTGCATGAGATTTGTCTAGGACTCCGGAGTCAGAACCTTGTTGTACTTGTTTAACGTTTAGAAGTATGTGTGACTTTCAACGTCATCTTTCAAGGGCAAAGTGCCATGCTACCAAGTTGGTTAGGTGAGAATGGAGCACATGTCATTATTAAGTCATACATAGTGCGGTGCAGTCTTTTGTGATCTCTGAGAAGTTGGTGTCAGATAATTTTTATTATTGAGTATTATAACTCTTCAGTGAGTGAATCAATTTTTTTGTGTGATTACAACGAATTTGAAAAGGTAGCTATATTACAACGTTTTAGCATATAATTTGGTGTAATAATTTCGTATCTCAGGATCACATAAATCGTGTCTGAATTTCGGTTGTGAGACATAACCCCCAAACCCTGGCATTCCGCAGGGAGAGATTATCAGTACCTATTTCATTTAATACCTCGGGTAAGATTTGAACCACTAATTTCTCTTTTGTTAAATAAATTTACGTGGACTGGAATACTTTCACCATGTAGGGTATTGTGGTTTTGCCGATATATTGGACCAACAAATCGTGGAGTGCTGTGTGTACGACCACTGGCTCCATCTGCCACATATCCCGAGGACTCTTTTTATTCACCACACTTATGGAACCTGAAATAGTGAGTATAAAAACCATGTAGGTTATGACTATATTGTGAATGAACTGTCGAAATAAGAAGAAGACACAACAGGAGGAAACCTGGAAAAACCCCATTTTTCAATTAATGAAATTTCCAAAAAAAAGTATATATATTACTTACCGAACACGTGACATAACGTTGTTAACCCCACTTTATGGAATTCGTAAGAAAAACGTGGAAACCAATATTTTAATACATATCGGTCAAATTTCTTGAATAGTATTTTAAAAAAGCAATAGCATAAAAGATATTATAAAAAGGAAAAAAATAATAAATTAATGAAAACTACAGAAACTATATAAAGTTAGAAAGAAAAAAATTATATATGTACATATGCATGTACAAAAAAATGTTAAATTGTTTCGACTGATGTAACTAAGAAGAAAAAGAAAGAATTCACGATTAAAAAAAAATAAAAATAAAAAAAATTTACGATTGAAAGAAGAAAAATAATATAGAGAAGTTGCTAGGAAATAATTTGAATTTAAACAAAATTTTAGGACTATTTCAAGTTTTTTTTTTTTGCCTGTAAGGGCGATGATCATTTAATTCTACAATTTTTAGTTATTTCAATTGAAAGAGCATGCTATAGAACTAATTAAAAAAAATATATAGAAATTTACATAATTAAATATAAGTATTAGTTTTAAGTTATTGTTTAAAATGTTATAAACACATTGAATTCACATATTCATATGAATTCATTTTTTTTTTAATACAAATTATGTGAATAATCATAAAGACTAAAACAAAAATGTTTTGATTTTCCCCAGGCAAAGGTTGAGTATGTAGTTGTATAAAAAGGAGGAGAGTTTTGCATCATTAAAGGGAGATGTTTATTAATAGGTACATTTAGGGCTATAGACATCTCATTAGGATAGTCACTTCTTGGCTATATCGTGGGTGGGATGCCCAAGGAATCTTCGACACCTGATTCCAATCTTAATGTCAATTTCACATCTGTGCTGTTCTGTAGAATAAACTCTCGTTGAAGAATGTCTGTCCGTTTTCTTTATAATTTTAAATTCAAACTGTAACCGTCTAGTGTCTCGTGTTTAAATTTTTAAGGAGAACAACCTTGTTTGACACCTTATGGCACTTTGAAATATTTGTAAGAGGATATGAGCGGAAGTAGAACCCACATCCGGCGAGTTCAAGCCGCAGCAATATGCAGAGAAGTGCCACCGCTTTACAAAACACCTTGTCCCTTACAAATGAGACACAAAACTATTTAAAAAGAAACGAACTTAACTTTTATTTGTAAATATAATTAAATTTTGTAGTATTTTCATTGGCATAAGTTAAATAAGCCTTTGCCAGCATCTTCCACTTGTTTCAAAATAATGTTGTTGAAATTGCAAGACCAAAAGCAAAATTCTAGCTTTCACAATCGTTATTACTTCGTACAGATTTATTGCAATAGCTTGCTATGAAAGGAACATTTTTATTTATCTTAAAATTATATTTTCATACAAATCATTTCTTATGTATGCATCCACATATAACAAATTGTTTTCCATCCCGAGTAAATACATGTGAACAAGATCCCTTACACTAACAAACACTTAGTTACAATTGAAGTTTGGCGATCGCCTTTTTTACATAAGAAAACGACTTGTTGCGCAGCAACTGTGATTGTGCTCTTGGACGTCATAAAATGTAAATTTTCCCTAGATGAAAAACAAGTTATAGCGAAAAAAAAACACTTCATCAATATTTTTCACTTATTTTTTATATGGAGTTTCACCGCGAAAACTGAATATTGTACCAACCTGGCACTACGTTCTTTTTTACGGAAAAATTTCCGAAAGTCGTTCTTTCGGAGGTTTGGCAAGGTTGATTTCTTTAGGTTTCATTGGCCATAATGTTATTATTTACATATAAAAAAAATGTATGGCATCAAACAATTTATCAGTTGCTTACGAGCATGTATGTTTTTGTAATTACAACCAAAGCCCACCCCTTTGTAATTAATATATAATGAAACACAAAACAATTTAAAAAAATGCAGAATTTATTTGTAAAAATAATAAGATTTTGCAGTATTTTCACTGTTATAAGTTTAATAAGCACAACTTATTTATGCATCCACAAACACTTTATTTTTTCCAACCAGAGTAAATACTTGTGAGCAACATCACTAACAAACACTCAGTTACAATTAGAAGTTTGACGATCGCGTTTATTTTGCGTAAGAAAATGACTTGTCGCGCAGCGACTGTGGTTGTGCTCTCAATGGGCGTCCCGAAATGTAAATTTTCCCTAGATGAACAAATAATTTAGAATATGACGAAACAAACACATTTCGGCAAATTTTTCCGTTTGTTTTTTTTTTTTTATATGGAGTTTCAACGCGAAAACCGAATATAGTACGGGTTAGACGGTATTAAGATGTCAGATTTTTTTTCGCATTCTCTTTTATTGCATTCTCTTTCTCACATATTGTCTGCCCATGTATGCACATGTATACACACACGCACAAAAATTTCTTTGTGTGTGTTGGGAACCCCGGCCGGTACAGGATAACTATGAGCACCACACAGGCTGCAACTTTGAGCTCCGACTCGTGTGGTGTCTATCATTATCATGGGAAGCTTAGATGAATGGTACCGGGCGCGTCCACAGGTTGCGGATGGTCAAAAGCTCCGTTTTTATGCGGAGTAGCTGCAAATGCGGCCGCAGGCAGTCAGCGATTTTCGCACAAAAATTTCTTTGTGTGTGTTGGGAACCCCGGCCGGTACAGGATAACTATGAGCACCACACAGGCTGCAACTTTGAGCTCCGACTCGTGTGGTGTCTATCATTATCATGGGAAGCTTAGATGAATGCTACCGGGCGCGTCCACAGGTTGCGGATGGTCAAAAGCTCCGTTTTTATGCGGAGTAGCTGCAAATGCGGCCGCAGGCAGTCAGCGATTTTCGAGAGGAGAGTCTCAGTGAGGAGTCAGGTGGCACTGGCTCTTAATTAAATACTAAGTGCCAATGATACTCGAGATGACAAGGCGAGTTATTGGCGCCTTCAAATAACCAATGGCCAACATCAGCGTCTGTTCCCAGGTTAGGGGCGGCTGGCGAGGGATACATGTGCAATCCCATAAAACCCACGCGGTTGGGGCGCTGGGCTAGTAACCCGCATATAGAGCAACCCTGAAATCAGTAGCAACGCGCCAGATGAAGGAAAGGTATCGGGAGAAAAGGAGAGAGGAGAAACGTCTATTCCGTAGAAAGAAAAAGGAAATAGAAAGACGTGAGTGGGACCCAATTTAGAAGTACAAGAGTCAGATTTAAGTCCGGAAAGTCTACCAAAGAATTAAACATCAAACCGATGGCTTTGGTGCAGGCACATCCTCCTGCAGAGACCAGGATTCACTAATAGAAGGTTAGGTCACATGTAAAAACATAAAGTAGATAGGCCCCATAAACATCATTAAGGATGTCAAATCTGACGATTGAAAATGTCATCATATAGGAGAAAACGTAAACAAAGAATGAATGTAAAAAGAGAACAAGTTGACATCCTCAATGCCAAGTACTGTCAAATATTAAAAAAAAAGTATATCGGCTGATCGCTTGGCTTAACCTTATTCAGTGAATCCTGTGCAGAGACAAAGAAGGAAATCTGGTAACTGACACAGACAACATGCTGAGGATATGGAAAGAACATTTTACCCAACTGCTAGTGTCCGACGTTGGTGGCGAAGAGGATACCGCAGAACCAATCCCTGATGATGGTATAGAATGTTTACCTCCTAGTCAGAATGAGGTCCAAGTAGCAGTGACCCGACTAAAGAACAACAAGGCAGCAGGAGCCGACGGGTTACCCGCTGAACTGTTTAAGACCGGAGGCGACACGCTGATAAGGCGTATGCATCAGCGTATCTACGTAATCTGGCTAAAAGAACGCATACCCGATTATTGAAACCTCAGCATACTATGTCCCGTACACAAGAAAGGAGACAAGACGGAATGTACCAACTACTATCAATGCGGCTTTAGACCTGGTAAATCCACCCTGGACCAGATATTCACACTGCGCCAAATCCTGGAAAAGACCCGAAAAGTACAAATCACCACCTACCATCTTTTTGTAGACTACAAAGCCGCCCTCGGTACTCCTTTACGTTCAAAGGTATTTCAAGAATACCTTTAGAAACAAGGCCACCTCTCGACAGACGAAGATTACACTATACAAGACACTGATACTACCCGTGCTGTTATATGGTTCTGAAGCATGTGTACTTGTTAAAGTAGATGAGGAGGTGCTTGGAGTATTTGAGAGAAAGATTCTTCGTAAAATATATGGACCAGTTTACGATAATGGAGAATATAGGCGAAGTATGAACCACGAGCTGTATGACGACGATAGCATAGTTACACGCATCAAAATACAACGGCTGCGTTAGCTAGGTCATGTTGTCAGAAAGGCAAACACGGTGGTACACGCAAAAGCCCGATAAAAAGATCATGTGGTGGGAGACAGCTCGAAACTTGGTGTCAGAGATTTTAGAATGAGCGCAGATGATCGTGGCGCTTGGAACGCTATTCTACGTTCGGTTAGTGGAACAAATATTCTGTCATAGCCAATTAAAGTAAAGTAAAGTTGGCAAAACGTCGATCAGCTTGATGGCAAGATGGCGGATTGCACCATATGATTTGTTGTTGTTGTACAAATGAGGCCACCTTTAATTGTTTCGCCATGGGGGAACACATTGCAAAGAACTGCAATGCTGATTTTAGATGCGTCAAATGTAATGTACAACACGAGCCCGGAAACTGCAAGAGGACCGCACAAAAAGACTCAGAGCCAACGTGTGTTAATTGTGGTGAAGTCGGACACCCTGCAAGTTGGAGGGGATGAAGCGCATATAAGAAATATGTTGCTAAAAGGAGGGAGAGAATAGTTAAGGCTCAGAAAGAAAAGGGAAATTACAAAAACCAACGCCCGTAGAGCAGTTTCATCGTATGTGACCTCTGGTTATTTGTATGCAAACTTTTTTCACCAGAACATCGATATCGAGAAGATATCCATTGTTGCTGAATTTCCTAAACTAGCATCTTGCTTTTTGTAGCAAGAGGAGCTCACCTTTGAACAACAGACAGATAAATTTCTTAAGGAATACAAACTAATGTTAAAAGTTGAAGCCAAGTCCGAGTTTTTAAGGTTATTGAACAAGATTTAAAATGAACCATAATAAACTAAAGTTAATGACATTCAATGTGCGGTCACTAATTGACAGAGGTCGCCAAGTCGAGTTGTCTAATTTTTTACACTATAAGAAAATCAACATCGGATTCATTCAGGAGTGCCATCTGGAGGTGAATACGCGGTTATCGTTAGATGGCTACTACTTCTTCTATGATAATTCCCCCTAGGCGTTGACATATTTCTACAAAACAATATTGCATTTAAGGGTTCTATTCTGTTTTCTAAATAGTCCCGGAAATCTTTAATTGTTCCGCGGGCAAAATTTGACAGTTATGTTTTGTTTTTATTTTCATACCAAAAGATGTTTTTTATCTGCACTTATGGTTTTATTACTTTTTTTTACCAAATAAATAAGAAAACAAAACGAAAAAACGAACCATTGAAACCAATAAAACAAAAATGATGCTGTCAATGATGTCAAGCGTTGCCACTAAAATTTCTTTTTGCCATTTTCCTCACTTAAACAGAGTACTACTTTTTCACCTATTTTCCTCCAGCCTACGTTTTTTTATATGGAGTTTGGTAGCATTCCGCCTGAAAAGCTGAACAGAATACTCAGCTTAGAAAAGTCAATATTAAACTGTCTCGTATTCTATCTACTTTTATCCAAATGAACTGAAGAAGACGACGTAATAAAATATAGAAGTTTGCAAATTCCTTCGATGGTCTGGTTATTGGCGAAGATTTTAACGCCAGGAATCCAGCATTGGGTGATAATATGATAATATTAACTGAAGAACTTTAAACAACTAGATCGCTCTTCGGATCTACTACGCCTTAGCGCTAGCTATCCTTCTTATCCAAATGGCTCATTTCAGGATCACTTTGTGCACACACATGGCCAAAACAACAAAATTGAGAGTCTACCAACACTCTCAGACCATTTTCCTCTGGCTTTAGACATTTGCCTAGAAAACACAAGATTTATTCTAAAAACGGTTTTTATACATCGCCTACAAATAATAAACTTGGACAGGTTCAAACGCGACACGAATGTTGGTTCTTTTGCAATAATGCCTCATAAAATTGAAACTTGTTGAATAACGAAATAGATCAAGTTATAAATTAATTTAACAACATTTTCAACATAACGCAACTATTCGACCGTTTATAAGGAGAATATACTTATAGATCTATGTGCACGAGTACGTTATACGTCATAACTGCTTGAATAACTGTTATTTCCCAAAACGCTGGAAAATATCTAAAATAATACCCATCAAAAAAAGAACAACAGTTCACGTGTGGAAGACTTTATACCCATATCGTTATTATAAAATCTTGGCATGTTGTTTGAACTCATTCCAAAAAGTAAATTGATGAGTTTTTATTTTGTCCTCTACCACCCTACAGGCCAAAAAAGAATGAACGCGTTGAGCTTTTGATTTGAGCGTTGCGTTGAAAAATGAAACTCTGCAAACAGATCCCACAAAAGCGTTACCAGTTTGGCTTCAGGCCATTTCATTCCGACATCATATCTAAACTAAAGCCTATAACTGACTTCATTCACAGCAAAAATGCCTATTAAATTATTGCGAAATCTGACAGACTCTTTTCTTTGTCAGAAAACAAACAAAAGTCCAACAACAACACACAACAAAGACAATAGTACTGAAGCAGAATTGATTCGGCACATTTCGTAAGCATTTAATTACATTTGCAATTAAAATTTATCCTGATGCAGCGTCACGTCGATACTATTTTGTTCATAGTACAAGTGGTACTGACTTGTTCGAAAAGTGTTCGCATTATCTTCGTCACCATTTTTTTTATAAAGCGTTTTGATAGTTGTTCGGGCGGAAAGTCGAAGTCAGCCCTAGGCTTAAGGGAGGGCTACTGTTGATATTTCCCCATGGCGAAACAATTAAATGTGGTCTCATTTGTACAACCACAAATCATATGGTCCAATCCACCATTTTGTCATCAAGCTGATCGATGTTTTGCCAACACACACAAAGAAATTTGTGTGCGCGTGTGTATACGTGTGCGTACATGAGGAGAGAATGTACGAAAAAGAAAGAGAATTAAAAAAAAAAAATCTGACATCTTAATACCGTCAAACCTGGCCATCTGTTAACAGCTGTTCGCGTGAGACCACCTTTTTAAATCCGCCTTAATATTTCCCAAGGTATAGAAAAGGCATTTGATTGCATGGCATAATTACCAGGTAGTGTACCGTAAACAGCTGAATACAATTTTGTCTCACGAAGTGCACTATCCGTCAATGAGTTTTGATTGTGCGTGTGTGTATTATAGTTAAGAAATTTTACGCACAAACAAGGAAAAATGGCGCAAACTAGTAACATACACAAAATCAACTCGTTATCTTTTGGTGAAGTTAATAGCGGTGTACCACAAGGCACCGTCTTGGCTCCCCTTCTATTCAATCTGTTTTTGTACGACTTCCCCCACTTCTAGCTCCAGGACCATTCGCTACGCTGACGATTGCATGATCTACGCACATAATCAATTACCACAGGCAGTTGCAAATGATAATACTAAACACCTCATGCTGCAATTACGAGGTAGCGTCATTAGCCCAACAAAAAAAAAAACTACCCCCAACGAAACTACCTTGAGTGGCAAATGTCGAAGTGGTTTTAAAAAAAAACTTTGTTGTACAACTTATCTTCTTCAAATGTGTTTTAAATTTGTATTTGCATTATCGTAACACTGTTTTGTTGCTTATGTGTGGAATATCGGAATAGAACATCATTTAAAGTGTTAAAAAAAATCGCAGCTGTGTTATCAAGCCTTTGACAGTTAGATTTACTGCAAAATCAAAAAAAAAAAAAATACAAATTGCAGTCAGCTGTTCGCATGACCTCACGTTATTAGTGCATCCTCAGGGAGGATTTAATAAGGTGGTCTCACGCGAACAGCTGTTAACAGCCAGCCAGTTTTGACGGCCGATGTCAGATATTTGTTTGCATTCACTTTCTTGTTATCTTCTTTCTCGCATATTCTCTGCTCATTTACGCACACACGCACACAAATTTGTTTGCGTGTGTTGGAAAAACTTCGATCAGCCGGATGACAAGATGGCGGATTGCACCATATGATTTGTAGTTGTCGTAAAAATGATACCACCTTCAATTCTTTTGCCATTGTCCATCCTATAACCACTTTAACATCATCAGCAAATTGTATGCCAAGTGGGGCATACGAATCAACGCATCGAAGTCTGAAGCGATTTGTATAAGAAATCCGTAAAATCCATAAAGACGAGCCTGAAATACCTCGGTGTAAAATTTAACAACCTTTTTAAACTCAATGACCATTGTAGAAAAAACTTAAGGCCACAAAGGTAACTGGTATGTTCTCTAGAATACTGTACGGTAAATTTTTACCGAGGAAAACAAATTTCTTATTGTACAAGGCTGTAATACGTCCTTTGTTAACATACGCCTTTCCATTATGGTGTTCTATCTCTCCTACGGCTGCGAAAGAGTTGGAGATGTTTGAACGTTCCGTATTGCGAAAATGCCATGGTAAACATTTTCAATCTGCCTCAAAACGCTTCTCCAACGCATATATTTATGACAACGCAGAAATCTCACCACTCTGCTACTACTATGATTGCTACCCGGATGATTGACGCATTTGGAAACGATAAGTGACTAGCCTGGAACATCTTCAATTATCTCTCACTTATTGATATTGTAAATGAAGATTCAGACTCCACCTATCTTCAAGACTCCTTCAGAAAATCTGTACCTAGTCCCCATAGGGGATAGTTGTCTTTCCTATCATTGTGATACTAGAGCATATTTGTAGTTATTAAAAAAAAAAGAAACAACATTGTGTTAAGTTATACAGAAAATAATGCCTTATAGCCTGTTTGTCGACGTCGAACGCAGGCGTTCATTCGGCCTGCAAACAAAATCAACTGATTTCGGTTTATGTATCTCATTTTAAACAAAGAATTTATAGAAGGAGAAGCCGATCAAAAACGTAAGCATTACCATACAAATTGAGTACTCGTAACAGTTGTCAAAAATGCGAAGCAAATGTCAAAACCAGTCACTTGATAATCTTCTTTCGAGCGAAAAATTTTAAGCAAAAATGCAAAGCAAAACGTATTTGAAATTATACAAATTTTAGCAATTATGAAATTTAGGTGCCTAGCACAAATTCTATGATAAAACTGAGGCGTTAAAAAAAGGGTTTCTATAACAATTCACATACATCTCTCGAAAGCGTACTTCTGCAAATTTGGGCACATTAGAGCTTCTAGGAGCTCCGAAAGTAAAAATTGTTCCTTTGTGCCTCGAAATAGTTTTAGAACGTTGTGCTCCTCTTCACCCGCCAACAAATTAAACGCCAATGGATAATTCCATTTGTTTTATTATTAAACACAACATCATTTTTAGGTTAATAATGGTTGAGCTTGTGTGATTCAAATAAAGAAAATCACAACATAGTTGCACAATCATATACACATATTGGTAGTAGATCTAGGGATGTCGAAAAACACCCTTAAGGCAATACCAAAACCATAAGCATGTGAACTATAATTTTTTTACAAACACAAATGTTACTCATTGTTTTGTTTCGATAACGTAACATATGTCTCCGACATGTCGATATGTTTGTTTTTAGTTATGTGTTATTTAGTTTAACTATCAACATAGTTTTTTAATGTTTTAGTTTAATGAAAAAATGTTTTAGTTTAAGAATAAAAGAATGGTCTTTTTTTCCTTGAGCCTTGTTCGGCTCACGGCTTGCTAAATAAAGGTCTCTCCAGATATTGTTTTTTAATAATAATGGCATATGATCGCACGTTTGCGTATTTGCTAATGGGTCTATCATCTAAAAAAATCAAATAATCACCAAGCTCGTTTTCAAAAATTGTTGATGCTTGTTCAGCATTTGAATTATACTTAAAGCCGTTCTTTTCGAATCTTGGAACAATAAAGCAGCCATCCTAGTTACTACGGTCAGTAACTATAAATTGATAGACGTTTTTTGGTTGACTCTAATAAAGTATTTTGCATATTTTTTCCTTGCAAAGTTTGAAGTTATGGTAAAAGATTTTCCACTTTGCGGTAGAGCCCATATACCATGGATATTATCAGCGAAAGTCACATATTTGCCACCAGAAATCTTTTCAGTCGCTTATTGGAAAAATTATAATATTTTTCTATATCTTTTAAGATATTGATTTCTTCTGACGTAACAGGTAGCGGTGCTTTAGTAGATGATAATTAAACTGTAACGATGGCATATTTTGTTGCTAATATTCGCTGAGTCATGATGTAGAAATAGGTATAAGAGAATTCTTCTTGGGCCATTTTAAATTTTTCGCCCGCTCTGGTGCTTTGCTTGAAAATTTTGACTTTGGTCTTACACTTTGTAACCAAGGCTTTTACTAAATCCTCGTTGTCTAATTGTAAAGCATCTTGAACCACAAGATTCAACGTATGAGCAAAGCATGGAAGATTTCTTATTTTTAATATTTCGCACGCTTTCAGCATTGAGCAGGCAAACAAGCACATTCCAATGGTTTAAAATATCTTTCAAAATGTCTGCAATATTTTGACCCGAGTGGTTAGTTGTATTCAATAGTTTTCTTGTGGCTAATGATGCTGTTTTCAGATCGTAATCATACAGGAAATGGCATGTGGCTGTCAAAAATCTATGGTTGGCTCTCGATGTCCACAAGTCACATGTGACAGAGATTTGTAATATACTGATCAATACCATTTGATACCCAAATTGCCTAGGTTATAACACAACTCGCCAAGGCGGTGGATTTGGCCCATAGGAGGGTACACGGGCTCGAGCCCGAAAAACGAACTTTATATTCGTGTTCCTGGGGTCATTTTAGTGAGATATGTAAAAAATTAGATTTTTTTGCAAACTACCCCGTAAAATACAGTTTTACCAAAGTGTTTCCATACTTGTGAGATTTTACTTTTCTTTTTTGTGCTTGCCTTTCGGTCACCAAATCTTTCTCTGAGTTCGTGCTGCTGCAATCGCATGCCTGCCTTTCAGCACTCGACACACTAAGTGTGATTGAGCTCCTACGATTACCCTAAATTCAACACATATTCAAATACTTCATAACTACTTTAAAAGTAAACATTATACTTTTTTGAAGAAAGCGAAAGTACGCAACCATCGACATGCAAAGTTTACATGGCACATCTGATGAATGGTCATTGTAATAGTATTGGTGATAACAAAGGTGTGTGCTACACATAACCAGCGGTCATGGCTGGAAAATCAAAATCATTTTTAATCGTTTATCGATTACCGTTTACCAAGGCGGATTTAAAAAGGTGGTCTGACGCGAACAGCTGTTAATAGCCGGCCAGGTTTGGCGGTATTAAGATGTTAGATTTTTGTTTGCATTCTCTTTCTTGTTATCTTCTTTCTCACATATTCTCTGCTCAATTACGCACACACGCACACAAATTTGTTTGCGTGTGTTGACAAAACGGCGATCAGCTTGATTACAAGATTGCGGATTGCACCATGTGATTTGTGGTTGTTGTACAAATGAGACCACCTTTAATTGTTTCACCATGACCGTTTAATTAAAATAAATATATAACAAGAGAAGAAATGTATGGAAAATTAAATGATATTAAAGAAAAAAAGGAGGTACTGTTTTTGACCAAAACCGTAATCAACACGTACACAGGATGAGTGTGATCATGACATAATTACCAGGTAGTGTACCGTAAACAGCTGAGTACAATTTTTTCTCGCGAAGTACCCTATCTGTCAACGAGGTTAGGTTGTGTGCGTATTATAGTAAGAATCATAACATACACAAACAACGAAAAATGGAGCGAACTAGTAAAATACTCAAAATCAGAGTTGCACTAATCAATGCACTCAATATTTTTTTGTTGGACAACTGCGACTACCTGTAAATGAATATATCTTGCTACCACTACTACTTTTGTGCAGATGAGACAACCTCTATATAATATGGCCATGGTATTGATTAATGTATTTGCAAACAGGATATTTACAGGCCTGTCAACTATTTCAGAATAAATCGATTTGGGTATCAAATGAAAGGTATTGATCAGTATATTACAAATCTCTGTCACATGTGACTTGTGGACATCGAGAGCCAACCATAGATTTTTGACAGCCACATGCCATTTCCTGTATGATTACGATCTGAAAACAGCATCATTAGCCACAAGAAAACTATTGAATACAACTAACCACTCGGGTCAAAATATTGCAGACATTTTGAAAGATATTTTAAACCATTGGAATGTGCTTGTTTGCCTGCTCAATGCTGAAAGCGTGCGAAATATTAAAAATAAGAAATCTTCCATGCTTTGCTCATACGTTGAATCTTGTGGTTCAAGATGCTTTACAATTAGACAACGAGGATTTAGTAAAAGCCTTGGTTACAAAGTGTAAGACCAAAGTCAAAATTTTCAAGCAAAGCACCATAGCGGGCGAAAAATTTAAAATGGCCCAAGAAGAATTCTCTTATACCTATTTCTACATCATGATTCAGCGAATATTAGCAACAAAATATGCCATCGTTACAGTTTAATTATCATCTACTAAAGCACCGCTACCTGTTACGTCAGAAGAAATCAATATCTTAAAAGATATAGAAAAATATTATAATTTTTCCAACAAGCGACTGAAAAGATTTCTGGTGGCAAATATGTGACTTTCGCTGATAATATCCATGGTATATGGGCTCTACCGCAAAGTGGAAAATCTTTTACCATAACTTCAAACTTTGCAAGGAAAAAATATGCAAAATACTTTATTAGAGTCAACCAAAAAACGTCTATCAATTTATAGTTACTGACCGTAGTAACTAGGATGGCTGCTTTATTGTTCCAAGATTCGAAAAGAACGGCTTTAAGTATAATTCAAATGCTGAACAAGCATCAACAATTTTTGAAAACGAGCTTGGTGATTATTTGATTTTTTTAGATGATAGACCCATTAGCAAATACGCAAATGCTGAACAAGCATCAACAATTTTTGAAAACGAGCTTGGTGATTATTTGATTTTTTTAGATGATAGACCCATTAGCAAATACGCAAACGTGCGATCATATGCCATTATTATTAAAAAACAATATCTGGAGAGACCTTTATTTAGCAAGCCGTGAGCCGAACAAGGCTCAAGGAAAAAAAGACCATTCTTTTATTCTTAAACTAAAACATTTGTTCATTAAACTAAAACATTAAAAAACTATGTTGATAGTTAAACTAAATAACACATAACTAAAAACAAACATATCGACATGTCGGAGACATATGTTACGTTATCGAAACAAAACAATGAGTAACATTTGTGTTTGTAAAAAAATTATAGTTCACATGCTTATGATTTTGGTATTGCCTTAAGGGTGTTTTTCGACTTCCCTAGATCTACTACCAATATGTGTATATGATTGTGCAACTATGTTGTGATTTTCTTTATTTCAATCACACAAGCTCAACCATTATTAACCTAAAAATGATGTTGTGTTTAATAATAAAACAAATGGAATTATCCATTGGCGTTTAATTTGTTGGCGGGTGAAGAGGAGCACAACGTTCTAAAACTATTTCGAGGCACAAAGGAACAATTTTTACTTTCGGAGCTCCTAGAAGCTCTAATGTGCCCAAATTTGCAGAAGTACGCTTTCGAGAGATGTATGTGAATTGTTATAGAAACCCTTTTTTAACGCCTCTGTTTTATCATAGAATTTGTGGTAGGCACCTAAATTTCATAATTGCTAAAATTTGTATAATTTCAAATACGTTTTGCTTTGCATTTTTGCTTAAAATTTTTCGCTCGAAAGAAGATTATCAAGTGACTGGTTTTGACATTTGCTTCGCATTTTTGACAACTGTTACGAGTACTCAATTTGTATGGTAATGCTTACGTTTTTGATCGGCTTCTCCTTCTATAAATTCTTTGTTTAAAATGAGATACATAAACCGAAATCAGTTGATTTTGTTTGCAGGCCGAATGAACGCCTGCGTTCGACGTCGACAAACAGGCTATAAGGCATTATTTTCTGTATAACTTAACACAATGTTGTTTCTTTTTTTGTAATAACTACAAATAAGCTCTAGTATCACAATGATAGGAAAGACAACTATCCCCTATGGGGACTAGGTACAGATTTTCTGAAGGAGTCTTGAAGATATGTGGAGTCTGAATCTTCATTTACAATACCAATAAGTGAGAGATATTTGAAGATGTTCCAAACTAGAATCAGCTGACGAGAACATTAAATTCAGATTTAATGAGCAGTGTAAACGAGGTTTAAGGCAGTGGCGGAACGCAACACGGGTGAGTCTTATCTGAAAGCGGTTATTGAAAACGTATCAGTTGATCGATAAATCTTTGTGAAGTAAAGTAATTGTAAACGAACTGTGTTTTAATTGGAACTACGTATGTTTGGAGTGGTACTGCGTTCTACCATGACATAATTACCAGGTACAAAGAAAGAAAAATGTTCATGATATTAATGATTTGGGCATAACATTTATGAAAAAATTTTACTTTCCGTTATAGCATTTATGAAACATGTTTCATAAGTCTCAAATCAATGAAATGTCATAATATTTACGAAAATCAAATATATTGTTTATGAAAAGTTGTCATAACATTTATGAAAAACTTTCATAACATTTATGAGTATTTTTCATAACATTTAGGAAAAATTTATAATAATATTTATTGTATTCATGGAACCCTGTTCTACTTTTTATTCAAGTTTTCATTACATCTATTAAAAAGAAAAATAAAACCAAAAGCTTGGATTTTTAGTTAAATTTATTGATATAAAATTTATAGATAAATCTAGGTTCTGTGTTGTTGTTGTAGTTGCACTTGCATGTGGAAGGGGGATAGCGATTCTTGATTAGCGTCTGGGAAGGCTGGATCGATTCGATACACTAAGTTCTTACGCTTCAATTCCTCGTTTAGGCGATAGTCAGTTCGGGATGATCCTAAAAATGTAAAGATGAGTTGTTAGATTATGAAATTCTAATGAAATATCGCGTATCCTCATGTTTATTTTATGTTAGAAAACTTTTTTGGCACAAAAAACACTATATTATCGGGAGTACTGACTTATTACACTTTTCACTTCACTGCAAATTAAAAATTCAAGATTTTAAGTAGAATGAATGACACAGAGATTTAACTGTGTATTTTGTCATGTTGGGCATTATTGTAATATAAAATATGCATATACATGGATATGAATTGACACAACGATAGCATGTGGGCAAAAATGGACAACAGACAAGAAATAGTGGGAAAATGCCTCTTCCAAGTATACATTAAGCAGTTTACTTGAGCTTGACTTGGAAAATTCCCCCATAAAATTTTCATAAATGAGACGTTTTTCATTGTATACGTACGTGGACATATTTCAATAACATAATGTTTATATTTATGATAAAAATTTTTAATATTATAAAAAGTTTCTTTACATGTATGAAACAAAGTTTCATAAATATAAAACTTTTTTCATATACGATCATATTTATACATTTTCTTGTATTAAGAATTTTCATAATATATATGATTTTTCATTAAAATAATAAAACTTTACATAATATATATGAACAAAAATTTATGAAACCCGATCATTACATTTATGAAGGAAAATTCTTTCTGTGTAGTGTACCGTTAACAGCTGAATATAAATTTTTTGTCGCGAAGTGCACTATCTGTCAACGAGTTTTGGTTGAGTGTGTGTATTATATTGGGTTGCCCAAAAAGTAATTGCGGATTTTTTAAAAGAAAGTAAATGCATTTTTAATAAAACTTAGAATGAACTTTAATCAAATATACCTTTTTTTACACTTTTTTTTCTAAATCAAGCTAAAAATAACAGCTGATAACTGACAGAAGAAAAAATGCAATTACAAAGTCACAAGCCGTTGAAAAATTTGTCAACGCCGACTATATGAAAAATCCGCAATTACTTTTTGGGCAACCCATAAGTTGTTACGAGTCCCCTAAAATTATGAAAAAATGTCAAATGATAAAAGTTTTATAATAAATAAAAATAAAGGTACAATAAAAATTCCTTAGGAATAAAAAAAATATAATAATAATGTCAACATCTACATGGATAAAAAAATAAAATAAAGGTTTTAGTTATCAGTTGGATTTTTTCTCAAGGTGAAGGTGAGTATGTGTGTGTGACTTCTTTTTCAAAGGCTTTTAAATTTAAAATTGTTGGAGGTATTAAAGTGGTGGTGCCTGTGGCTATCACCAAAACAAAATGTATTGCCGTATTCAGGCGTAGCTTCCGCTTTCCAAAACCAATTGGAAAAGTTCCCCTAATTTGGGCAACTTAGTGGCAATAATGGTCCACCTCTGGATTAGCATCGACCAACGATTTTTCATCCAACCAAACTGCTCGGTCTGGATGCAATGGGACTAAATTTTATCTCCCGCCTCTTAATGGGCACAATAAAATAAAAAACGGCCTACCTTTTAACAACCAGATGAAAACGGTGGCGTTTGTGGGAATTACCGTTCAATATGGGTTTCCAAACAGGCGGAAATCACACTTGGGCTTAACTAAGCCACTTGCACCAAAATAAGAGTTGCCTCCTGTCGTCCAGGAGGCTTTATCTGTAAATAACTGGGTTTAAAACACCCATTGGGTATCGAAAAGTGACCTAAAAACTTACTTTCTCTTATTTGCTGTATTTACTTATTTCCCACAGTGTTGATTAAACAGCAAAACGACTTACTTTGATACACAAAACACCCACAAAAAACGCTTACTTCAATGACCGTTGTTCAAGACTTTATTCAAATAACCAACACTAACCTCTTTTTTTCTACAACTTGAAATTCAAAATTTATTTTTTTCTAAATACACGAATCTTAGGTATGATATCACGCACTTTACTTCTCCTCTGACGCCAAAATGCCTGATTAACCCTCTTTTACTACTCGTTTTCGCTCAATCATAAAAATTAGCCATATTGATTTTATTGCATTAAAGCACATTCGTAACCCTTAACTCACATTTCAATTCTCTTAAATCATTTGTATTTGGAGCGGTAAGTTTATATGAATGAAAACCAACAACAATCTCAGCCAGTGTAGTAATTCGCCCTACTGATGGCAAATAACACACATACTGGCAACTCTACGCGTCAGCTGGGCAAAAACCATTTGTTTACATCGTGGCTCCTGGCATAAGGTAATCGTTCCATTATTTTTCCTTAATAATTTATTAACATTTATATTCTCCCCTTTTTCTAGGTACCGGGAACCATGCTGCGGGGGCCTGCCTAATGCTGTGATTGCGGGTGCATGAAACACATATGGATGTTTTTCATAAATCCTTAAATCACTTGTAACAGGTCGGCAATCTTTCAGCAGATTCCCTAGCGGAGCTGGGGGTTAGCCATCGGACTCATATGAAGAGGCACCCGCCAGCTCTCCAACGTTCGCCCGGGGAAGCCGCCGTGAAATAATCACCGATTCCCCCAGCCTGTAAGAATGGGATCCAGTAATTGACCATTCCAACGAGGGACAATAAGAACATCGAATAAAAATAAAAAAAAACGCGCATGGCAGACCATACGTCCAACATTGTTGTCGCTGGTATGCTGAACGGTGTGCCCATGTTAATCCCAACTCCTCCTTTCGCAGGAAGGCATAAGGAGTAGGAAGTGTAATGTGGATTTTTGGCCGCCACGCAGGCGTAAAGGCCTCTATACAGGCGACCTCCACGCCAATTTTTTTCACCTCTTAAACACATTGTGGGCATATCGGGGTATCCCGCAACATAGTTAAAAACCATGGCACACACAAACAGCGAAAAATGGCGCGAACTAGTAAATGCAAATTGCAAATTTTGCCCATGAACATTCTACTAAGAAACAGGGGGAAACTTCTCACATAGCAATGAGTGGAGTCCGATTCAAGTTTAAGCTCAATAAGGGCCTCATTTTTATAACCGAGTCTGAACGGCATGCCGCAGTGCGACACCTCTTTGGAGAGAAGTTTTTTATGGCATAGTACCTCTCAAATGTTGCCAGCATTAGGAGGAGAAAACTACTGCAGAATTTTTTTTCTGGTGGTCTCGCTGGGATTCGACCCAGCCGTTCAGCTTCAAAGGCAGACATGCTAACCTCTGCGCGACGGTGGCCTCCAACTAGTAACATACACAAAATCAGAGTTGCACTAATCACTGATTTTGACAGGTAGTGCACCCGATATTTTGTTGTTGGGAAACTGCCACTACCTTCAAATTAATATACCTTGAGTTCTACCAAGGTCTCACGCGAACAGCTGTTAACAGTCGGCCAGGTTTGACGGTATTAAGATGTGTGATATTTGTTTGCATTCTCATTGTTGTTATCTTCTTTCTCGCATATTCTCTGCTCATGTACGCACACTTTCTGCAAACGTACACACACACTGCCGGATTTCTTTGTGTGTCCAACGTCGATCAGCTAAATGACAGGAGGGCGATTTTACACATATGATTTTTAACTTGTTGTGCAAATGAGATATTAAATTTAATTAATTCAACAAAAATGAATGATAATTCAGTGACATGTTGCTGCGTCAGTATAAATTTCGATTCAATAAATTGCAAAAATAATTTATTTTTCATGCTCTGGGTCACAAACAACTCTGATTCAATGTATTTCGTTGCTTTTACTGTGTGTCGTTGTATCAAGATATATTTATTTAAAGGTAGTGACAGTTGCCCAACAACAAAATATTGAGTGAACTATCTGTCAAAATCAGTGATTAGTACAACTCTGATTTTGTGTATGTTACTAGTTCGCACCATTTTTCGTTGTTTGCGTGTATTATGACTCTTAACTATAAAAGTCACACACAACAAAAACTTCACAGATAATAGCTATGTTCGGGAACTCAAAAATTTGTGCTAATTTGCACCAATTTTTACTGATAGTCGTTCGCGTACTTTATTTGTCAGCAGAAGAGAGCGCGAGAGAGAGCAAATTTTGACAGTTAGAAAATAGAGAACCTGTCAATTTCTACGGGCATTTTTTTGCCAGCAGAAATTTGCAACTTTGAATGTTTTGTAAAGGTCAGCTGTTTTATGAAAAGCAGCCGTTACATGCAAATACAAATGCTAACAGCAAAATGGATCAAAAAGGCAGAGGTAAGTAAACTATATAAATATCGTTTATTGGTAATAGTTAAGTTTGTATCATTTTTATTTACTTTTGATGAAAATTCATGGCAGCAGCTAGTGTTCAGGTACAGAAAACTTGACAAATGAAGTTGTAATTTTACCTCAAGTTGGTTGTTTTACATTAGAAGGTAAGTGCAAAATTTGCAGAATTTTTTGAAAAATCTTGAAAAATTAAAACATTGTATCTTTCCAGACAACAAGAAAAGAGCAGTTATCGGTTTCTTAAGTGTTTTGATGGAATCATCCTCATCGGAGAGCTACGATGAAACTAACACCGTTCCTGGAAATTTGTTATGGAGGGAAGATGCTCCCGTGGGATTAAGTGGGTCTAGCTGGGTATTTAAACAAGTAACTCAAAGTGAGATTGGAAAAAATTAGTGCAAATTCTGTCAATTGTCCGCAGCCGCCACATGACCAAATAGAAAGCACCCTTAGCCTCACTTAGTGGTCGCAGCATTTTGTCTAGTCATAATATCCAGAAGCATTAGGTGGTTAGTCCAAGGTTTCTTTGTTAGCACACCAAGTGCTTCCGACAAGGGACTTGAGAACGTTGTTTCTACTTTCGTGTACGGTGATGGGACGAAAAGTAGTTGCAGTGCTATGCAGCCTTCGAAATGCATGCTGATGATCGGCGAATGGAAATAAGAAATAGAAATAGAAAAAAATTTGTGCAAATTAGTCTGCCAATTGTGAACGGATACAGATATCTTCAATGATAACAAAGTGCCCGTTGCCGCCACATGACCCAAAAAGAAAGTTCCCTTAGCTTCACATCAGTGGTCGTAGCAATTTATCCAGCCAATATCCAAAAGCATTAGATGGTTAGTCCAAGGTATCTTTGTCAGCACAAAAAGTGTACTTTTGTATACGGTGATGGCATGTAAAGCAGTTGTAGTTCTATGCAGCCTTCGAAATGCATGGTGATGCTCGGCGAATTGAAATTGTCCAACGAGAGGAGCGGGAGGAGTAGTCCCTCAGGCATCTTGGCTACTGATGAGAGAAGGGAGATCGGTCTGTACGACTCCCCCTTGCTCGCGTCCTTTTCAGGTTTCAGTAGCAGGATCAGACTGTCCATCTTCCAAACATCGGGTACTATAATAGTGTTCAGATAGGATGAGGACGGTTGTAAGGTAATCGATTTCAGGCAGATCCAGATTCTTCAACATCAGGGTAGAGATTCTGTCTGGAACCAGCGCTTTGCTCGACTTGGCGCCACAGATGACATTCGTAGCTTCCTGCACGGTTGTTTTTGTTGATTTAGCAGTGTGTTGTACACTGAAAGACTCCATCGGTCCAATGGAAGACTCCATCGTGCCAATGCGGTACGTACAACCGGCTGCCATGGGATTGCACGGTAATTTGTGTTGGCTGTCCAGCGGAACGAAGATCACGGAAAAACCAAACCAAAACAAAAATCAGCTGTCTTTCTGCAAATTTTCACTGGAAATCGTATGATTTCCAGTGAAAATTTGGAGAAAAACAGTTAATTTTGTTTTTGTTTGTTTTTTATATTATTTATTTTTTTAATAAAAAATACTGGCGATACCTGTGGGGTATTTTCCTTAAATAAATGTCAATTTATTGACCTGAAAAGGCTAGAAGGGGAGCCATTTGTATATCCGTGATCTCCGTGCCGCTGGACAGCCATCACAAATTAAATTCCATGGCAGCCGGATGTACGTACCGCATTGGCCCGATTGAGTCTTTCAGTGTACAACACACTACTACAACAACCATGGCGAAACAATTAAAGGTGGTCTCATTTGTACAACAACCACAAATCATATGGTCAATCCGTCTTTTTGCCATCAAGCTGGTCGACGGTTTGCCAACACACACGAAGAAAATTTTGTGCGTACATGAGCAAAGAATATGAGAGAAAGAAGATGAAAACAAAGAGAATGCAAACAAAAATCTGACATCTTAATACCGTCAAACCTGGCCGGCTGAGATCACCTTGTTAAATCCGCCTTGGCATCAACCTTGCCGCCAAGTCGCGCAAAGCGCTGGTTCCAAACAGAATTTCTACCCTGATGCTGAAGAATCTGGATCTGCCTGGAGTCGATTACCTTAGATCTGTCCTCAGCCTATCTGAACACTGATCCTGCTACTGAAACGTGAAAAGGACAAGAGAGAGTCGTACAGACCGAACTCCCTTCTCTCATCAGCAACCAAGACGCATGAGGGAGCACTCCTGCCGCTCCTCTCGTTGTAAAATTTCCATTCGCCGAGTATCACCATGCATTTCGAAGGCTGCATAGGACTATAACTGCTTTACATGCCATCACCGTATACGAAAGTACACTTTTTGTGCTGACAAAGATGTCTTGGACTAACCATCTAATGCTTTTGGATATTGTGGCTAGAAAAATTGCTACGACCACTGATGTGAGGCTAAGGGAGCTTTCTATTTGGGGCATGTGGCGGCAACGGACACTTTCTTATCATTGAAGATACCTGTATCCGTTCACAATTGGTAGACTAATTCGCACTAATTTTTTCTAAATTCACTATGCGTCACTTGTTTAACTACCCAGCTAGACACACTCAATCCCATGACAGCATCTTCCCACCTCAACAACACCGTTCAAAGGAACGGTGTTGGTTTCATCGTTTTAATGGAATCATCTGATGAATATTGTATCTTTCCAGACAACAAGAAAAGAGCAGTTATCGGTTTCTTAAGTGTTTTGATGGAATCATCCTCATCGGAGAGCAACGATGAAACTAACACCGTTCCTGGAAATTTGTTATGGAGGGAAGATGCTCCCGTGGGATTAAGTGGGTCTAGCTGGGTATTTAAACAAGTAACTCAAAGTGAGATTGGAAAAAATTAGTGCAAATTCTGTTAATTGTCCGCAGCCGCCACATGACCAAATAGAAAGCACCCTTAGCCTCACTTAGTGGTCGCAGCATTTTGTCTAGTCACAATATTCGGAAGCATTAGGTGGTTAGTCCAAGGTTTCTTTGTTAGCACACCAAGTGCTTCCGACAAGGGACTTGAGAACGTTGTTTCTACTTTCGTGTACGGTGATGGGACGAAAAGTAGTTGCAGTGCTATGCAGCCTTCGAAATGCATGCTGATGCTCGGCGAATGGAAATAAGAAATAGAAATAAAAAAAAATTTGTGCAAATTAGTCTGCCAATTGTGAACGGATACAGATATCTTCAATGATAACAAAGTGTCCGTTGCCGCCACATGACCCAAAAAGAAAGTTCCCTTAGCTTCACATCAGTGGTCGTAGCAATTTATCCAGCCAATATCCAAAAGCATTAGATGGTTAGTCCAAGGTATCTTTGTCAGCACAAAAAGTGTACTTTTGTATACGGTGATGGCATGTAAAGCAGTTGTAGTCCTATGCAGCCTTCGAAATGCATGGTGATGCTCGGCGAATTGAAATTGTCCAACGAAAGGAGCGGGAGGAGTAGTCCCTCAGGCATCTTGGCTACTGATGAGAGAAGGGAGATCGGTCTGTACGACTCCCCCTTGCTCGCGTCCTTTTCAGGTTTCATTAGCAGGATCAGACTGCCCATCTTCCAAACATCGGGTACTATAATAGTGTTCAGATAGGTTGAGGACGGTTGCAAGGTAATCGATTTCAGGCAGATCCAGATTCTTCAACATCAGGGTAGAGATTCTGTCTGGAACCAGCGCTTTGCTCGACTTGGCGCCACAGATGACATTCGTAGCTTCCTGCACGGTTGTTTTTGTTGATTTAGCAGTGTGTTGTACACTGAAAGACTCCATCGGTCCAATGGAAGACTCCATCGTGCCAATGCGGTACGTACAACCGGCTGCCATGGGATTGCACGGTAATTTGTGTTGGCTGTCCAGCGGAACGAAGATCACGGAAAAACCAAACCAAAACAAAAATCAGCTGTTTTTCTGCAAATTTTCACTGGAAATCGTTCGCGTACTTTTGCTTGCAATTTTTTTTAAAGAGAATAAAAGAGATCAATCGAAAGTACGTGAATGATTTCCAGTGAAAATTTGGAGAAAAACAGCTAATTTTGTTTTTGTTTGTTTTTTATATTATTTATTTTTTTTAATAAAAAATACTGGTGATACCTGTGGGGTATTTTCCTTAAATAAACGTCAATTTATTGACCTGAAAAGGCTAGAAGGGGAGCCATTTGTATATCCGTGATCTCCGTGCCGCTGGACAGCCATCACAAATTAAATTCCATGGCAGCCGGTTGTACGTACCGCATTGGTCCGATTGAGTCTTTCAGTGTACAACACACTACTACAACAACCATGGCGAAACAATTAAAGGTGGTCTCATTTGTACAACAACCACAAATCATATGGTCAATCCGTCTTTTTGCCATCAAGCTGATCGACGGTTTGCCAACACACGCGAAGAAAATTTTGTGCGTACATGAGCAAAGAATATGAGAGAAAGATGATGAAAACAAAGAGAATGCAAACAAAAATCTGACATCTTAATACCGTCGAACCTGGCCGGCTGAGATCACCTTGTTAAATCCGCCTTGGCATCAACCTTGCCGCCAAGTCGCGCAAAGCGCTGGTTCCAAACAGAATTTCTACCCTGATGCTGAAGAATCTGGATCTGCCTGGAGTCGATTACCTTAGATCTGTCCTCAGCCTATCTGACCACTGATCCTGCTACTGAAACGTGAAAAGGACAAGAGAGAGTCGTACAGACCGAACTCCCTTCTCTCATCAGCAACCAAGACGCATGAGGGAGCACTCCTGCCGCTCCTCTCGTAGTAAAATTTCCATTCGCCGAGTATCACCATGCATTTCGAAGGCTGCATAGGACTATAACTGCTTTACATGCCATCACCGTATACGAAAGTACACTTTTTGTGCTGACAAAGATATCTTGGACTAACCATCTAATGCTTTTGGATATTGTGGCTAAAAAAATTGCTACGACCACTGATGTGAGGCTAAGGGAGCTTTCTATTTGGGGCATGTGGCGGCAACGGACACTTTCTTATCATTGAAGATAACTGTATCCGTTCACAATTGGTAGACTAATTCGCACTAAATTCACTATGCGTCACTTGTTTAACTACCCAGCTAGACACACTCAATCCCATGACACCTCAACAACACCGTTCAAAGGAACGGTGTTGGTTTCATCGTTTTGATGGAATCATCTGATGAGGATCATTCCATCAAAACACTTAAGAAACCGATAATTTCTCTTTTCTTGGTGTGTGGAAGGATACAATGTTTTAATTTTTTAAATTTTCCAAATAATTCCACAAATTTTACTTACCTTCTAATGTAGAACAATCATGTTTCATCGTTTTGATGGAATCATCTGATGAGGATCATTCCATCAAAACACTTAAGAAACCGATAATTTCTCTTTTCTTGGTGTGTGGAAGGATACAATTTTTTAAGATTTTCCAAATAATTCCACAAATTTTACTTACCTTCTAATGTAGAACAATCATCATTTGTTGAGTTTTCTGTACCTGAACACTAATAAATTAAAATGAAACAAATTTAATAATTACCCATAAACAATATTTATATTTTTTACTTATGTACCTCTGCCTTCTTGATTCATGCTGCCATTAGCTTTTGTATTTTCATGTAACGGCTGCTTTTCATAAAACAGCTGACCTTTACAAAACATCTGTTCAAGGATGGACATTTCTGCTGGAAAAAATGCCAGTAGAAATTTGCAGGTATTTTCTAACTGTCAAAATTAGCTCTCGCGCTCTCTTCTGCTGGCAAATAAAGTACGCGAACAACTTCCAGTAAAAATTTGTGCAAATTTGCACAAATTTTTTAATTCCCGAACACTGCTAGAATGTGGCATATTTCGCAATCAATCAATATACAACTTTTTTGCGATTGAGCTTAATACTATGCTTAAGGGTTGATAACCTATTCGGCTTCTCAAGTGAACAACTTTCAAGCTCCATATAAAAAATGCAAATGAAAAATGTGTAAAAAATCAGATTGCTTTTTATATGCTAATGACTTAAAGGTAGCAATTAGGCACAACTAATCTTAGTTTAGTAAGATGGCAGGATTGTGTTGGTGTAGACAGTTTGCCGTAAATATGTTTAAGTAAATTAAGATATTTCGTTGAAGTTTTTCACAACTAAACACAGAGTACACTTCTTAAAGTACCGACTTCGACTTCGCCAGAACAACTATCAAATTTTAAAAAAAATGGTGACGAAGAAGATGCGAACATATTTCGCAGAAGTGGTACTGAGTTCTTTGAGGAAAATATCAGCGACATGTCGCTACGCCAATGCAATTTTTCAATTAATTGCAAATGGTTTGCCCACGGACTGGGTCCAATGAACACTGTTTCGTCATATTCGCTTTTTTGGCTTTGTTTAACTTTTGTTTGTGTTGTGTCGTCCAATAGAATGCGGCATATTTCGCCAAAAATTAATAGGCAATTTTCGTATGAATGTTTGATTGTTTTTTTTTATTGTCTATGACAGAACATTTGTTCCACTACCCGAACGTAGAATAGCGTTCCAAGCTTCTCGATCTTCTGCGCTAATTCTAAAATATCTGACACCAAGTTTCGAGGTGTCTCTTCCCACTTGATCTTTCCTTCGGGCTTTTGGTCTTCCCGGTTTGCGTGTACCACCGTGTTTGCCTTCAAAACACTTATTTGCTGAAGCTTTATCATCCATTCTGACAACATGACCTAGCCAACGCATCCGTTCTATTTTGATGCGTGTAACTATGCTATCGTCGTCATACAGCTCGTGGTTCATACGGCGCCTATATTCTCCATTAACGCAAACTAGTCTATATATTTTGTGAAGTATCTTTCTCTCAAATACTCCAAGCACTGCCTCATCTGCTTTCACAAGTATCCATGCTTCTGAACCATATAACAACACGGATGTGTCAGTGTCTTGTAATCTTCGTCTGTCGAGAGGTGGCCTTGTTTCTAAACCACTTACTTAAAACTGGTGTCATTCGTTTCGGTTACGGCGGTGCCGAGGTAGATAAAGTTACTATCTCAAAGTTGTGGTTACCAACTTTCTTTATTTTCTTTATCTGCTCGGTTGTACCTTTCAAAGGCAGCAGTTACTACTTCCGGTGACCGACCTATGATGTCGATGTCGTCGGCATAGGCGAGTAGCATGTGTTCTCTTGTGATTAGTGTGCCATATCTATTCACATCTGCATCTCGTATAATCTTCTCCAACAGGATATTAAAGAGATCACGGGATAGGCTGTCTCCTTGTCTGAAACCTCGTTTGGTATTAAATGGTTTGGAGAGATTCTTTCTTATTCTTACTGAGGAACGCGTATCAGCAAGTGTCATCCTGCAGGATACCAAACTCACACATGCTTTGAAATACCTTTGAACGTAAAGGAGTATCGAAAGCGGCTTTGTAGTTAACAAAGAACTGGTAGGTGTTGATTTGTCCTTCTCGGGTCTTTTCCAGGATTTGGCGCAGTGTGAGTATCTGGTCCACGGATGAATGAAATTAGTTGTTGTTGTTGTTGTAGCATTTTATTGTGTTCTATCTTTCGTCTGCTTGATTCTGTTGAGTGTCAAGACCCAGGAACTCTGCGACTAAGATGGGGAGCGTCCACAGGGATCTGGGTCTGAGTCGAGTGGGTCTGGCCGGGTAGTTAAACAGGTGACGTGTATCGTGCGGTCCCTGGTTACAATCGGGACATACATCTTGCACGTCGGCATCAATCCTAGCTCTGTGGGAATTGAGGCGGCTGCATCTGCCGGAACGTAATTGAGCCAGAACCACTCTGGTTTGCCGGGGGAGGTCGATTTCTTCGGGTGCAATGGGTGGCGGTCGTTCTCCAAGGACTACATTCACTCGGTAGCCAATTACCGCGTATGCTACCGTGTCTGCGTGAATGTTGTTCAGACCCGCTTGATATGCCGTTTGATCTAGAGGTTCTCTCTTGTAGCGCTGAACCTCACGCTCTAGATCGTGTAGATCTACTTTAAGGCTTCTGGGCGGTGGGTATCTATCCACAAGATGATGATTTGGATGGTTTCTGCGATAACAGGCCAAAAGGTATTGCTTAGACAGCATGTAGTTATGTCGCACTGGTAGGATCTTTGTCTCCTAATGGAGGTGGTCCACATGAGAACTGAGGAGACAGCCCGTCGCAGTTCGGAGGGCGGCATTCTGACAGATCTGAATATTATTCTACTGCGTGTCACAAAGTTGACGAGACCACGAAATATAAGGCAAGCTCGTTGAGGTAGACGTTCAACCTATCGCAGATGTCATCAATGGGTGGGGGGCCTGATGCCATGATCGTACAATCGTCCGCATATGATACGATCTCTATGCCGTCTGGAGGGGGTGGAATGGAGGATTGGTGGAGGTTAAACAGTGCCGGAGATACCACCCCACCTTGGGGAACTCCCTATTTCACTCTACCGTGTTTCGACTTCTTATCCCTAAATTCCACAAATGACTGGCGACCACACAGATAATTCGCGACCCATCGTTTCAGGCCTGGCTGGAGGGACGTGTTAGTGATGTCCTCAAATAATTTGGCATGGTTGACCGTGTCGAATGCCTTTGATAGGTCCAGTGCCACGAGGACCGTCCTATCACATGGCCTGGGTTGATTGAAGCCACGGCAAATGTGTGTGGTGATGGCATGCAAAGCTGTTGTTGTGCTGTGCAATCTCCAAAATCCATGTTGATGCTCGGCGAATGGAAATTCTCCTACGAGGCTCGGGAGGAGTAATGCCTCAAGCGTCTTTGCCACTGATGAGAGAAGGGAGATCGATCTGTACGACTCCCCCAAACTCGGGTCTTTTCCAGGCTTCAGTAGCGGGATCACTCTGCCCATTTTCCAGACATCGGTAACTATAAGAGTGTTCAATGACAGGTTGAGGACAGTGGTAAGGTACTCAACTCCAGGTGAATCCAGATTCTTCAGCATCAATGTAGAGATTCCGTCGGGGCCCAACGCCTTGGAGGATTTGGCGCCACAAATGACATTCGTAACTTCGCCCACGGTAAATTGTGATGGCTGTTCATCGGCTCGGAGACCACGAGTATGGCGAATGGCTCTCCTCCTTGCCCTGTCTCTCTCGGGATGCGCAATAAATTGACGGTTGAACAACCTGACGCATCTCTTCGGATCAGTCACGGTTATCTCGCCAAAAGTGACTGAGGTCCTGTAATCCTGTCTACCGGGGTTCGAGAGCGACTTAACAGTAGACCACAGCTTGCCTACACCGGTGCCTAAGTTACATTGCTCCAAGTGTTCCAGCCACAAATTCCGCTTATGTTCGTTGACTACCCTGTTTATCTCCAGATTCAGCTCGCTGATTCTGGGGTTAGCGGGGTCCATAACACGAATCTCATCACGCTCGTCTGCGAGTACCACTGCTTGCGCCGGGAAATCGGGTCGCACTTGGGGTATTCGACCGGCTGGAATAAAGCGAGCGGCTGCTGCGTTAATGATGTCTGGGAAATTTCTCTCGGTCGTAAACACATCAGAAGGGGGTGGCAGTTCACTGAAGCGGCGATTGGTATACTCTCTGAAGCCAGTCCAATCGGCCTTCTTATAATTGATAAACGTCCGGCGCTCAGAGGTTATGAAGTCGGGTGGTCGGTCGATGGTAAGAATTATGGGGAGGTGGTCTGACCCCAAAGAGATGACGGCTTGACAGGATACGTCACTCAAGAGATCAGGGGAAAGTCTGGCGAGCTGCTGCACCTCCTCGTAATCCTAGTGGGGGCATCCTCATTCACCATGCAAAACGTGGGGATATCAATCTGCTCTGCCAAAGCTATGCCACGCTGGTCGTTACCTAGGGGAGAATGCCATGACGTGTGATGCGCATTAAAGTCCCCTAAAACCAGACGATTATGGCCAAATAGCAACCCACTTATGTCGGGGTTGTAAGTCTGGCCATTAATCGGGACACAGCTACCAACCGGCGGTATATACACGTTGTATAGCTCTATCTCGGCAGTACCAGACCTGACTACTACCCCCATACATTCCATGTAGGGGTCACTAGCGTCAAGCGCAGGCGAGATAGGTCTATACTGCACGGAATGGTGTATAACGAAGGCCGATCCCCTACCTCCATTCCTTGAGCGATCCCTACGTAGCACATTGTAACCGTGACAACTGTGCAAGCTGCAGATGTTGGTCAGCTTAGAGTCCTGGATCGCTGCGACCAATATGCTCTTCCGACTCATAAAGTCTACGATCTCATCGATCTTTCCACGCAGTTCGTTGCAGTTTAACTGCAAGAACGATACACTTCCCGGCACTGGCCTGGCAATAGTAGGGCTAGGATGCTGTCGTTGCATAAATTGCCGTACGAGAGAGGTCGGGGGGTCACGTAGCCCGACGACGAGGGCGCCGAAGGCGACGACGATGACGCTTGTGACCCACTGCTGGCTATGTTCGCACAGCACCTTGCGACATAGCCAGTATGACTATACTCCCGTAGTGAAGTTAGGCCAGAGCAAGATCGGAAATGTACCCACTCCATGCACCGGTTACACCTCACCGACACCGACCGATGATGAAGGCGGTTCTGGCAAACTGAACAGAACCAAGGTCCGGAGTTCTTTTCAATCCCGGCACGGACCAGAAGCGTGCGGAAAAGGCACTGCGGGATGTGCCTCTCCCATGACGGAAAAAGACGAACACGTACACTGAGGCGGCAGACCTTGCCGATGAAGATTACATCGGGTCAATCCGGTGCGTACAACCGGCTGCAATGGGAATGAGCAACCAATATTGGGTTGCCAAAAAGTAATTGCGGATTTTTCATATAGTCGGCGTTGACAAATTTTTTCACAGCTTGTGACTCTCTAATTGCATTCTTTCTTCTGTCAGTTATCAGCTGTTACTTTTAGCTTGCTTTAGAAAAAAAGTGTAAAGAAAGTATATTTGATTAAAGTTCATTCTAAGTTTTATTAAAAATGCATTTACTTTCTTTTAAAAAATCCGCAACTACTTTTTGGGCAACCCAATATTGTCATTTGCAATCCTAGGTACGTTGGTGTTGAGCAGTGTAAACTTGGTTCTGGATGATTTGCCTCTTGATTTTTCTTTTCGGCTGTGGTCTTGCTATTTTCAAGCGCTATTGAATAATGCGCGTTCACCGAATAGTGTACGTAAAGCTGAGTATTCTGTTCAGCTTTTCAGGCAGAATGTTGTCAGACTCCATATAAAAAAACGGCGAAACGCTGGAGGAAAATAGGTGAAAAAGTAGTACTCTGTTTATAGTGAGGAAAATGGCAAAAAGAAGCTTTAGTGGCAACGCTTGACATCTTTGTCGGCATCATTTTTGTTTAATTGGTTTCAATAGTTGGTTTTTTCTTTTTCATATTTTATTTATTTGCAAAAAAAATAATAAAACCATAAGTGGAAATAAAAAACGTCTTTTGGTATGAAAATAAAAACAAGACATAACTGTCAATTTCCGCTTGCGGAACAATTAAAGATTTCCGCGACTATTCCGAAAGCAGAGAATATCAACCCTTAAAATAAATAGTGGTGTTCCAAAAACGTATTTCGTTTATCATTTTATCATCATACATGCCCAAAACCTAATAAGAAAAAATAGTATAATACTTTTGTAATTTTAAACGTTTCCTCCGAAGGCGATAAAATGTCATTTGATGTGTTTTATATTATATTTATTACGTGAAGCGTAAAAATAAAACGTAAAAAGTTTCCAGCGCAAGTCTGTTTGTTTGCCATGATGTGGTAATGCTATTTGCCAACCTGTCAAAACAGTACGAAGAAAAAAGTGCAAATATTTGTAAAATTTACAACTTAAAATATGCAAGTAATTTTTAAGCATAGCATTCAAATAAAATTTATTAAGATTTGTGCACGCAATTGTAATTAATAAATAAAATATTATAAATAATTGGTTTTTATTTTGTTAAGCCATTCACAAAAGACAATATCTGCGGGTGACCACACTTATTTGTGAAAAACATATCATGGCAATCCTGTCAACAGATGTTCTACATAAGCCTGCACTGGTAATTTATTCAAGGCGGCTATAAAAAGTTGGTCTCCCGTTAACAGCCGACCACGTTTGACGGTATTAAAATGTCAGATTTTTGTTTGCATTCTCTTTGTTGTCATCTTCTTTCTCGCATATTCTCTGCTCATGTACGCACACGTATACACACACTCGCACAAATTTCTTTGTGTGTGTTGGCAAAACGCCGATCAGCTTGATGGCGGATTGCACCGTATAATTTGTGGTTGTTGTACAAATGAGATCACCTTTAATTGTTTCGCCATGGCTGTCCTGGGTAGATATCATTTTCATACAAATTTCATTGCACTGCACTATACAGTACTAAAATAAAACAAAGCTATCAACACCAATACACGCATGGCGGTGCAATTTGACAAAACTTTGGCCCTATTTACTTCAACTGTTTTGATGTTGCCAATAAAACCCAGCAAACGGGAGTCAATTTTTATATAGCACGAATTTAATATCCGTAAAATCGGATAATCATTCAGTTCATGTATACGCTTATTAAAACGCTCAGTGTAAAGGGTACACAACAACAACACATATCATGTTAACGTTACTACACGTCGCTATCACTAACTTAGCTCTAGTTTAAGCGACATCTTACGAGAGATGTTGTCATTGCCAGTGCTTTGCCAATACTTAGCATTGCCAATAACTTACCTCCTATAACATCATTTATTCACCATGAAAATTTCCCATCATTTCCCCTTTGCGTATTCACCACTGAATAGCTGCTGTACTTATTACCAATTAACGCCACAAATATGTGTGGCTCGTTGGTCTAGGGGTATGATTCTCGCTTCGGGTGTGAGAGGTCCCGGGTTCAAATCCCGGACGAGCCCAGAATCGAATGCTTTTTTTTTATAAATTTTTCTTGTTTTTTTCATTAAGGGGAAATTTACCAAAAATAAAAACACACGCACACATATACAAGGAAATTGAAATGAAAGCCTAGAAATGGATTTTTTCTGCATGGTACTTTTTTTTAAATAATTTCTGGTATATAACATTTTAAACTTTTTTTCATTTGTACATCTAGCCAAAAAAATTTATATTTTTCTGTTCAGTTTCTCCTTTTGCTATGTAAGTTACCACCAATATCGACTATTATTAAAAATAAAAATAATACAATTTTTTTCTTATGTGACTTTTTCTTGCATAATTATTTGATAAATTTGTTGATTTGTTTGTTTTGTTGTTTTTTCATTTGTATTTTAGGATTTTCTTGAGTTTTAAAAGATTGTGTTTAGTATTATGCCTGTTTGTATTTGTGTTTCTAGTATATATTCCAGTCTCTTATTCATATTCCAATATGTTTTTATGGTAAAATAGTAAATACCTGGAAGAGGAAAGAAAAGAGAAAATAAAAATAATATATATAATTAGTGATAGATTTTATATGAAACGATTTACTTTAGAAGTGTTGCATATTTTTGACACCCCTACAAACAAACGCATGAACTTTAAGAAAGACACAGACAATTGTGCACAGATAGATTTACAGAAATTTGGTACAAAACTACAGACAAAAATGAGAGAGGTTTAGTCGAACTTGTGCGCTGTAAAGGAAAAGTCTATTGTTTTGTTTCAAAATGTAATTATATATAGTATATTTTCAAATGTTTTTAATTTTTTGTAAAATTACTTGTTTGTTAAATTTATAGTTCAAACCCTTATGAAGATCACCTGCGGTGGTCGAAATATTGGTAAAAATTACAAATAAAACAACCCGGCACGGGATAGCTGTGAGCAACACACAAGCTGGAACATTGGGGTCCGATCTGTGTGGTGTTCATTGGTGTCACGAGAGGAAATTCCGATACATCATTAACGCAGCATCCGTTCGCTTTATACCAGCCGGTCGAACACCCCAAGTGCGGCCCAACTTCCCGGCACAGGCAGTGGTACTCGTGGTATGGACCCCACTAACCCCAGAATCAGCGAGCTGGGAATAAACAGGGTGGTCAACGAATATAAGCGGAATTTGTGGCTGGAACACTTGGAGCAATGTAACTTAGGCACCGGTGTAGGCAAGCTGTGGTCTACTGTTAAGTCGCTCTCGAACCCCGGTAGACAGGATGACAGGACCTCAGTCACTTTTGGCGAGATAACCGTGACTGATCCGAAGAGATGCGTCAGGTTGTTTAACCGTCAATTCATTGTGCATCCCGAGAGTGACAGGGCAAGAAGGAGCCATTCGCCGTATTCGTGGTCTCCGAGCCGACGAACAGCCATAACAATTTACCGTGGGCGAAGTTACAAATGCCATCCATGGCGCCAAATCATCTAAGGCGTTGGGCCCCGACGGAATCTCTACATTGATGTTGAAGAATCTGGATTCACCTGGAGTTGAGTACCTTACTACTGTCCTCAACCTGTCTATGAACACTCTTATAGTTCCCCATGTCTGGAAAATTGGCAGAGTGATCCCGCTATTGAAGCCTGGAAAGGACCCGAGTTTGGGGGAGTCGTACAGACCGATCTCCCTTCTCTCACCAATGGCAAAGACGCTTAAGGCATTACTTCTCCCTAGTCTCGTAGGAGAATTTCCATTCCCCGAGCATCAATATGGAACAAGAGCTTTGCATGCCATCACCGCACACATTTGCCGTGGTTTCAATCAACCTAGGCCATGTGATAGGACGGTCCTCGTGGCACTGGATACGACATCGCCAACACGTCTCTCCAGACAGGCCTGAAACGCTGGATCGCGAATTATCTGTGTGGTCGCCAGTCATATGTGGAATTTAGGGATATGAAGTCGAAACACCGTAGAGTGAAACAGGGAGTTCCCCAAGGCACTGTTTAACCTCTACCTATCCTCCATTCCACCCCCTCCAGACGGCATAGAAATCGTATCATATGCGGACTATTGTACTGCTACAACAACAACAACAACCTAGAATGGTCCCGTGCGGGATATCTGTGAGCACCACACAGGCTGAACATTGAGGTCCGATCTGTGTGGTGTTGATTGCTTAGCTGCGAGCTACTGGATGCGTCAACAGTTTGCCGATAGTATAATGCTCCATACGTAGTAGCTGCAACGACAGTCGCGGACAAACAGCGGTATCGAGCGGAGAGTCACAGTGAGAGGCCGATGGGCACCGTCTCTTGCTTAAATACTGAATGCCTGTGATACCCAATATGAAAAGGCAAATTATTGCCGCTTTTAAATTACCAATGAGCATCATATTCCCGCGGCGACCAGCCTCATGGAACGGAACGAGCTTGCTCACATATCTGACATTGGCAAGGATCTCTATCTCCACATCCTAATATGTGGTTACAACAACAACAACATGAGGTTTAATTCTATGGCACTCTATTAAGACACTCAAAAGAGCATTCATTGATTCAAGAATTTTTTCAACATCCCTTTAACTAACTATAATAATAACGTTGAAGAAATTGCAAATAAATATGCATATTTAAAAAATATGCATATTTATTACATTTAAAATTTTTTAAATTAAAAATGGTTTTTACAGTAAAAATGATTCTTTACTTTAAAAATGATTATTACTGTAAAAGTTTTTTTTTGTATTTAAAACAATTTTTTTAAATTAAAAATAATTTTTCGCAGTTACAATGATTTTTCAAATTAAAAATGGATTTTTACACCAAAAATTTATTAAAAATGATTTTTTACAGCTAAAATATTTAACAGTAAACTGATTTTAATAATAGAAGTAATTTTTTGCATTTTTACAGTAAAAGGCATTTTGCATATGAAACGGTTTTTTTAAATTAAAAATAATATTTACAATAAAAATTTTGTTTGGAGTAAAAATAGTTTTTTAATATAAAAGTGACTACTTGCAATTTAAACAATTTTTTTTTAAATTAAAAATTCTTTCTACAGTAAAAAGAATTTTTTCTATAGAAATAATTGTTTAGGGTAAAAATGAAATCATTTTTACAGTAAACTTTTTATTAAAAACATTTTTGTACAGTTAAAATGATTTTTAACGGTAAAAATAATTTTTACGTAAAAGTGATTTATTACTCTTGAACGATTTTTAATTTAGAAATGATATTCCATCAGAGCAAATTATTTTTTAAATAAAAAAAATAATTTAGAGTAAAAATGTTTTTTTTCGAAGTAAAAGTGAATTCTCAAAGTGAAAATGGATTTTTACAATTAAAATTTATTGATTTTTTAAGAGCTAAAGGGGATTTTTTCGTTAAAAAAATCAAATTTAAGGAGCAGTGGGAGGAATTCTCACATATCGATGCTGTCCAATTCAAATTTCCGCTTAATGATAAAATGAACCATATACCTCACAAATGTCGCCAGCATAAGCGAGGAGTGGCGAGAAAATGCCATCCGATGTCATTGGACCACAATTTGACATGTTCCTTAGCATATGGTATTTCCAAGTCTAGGCTCGCTGTGAATAAAGCGGCCATATGGGGCCGCTAGCCTGTGTGGTGCTCATATTTATTCCGTGCCGGGGGGTAGTCCGTCTCCTTCTGTAGTAACGCCAAAAATATTCCGTTAGGTCCGTGTGAATTAAATGGTAGGTAGCTCTATAAGGCTTCCTTTACCACAAAGTCTGTAATGATAAGCCTTCGATTCATCTCACTGTTCCCGAATTCTGGTGCCTTCGTTAGTTCCTTCGTATATTGTGGAAGATGCGAATCGAACAGCACTCGTTGATATGTGAGAAGTTTGCCCCTGTTTCTTAATGGGATGTTCATGGGCAAATTTGCATTTGCATAGAGTCTGCGAAACTCTTTCTCATATTGCGAATCTCCCCGGTCGTCCAAGGTTTTTCTTGGGCTGATTGCTATTATTATGCAGCCGCAATTCTTGACATTGTTCTTGTTGCTTTAACAGTTTGTTGTGTTCTATCTTTCGTCTGCTGGTTTCTGTTGAGTGTCAAGACCCAGGAACTCTGCGACTAAAATGGGGTGCGTCCACAGGGATCTGGGTCTGAGTCGAGTAGTGGGTCTGGCTGGGCAGTGACACTTGTGACGTGTATCGTGTGGTCCATAGTCACAATCGGGACATACATCATGCACGTCGGCATCGATCATTGCTCTGTAGGAGCTGAGGCGTCTGCATCTGCCGGAACGTAATTGAGCCAGAACTACTCTGGTTTGCCGGGGAAGGTCAATTTCTTCGGGTGCAATCGGAGGCGGTCATTCTCTAAGGACTGCATTCACTCGGTAACTATTTACTACACCGGCTACCGTGTCTGCATGAATGTGTTCTAGACCCGCTTGATCTAGAGGTTCTCTCTTGTAGCGCTGAACCTCACGCTTTAGATCATGTAAATCTATCTAAAGGCTTCTGGGCGGTGAATGTCTATCCACTAGATAATGATTTGAATGATCTCTGCGATAACAGCCCAAAAGGTATTGCTGAGACAGCATGTAGTTATGTCTTCGCACCGGTAGGATCTTTGTCTCCTGATGGAGGTGGTCCACATTAGAACTGAGGAGACAGCCCGTCGCAGTTCGGAGGGCGGCATTTTGACAGATCTGAATATTATTCCACTGCGTGTCACAAAGCTGACGAGACCACACTGGTTCTGCGTAACTTCACACAGACCAGCCAATTGCTTTGTATGTGGTCAACAAGGTTTCTTTGTCTGCATCCCAAGTGCTGCCAGCAAGTGACTTGAGAACCTTGTTTCTACTTTTGACTTTATCGCAGATTGCTGTGGCATGTGTAAGAGCTGTCAAATGTGACGCCAAGTATTTTGGGACGCTTGATGGTCGGAATCATTTCTCCATCGACCATCACAGTCAGCTCAGTATTCACCTAACGCGTTTTTGTAGTGAACAATGTGGCTGAAGATTTGGTGGCGGATATGAGGCAAGCTCGTTGAGGTAGACGTTCAACCTATCGCAGAAGTCATCAATGGGTGGGGGGCCTGATGCCATGATCGTACAATCGTCCGCATATGATACGATCTCTATGCCATCTAGAGGGGGTGGAATGAAGGATAGGTAGAGGTTTAATAGTGCCGGAGATAATACCTCACCTTGGAGAACTCCCTGTTTCACTCTACGGTGCTTCGAATTCTTATCCCTAAATTCCACAAATGACTGGCGACCACACAGATATTTCGCGACCCAGCGTTTCAGGCCTGGCTTGAGGGACGTGTTGGCGATGTCCTCAAATAGTTTGGCATGGCTAACGGTGTCGAATGCCTTCGATAGGTCCAGTGCCACGAGGATCGTCCATCACATGGCCTGAGCTGATTGAAGCCCCAAGCGTCTTTGCTACTGGTGAGAGAAGGGAAATCGGTCTGTACGACTCCCCTAAACTCGGGGCCTTTCCAGGCTTCAGTAGTGGGACCACTCTGCCAATTTTCCAGACATCAGAAACTATAAGAGTGTTCAAAGACAGGTTGAGGACAGTAGTAAGGTACTCAACTCCAGGCAAATCCAGATTCTTCAGCATCAGTGTAGAGATTCATTTCTTTTAATTTTATTCAGGTAATGCAACTTGTAGCCACACAGAGGCCAATTTAAACAAATTACAATGAACTACTCCTTTTGTTTAATATACAAAATATATTATAATAGTGACTTATAGTCTAAGATTTGAAAAGATTCTTTATAAAAAAGAAATAAATTAATTTGAAAAAGAAAGAAAAGTTTGTAATAGGTCAAAATATTATAGTTCCCAACTAGATAATAAAAAATAGGATGAGAGAGAAGGAAAAAAATGTAAACATATTCGAATGTATGCAAATGTATATGTATATATATATAAGTTATTCATTGAGATGAAATTATCAATACAATAAAGGATGCATGGATCAAAGCATGTACAAGTCACTCCTTTAATGAAAGTGGTAACATTAGATCACAGTTGTATAGTTGGCGAAGTGCTACATTAGTGGGACTAAATACGTTATCAATATGCACATCAAATGAGAGTTTATCATCAATGGTAACACCCAAGCATTGTAGACTATGTACAAAATCAATGTCCTCACCATTATAAATAAAGTTTAGTTGAATGCCGCGATGAGTAGAGACAACTAAAGCCTTGAGCTTGTTACAAATGTTACAATCTTGGCATAAGATAAGGGCAAACAAAATGTGTCAAAACACTTAAAAAGGTCATTTATAAAAATTATAAAAAGAAGTGGTCGAAGAATGGAGCCCTGAGGGACTTTGCTTCTTACTGGAAAAATATTCGACCGATCCCCATGGACCTATTGTGATCTGCCAGAAAGGTGTGAGCAAAATATTTACAGGCTTCTAGACCGAGCCCAAAAAACCGATGAAGTTTTCTGATCAAGACAAAATGGTCAACGCGATCGAAAGCCTTTTCCAAATCCAACGATAGCAGAAGGCATATTTTATCATGAGAACATTTTTCTCTAATGGATTCAGTTAATCCCAACAGTAGCATAGATGTGCTCCTTTGACTTCTGAATTCACATTGAGAGTCAGAAAGCAATCTGCAACGTTCCAGGTAATCAACGAACTGTTTCTTTAAAACATACTCAACCACCTTGGACAAAATAGGAAGAAGTAGGATGGGTCTATATTCGTTGTAATTCGACGTTTTTTTTATAGGAATAATCCCAGCAGTTTTCCACTCCTTGGGGAAGCTGGATGCCATAATGTGAGTGTTAACTAAATGAAGAAAGTTCTCGTAAAGTTCTGAAGCGTAATACAATCCTGTAGAATTTGAGAGCAGATCCATCATCTCCAGTGGCATTTGATTTTATGAACGAAAATGCAGAAAATAGGTCCTCACTGGTTATGTAAGTAAAGGAAACCCCTTCGTTCGCCGGTAACGAAGAAAGAAAAGAACTCATGTCACCCATAATATCCAGTTGGTTATTTATAAATCTCTCATTTAAGTCATCAACACTACTGACAGAAGGTATGTATGTCAAAATTGGGCATTCTACTTCTGATAATTCTATTGTCTCTAATAATATTCCAAAGAGCCTTGGTATTCACATTTTTCAAACATAGCATAGTGGCATTTCCGTTTTAGACGTCTTTTGACAGTCTTAGCCCGATTTCTTGCCCTACAATATACCGCCCAATTCTGTTCACTCTTGTCACGAAGATAGGCTTTATAGGCTATATCGGCTAATGACTGATGATAACGAGCAGTGGGAGCATTAATCCAGTCATCATGATTATTCCTATACAAACTAGTTCTCCTCGTAGGGAAAACAGTATGGATTGTTTTAATCCCGTTCATAAAAATGTGCAATTGTACATCAATATCTGCTGTTGAGAAAAGACGAATGATGAAATGCATCATAGTGCGTCGGTAGAGAATTATGCACAAATGATATATGCATACACATTCATGCCCGTCTAACACTACAAGACTTGGAAGCATTAAATAAACAAATTATAGAAGTCGCCCATGATTACAATATTTGAGTAGCGAACAAGTAGATCAAAAATCTCTGAAAGGACTCGAAATGTTCTCTCTCGCTCGACCAATACTACAAACAGTCATTCCACAACACCGTAGTTTAGACCTGAATATACAACCTTAGCAGGAGGTTTCTTCGAGATAAATAACGCAACACAACCACTTCTACGAAGAGGGCGATCATTGCTAAATGTAGAGTAGCCAGACATATTAACTAAATAAGAGTTATGATTTTTAAGCCATGTTTCGCTTACACCAAAAATGTCAAGAAAACTATCTTGAACAATGTTTCTTATTTCTGTCAGTTTAGTAGACGTTGGCTTAATGTTGAATCTTTGGGCATTAAAATGTGCAATATTTAAATTATTACTGAAATTGGAAAGTTGGGAACGTAAAATAGAATTATCATGAACTATATCACTTATACTATTGAGATCCATTATTTGGCAAATTTATATATGTAATACGGAATCACAGACAAAATCATCAAAAGTTGTTTCCAGGAAATAATAGAAAATTTAAGCATATACGATAAAATAGTATTACAAAATACATGATAAAATAACATTCAAAGGTCGGGTTAAATTTCAGCACTACGCAACACTACGCAATAGGGGCGCTAGGCCGCTGTCGTCGAGGCCCAACGCCTTGCATGATTTGTGAGGGCTGTCCATCGGATCGGAGATTCCATACACAAATTCCGCCTATGTTCATTGACTACCCTGATTATTTCCAGATTCACTTCGCTGTTTCTGGAGTCCGACAACGAATCCTATCACACTCGTCTGCGAGTACCACTGCTTGCGCCGAGAAATTGGACCGCACTTGGGGTATTCGACCGGCTGGTATAAAACGTACGACTGCTGCGTTTATGATGTCTCGGAATTTCCTCTCGGCAACTCGCACATTCGAGGGGGTGTCAGTTTACTGAAGCGGTGAATGGGGTATTCTTTGAAGATGGCGCAATCGGCCTTCTTTTGATTGAAAAACGTTCCGCGCTCAGAGGTTATGAAGTTGGGTGGTCGGTCAATGGTGAGGATTATGGGGAGTCACTCAGGAGATCAGAGGATGCAATGGAAATGTCTGGCGAGTTGCTGCATCTTCTCGTAATCCTAGTTGGACATCCTCATTCACCGTGCAAAACATGGAGCTTTCAATCTGCTCTGCCAAAGGTATGACCCGCTGGTCGTTACTTAGAGGAGAATGCCATGAAAGTGATGCGCTTTAAAGTCTCCTAGAACCAGACGATTTTGGCCGGACAGTAGCCCACTTATGTCGGGTTTGTAAGGTTGGCCATAAACTGGATCACAACTACCAACCGGCGGTATGTATACCGAGCATGTCTGTAGTACCGCTGCGACCAATATGTTCTTCCGACTGGGATGCTGCTATTGCGTATATAGTCCGACGAAGAGGACGCAAAATGCGACGACGACGACGCTTGTGACCCACTGATGTCTATGTTCACACAGCAACTTGCAACATATTCAGTATGACTATACTCCCGTAGTGATATGAGACCAGAGCAATATCGGAAATGTACTCCATGCACCGGGTACACCTCACCGACACCGACCGATGTTTGAGGCGGTTCAGTCAAACCGAACAGAACCAGGGTCCGGGGTTCTTTTTAATCCTGGTACGGATGTGTCTCTCCCATGACTTCGTCGACGAAGGTTCCATCGGGTCAATCCGGTGCATGGGATTGACATTGTCGTCAATGTCTTCTATGCTTGGATAATCTAAAGTATCTTTCCCAAATATTTTTCTAAGTAGTCTTCCGAATTGTGTCCAATTGGAGTGATCCATGGAGACCATACCATCCTGAACCTCATCGATTAGATTTTGCGAATATATTGCCAAATCTAAAACCTCCTCCCCTATCCTATTAACAAAAAGAACGATATTACCAATAATGTATGTTATTAGATCGTAAGTATTCAAGAATTCTGCCATGGCTTGGCCCCGCTGGTCGGTACTACCCAACGAAATTTGGTGACAGTTAGCATCGAACCCTTCTAGTACCTCATTTCCTGTTTGTTTTGCTTTGTTCACCAGTCGGAGAGTCTCCCCTCTCCAAGAATAAATCTCTATTTGACGCTGGTACAACATGTACTTTTTTTTTGGGTTGTGGGTTGAGTTATGGCGATGCTTATAAGGCACCAAAAGCCAGGTTATTAACTACTGCATGTAGACCCAGTCTACATCAGATGAACAGCTTCTCCTATACCCCTCCCTCAGGGGCGTGTAGATAAAACGATGTTGGACCAAGCAGCAGTGGGAGACAGCTCCAAGACCCAGTGTGAGTGGTATAATAGTGTTCGATTAAAAACGAAGCAGGCCCGCTGCTAAAAGAGAATGTTGAAAATCTTAATTTATTATCACAGTGTCTTAGGTGGTAAAATCCATATAATCCTAGCCAGTAAACTGGCATAAAGTATAATTAGTTGTCAACGATCGCATACTATAACGTATGCACTATGTTATATCACAGTTCCAATCACAGCTTAATCGAGTATCCCTATATTCTCAAACAAGGGATAGTAACTTTTACAAATTAATCTCCGCTTCCACAATAAAGGCAACGAGTGCTTTATAAGTATTAACCTCCTTGGTACTTAGTATGGCTTCAATATCCTTGTGGCGTTTAAAAAAAGTATAGTTCCCACGGAGCACATCATATTTGGTGCATTCAAAAATGGCATGGTGGCTTGTACCGGGCTTCCAGCACGTGTCGCAAATCGGAGTGGAGATTGCACCTATTTTGTGCAAATAAACCTTGTCACACGTATGTCCCGTGTGAAGCCTGTTGATAATTCTCACCTCAGCCGAATCAAGGTTCATCCTGAGAAACCATGGTTTCTCAGTAACATCTTTGTACAGGCGATAGAAAAATTTGCCCTTTTCTCTCGAGGTCTCAGCAAAACAATCATTCCATCTTTCCCATAATCTTCTCTTTATAATATTCATAGCCTCCTTGTGGGACAGCTCGGCCTCCATCGGCGCACCACATTCAGTTGCCCGCTTGGCTATCTCATCCACTGTCTCATTGAAATCAATTCCGGAGTGTCCTGGAACCCAGACCACATGACATGCCTGTATGTCAGACAAGTTCAGTTTCTGATGAAATAGGGATGCCACATAATCATCAATGTTCTTACTGCCCAGAGCCTTACAGGCCGCAAGGCTATCTGTGAAGAACACGCATCTTTCATGCCCATCCTCAACGGCAATCTCTAAGGCCTTGTATAGCGCCCAAAGCTCCCCAAATGTAGAGGAGGCCTTGAAATCAATCTTGAAATAAAACTTGTACCCCAGAGTGGGGACAAAGACCCCGCATCCAGTAGCATTCTCAGATAGGGAGGCGTCTGTGGCAAAAATCGTAAAGCCACTATTTTTATATTCATAGAATTCTTTGTTATAGATTTGCTTTATAACTTCCTTAGGAGTAGCTTCTTTTCTGTCTGATAATCGGTTGAGTGTAACAGAGATCTTTTTAGAGGCAATCGGACATATAATATCCCCAACCCGGTCAAAAACATCCTTAAATTCATTATATACATGACTGTAGCTGGATTTAACCCTGGGATTGTCAGCTACCATGTCATAGAGGTAAAAGTTGTCCCTTCGCAGCCTGAGCAACTCCTTGACCGTAAGAAGAGCCGCTCTGTGCTCAGGGGGTAATTCATGGGCCAGGGCATAAATATCGTGCACAGGGGTCGACCTAGACACCCCCAAACATCTCCTTAGCATTCCATTCTGCATCCTTTGTATCTGCTTATTTATATACTGTGGGCTATGCGCCGTAGTCGTCCTGGAGTACTCCAACTTGGACCTGACCAGGCTCCTATACACATTCAGAGCTGTCTTAGGGTGCAGACCCCCTCTTATAGACGATAAGCATTTCAGCATATTAATTCTTCCTCCTACATCCGGCCTAATGGAGTCATAGTGCCCTTTCACCGCTAGTGAACACGAGATATGCCTTCCCAGAAATTTTATCTGTCTTGCATGTTCAACACTCCTCCCTTCCAACACAAGATCTACTTTTCTATGGCTGGTTTTAGCAAAATACATGGTGTGGCACTTGTCCGGATTGAAGGACAGGTTCAATCTTTCGCATTTGTCCCGAAAAAGAGTCGCTTTACTTTTCAGGTTCACTAAAGCTAGGTCATAATCCCGATTAAATGACAACAGAATAAAGTCATCTGCATACTGAAAAACTAAAGTATTTCTATCCTCCAGTGAGTGCAGGCCTGCCGTGTAAAGGTTAAAAAGAACGGGTGAAAGGCAACTACCTTGAGGGATACCATTCCTGATCACCACCTCCTTCCTGCCCATCTTCAATACTCTTAAAGAGAGAAAGTTATATATCCAGCTACAGTACCATTCATTAAAACCAAGATCAGTTAGTATGTCATGCAATAATCCAATGTCCACACAATTGTAGGCATTACTTATATCCAAGGAGAGAAGTATTACCTTAAAGCCATTCGCCTTAAGGATTGCAATTCTATGAAGCAATTCATTAATGCAGGTATTAGTGGACCTGTTTTTGAAATATGCAAAAGATCTAGCAGGGACAGCACCACAGGACTTCACATAGTCCATCAACCTGTCTTTGATCATTAAATTTATGCATTTTAGAAAGACCGAAATGAGGGAGATCGGTCTAAAACTAGCAATGTCATTATAGTCCTTGTTGGGTTTAGGAATTGGGACAATCTTAATTGTTCTCCAGTTGTCAGAAATGTCGTTACTTAGAAAAGCATTGTTCAACGCCATCAAAATTGCCCTTTTGGAGATTCCTGGCAGCGCCTTTAACATTGCATAGGTCACACCATCGTGCCCACCCGCAGATCGCATCCTTTTGTTCATTAAGCAATTTTCAAATTCCTCAAACTCAAAGGGCTCTACCGTCCCACAATCTGATTCCACAGCAACACTCCTTGCATTACCTAATGCATCCACAACTTGACCCTTCAGGTATTCCAAATATTTTTCATTATTTTCTTCATTCCACAAAGCCCTCTGGGGATTCATTCGTCCTCTGACATTATTTATAAATCTCCATGCCTCCCTTGTATTGGGAGTATGGTTAATCTCATTAATTTTGTTCAGGAAACTTTCCTTTTTCGCCTCAGCTACCCTCTTCTTCCACAATTCCACTTCTCTCCTTGCCAACTCTAGATTGCTGTAACTCGGATCTTTCCTAGCCTTCTTGGTAGCAGCCAGCTGCTTTCTAAAGAGTCTCTTGAGTTCCTCTGTCCACCAGAACTTGGGGGAACGGGCACTTTCCACCTCACACATCGCATAGCTCATCTCATTTCCAATGGCACTCTCAATCAGACCAACATCTGGCTCTAGTTCAAGCTTACTCAACGACTGCATCAGCTTTTTCTTGGACAGAAATTTCGTCCTCTTCACCCCAGTCAGCTCAATGCTGACCGTTACGGGAAAATGTCTACTGCCTCCTAGGTAACCCTGACTGGCCTCCCACGCACCTGCCAGATCAGCACTCACAAAAGTCAGATCCAGGACAGAACCATCCGTGTCATCATTCCTCTTAAAAGTACAGCTGCCATTGTTGATACACTTGAGTCTGGAGTCATTAATAATCACCTCCAATTCCTTGCCTTTCCTGTTCGTAATCGTATCACCCCACACAGCATTCCGGGCATTGAAGTCTCCCATTAGCACCACATTCTGAAACCTTTCCAAAAAGGAACATAATCTCCCAGCCTCCCTCAAAAAAACACCAAGCGGCAGGGATGGTGGAAAGTACACTGAGGCAATCACCAAATTCTTGTTCAGGCTTGTAGTTTTAGTAATCAATATGTCATACTCCGAATCAAATACCACATTGGCGAATCTAATGCATTTTTTGAAACCAATGGCCACTCCCCCATAGCCATCGTTTCTAAATCGCTGTATCAAGTTGTAATTGGCTAGTTTATTTCTTTTATTAGGACACTCCGAGAAAATCTCCGAAAGTGCCACAATATCAAAATTGTAGTTGTTAAGGTAAAACTCAACAAAATTCCCATTTTTGGTTAACGACTGCACATTATATTGTAGTATCTTTACCATGACTACTGGTAAGGCTAGACATATTGCTTACAGGGACATTTGTATTCACCCCAAACTTGCTTAGTCGAGTAGCGAAATGATTCATGGCATCCACTGCCATCGAATTGCCTGTCATTCTCAAAAAATCCATCATAAATATTAACATTTCTTCCGTTACCTTCTCCAGCTCCGAAGTTCTAACTGCATCAGTCATGTACACCGGCGTGGCTGGCTGAGACTCACCAAACATCCTTGGATGCATTTCAGCTCCAGGTCTATGAATATAGGGCTTCCTCTGTCTCTTCACTACGGAATTAAAGGTGTACGGTGTAAGGATTTCATTTACCTCCCTCTCTCTGCTGTCTTCACAGCCGTTGGTGGCCTTGTTCGTCCTCCTGTTCCCCATAATCTCAGGAAACTGGTCATCATCAGCTAATAAATCAAACCTATTCTGGTTCTTGTACATATCGAAAACCTCCTTCTTTGACATCTTCTTTCTTGTCATAATCTTGTTCGTTTCAACTTCTTTCAGCCAAATTGGACATACATCCTTATCTTTTGCCACATGGCCATTTCCATTACACAAAATACACCTCTTCTCTTCACAAGCACCTCCACAAGTCGCCTCATTGCTACCACACTTAATACAGCGTTTTCTTGATCTGCATCCTTGTTTGGTATGCCCTAGCCTTCCACAGTTAAAACATTGCCTTACTGCCGGATAGAAGGTCCTGACAGTCAGCACAGTCCTTTCAAAGATAATCCATTGTGGATGGTCATCCCCCGCAAATCCAACCTTGACCGTCTCAGTTGGATGAAACACAGTGGGATCATTCGCATCTCTTCTAGTAAACCTTCTTACCGAAGTTATTTTTTTCCCAGCCGTCGAATTAGCCATAATCTCCTCTTCAGAATAACATAGGGGAACGTCCCTTATAACCCCAAAAGTCTCAATGAAGTTCCGAGGCACGAAAGGCCTCAACTTCCTCTTCCTCAACTCATCATTATCAATAAATTTATTCGCAGACTCCCAATCATCAAAAGTCAGCTTGTATAGGGTAACCCCTATCGCAACCACCTTCTTAATCTTTTGAAACTCATCCGATTTCAAATCTTTTATTTTAGATATAAAATACAAGCCATTCCTGATTTTTTTATTGTTAACTCCATCTGCCTCAGATGTATCAACTAGTACCAAACACTCACCTGAATGCTCTGGGGTATATCTTACATCAGCGTCATTAATCCTCCTTTTCTTAGGGTCATTCACGTCATTCTCCTCTCGCCTCCTTGTTTTCCTCACCTCATTACCATCCATCGCCACTTCATTCGAGCCACTTGCATCAATTGCATTGACATTGTCTTCATTAGCACAAACACCACCATTACCATTTGCCACACACACGCCATTAACAGTAGCTGCACCACCACCATTACCAGTAAAGGTAATATTTTCATTCTTTCTGGAATTCGTCAAATTCTTTCTCTTCATTTCTGTGTCTATACGACACAAAATTAGCGTCTCCGAGGGCCCAGCCCTCTCCTCCTTCTCATTCATTTCGGCCTCCACAGCGGCCAATCAAGCAGGCTGCCCACCACTCACACCACAAAACACCAAAAACACTTTTTCCAGTTAAAATTGATAAAAAATACAGCTTCCAGTAAATCTAGGAGCTCCACAGGAGTCCAATAATATGTGTAACACGTATTAACAGGTTAGAACAACCACGATGCTTCACGATAAAATTTTTTCTTCACAGCCAGACAACATACACAGCCAAACGTCAAACGAGAAGTGACAACATGTACTGAAAATGGTTTTTAATACAGTTTAAAGTGCTTATATTTACTTACCCTTCACTATCCAGAACTTGTTTTAATGTCGCTGTTGTTATAATATGATCATCACATTTTACCCAGGTATCCTTGTGGTGTCGTACATACGCTGTATAATGACCAGCATCTATGGTGCCAACATGATTCACCACTGCATACAGCGAATAACGAAAATCTCCATACGCGTTATTCTTCTCCGACATGAACGGTGTCATATCGAATTCCACGGGAAACGATATAAACGTTGATATTTTCTTATCAATTAATGAAGAATGTTCGAAGCGCTTCAAATGAAAACTAGCTACACTTGGCAATGTACGCAGGCTAAATTGTTTTGTCGATTCTTGATAGGATTTGCAAGTGGAACATTTGATTTTGGCCGAAGAACCCAAATGTTCGGCCCGTGTATAACGTTCTAGACAATCGATTAGAGATTTTGGCGTGGCACCACCATGAGCCTCTCCCAAATCCAGTGAGATATCCCAAAAAGGATCTATTGTGGTTGAGACACCCTTGCAAGATTGACAGACGACATCACTTTGCAGCATACCGGTAAAAATTTGATCTATAATACAATTACATTGTGTGGGACAATTGGAGTGTGTTGCTGTCGAAGAACTTGATTTATTGGCACTTTCCGTTTCGGCTTTGGCTTTAATACAATGACGGTGTAGTACATCCAGAGTGGCTATAAAGAATTCATGAGCATCTTGTTGCTCATAGCCAGCCAAGTGTTTGGCATGATTCCATATTAAATGCAACAGTCGATGAAGTGATAATGGTGTACGGGATCCCGAATAGAATTCCTATAAATATTAAAGTCACATATATTTAATAATGAAATGTAATGTACATTTATAGTAAATATTACCTGAAACAGACGGGCAACTTCACAAACAAGACATTTCATTGAGGATTTTGCACTACATTCATGGCGATCAGATAGGAAGTAATCACTCAGGAGAGGTGTATGTATTAAAGCCTGAAGGAAACAGAAAAAACGATACAACCAATGAAAGGAATATATAAAACAATTAAAGTTAACTAATGTTAGTCACTTATTATAAGATGATCACTTAACGCGTTATATGTTGCGGGTGTTTCATGACATCTTCCGAACTTGATTATTTATTTTTTGTGACCCATCTAAAGGTTGTGCAACTTTTTCGTCATGTTTCTGCATTGGCCAAGGGCTATGGCAAACTATTTCGTATCCCAGAGCCAGCATCCCTACTCATTGTTCATCAATCCCGTGGCCGCAGGTTGTACGTACCGGATTGACCCGATGTAGTCCTTCATTGGCAAAGGCTGCCGCTTCAGTGTACAACACTCTACTACAGCAACAACTCGTTGTTCGTAGTCCGTAATGTATTCAAAACATTCGTAACGAATCTTAGTTACCACCGAAACCATCCAACCAACTATCATTTTTTAATATTCTATATTTAGATAAACGTTTTTTATGATTTGCATTAACTTACAAATAGATAATCCTGGTATAAACAAATCGTTGTCACTGGTCCCCAAGTTTTAATTTTTAACGTTTTGACCACGGAAGTCCTCATAAAAAAAGATTGCACTACATACTATACTAACCTGCACAATACAATTCATGAAACATGTGGATCCCAAATTAATGAGACCCCTAAGTCCCAATGTTTCATTTGCTTTGACATTACGACGACGCGGATTAGCTAACATTAAATTAGTTTCCTTAGGTGTAGGTATCCATGGTGTCCAAGTGAGACTCTTTTGTAAATCTTTAGCCTCTAGTTTGCGATTGACGGCAGCGATTTCACGTGAACGTATATCATAAATGAAATCTCGACAGGAGTTACAATATAATGTACCATGGGACAATTCCAATGATATGGAATGTTTTTTGGCACGCAAATGAGATATTATGTGGGAGCCTCGACAACCAAAATAGATGCAATGCAGACAAGCAAATAGTTGAATTCCATAACTGCCACATTCAAAGCAGCAACATGTCAAAGCCTAAAAGGGGGAAAACAATAATAGAGAATTACAATGTGCATAAAATTACAATGTCTCTAAAACTATAGTCGAATAACAAGAAGGTAATGATAGATGCGGAATAGGCGAATTTAAATTCATAGCTAAAACCGAAGAGAAATGTAGCTACAGAAACCAAAAAAAGTGACATATGGCTTATTATAAATATAACTGCCAACGTCTTTTAACAACATTATGGCTCTTACCACAGAAGCTTAGGTTCATTTTACCTATAGATACGGACATTCCAACCAACCCAATGAGGCAGAAGATCCTGGACTATATAAACAGCCTACCATGTAATTGATTGATTTTCCAGTTGCAGCATCTGCCGTAGATTTACCACAGTATGCATTGACACCCCCTATAGGGGGAACAAATAAACCTTTATGACCATATACAAAGCAATTGGCCGGTCAGTGGTAAGTTTTGCAGCGCCAGTGTTGTCTCGTCAGCTATGTGACACGCAGTGGAATAATATTCACATCTGGCAGAATGCCGCTCTTCGAGCTGCGACGGGCTGTCTCAGTTCTTATGTGAACCACCTTCATAAAGAGACAAATATCCTACCCGGGTGAAGACATAACTACATGCTGTCTAAGCAATACCTTCCGGCTGTTATCGCAGGGACCATCCAAATCATCACCTTATGGATAGGTATCCATCGCCCAGAAACCTCACGGTGGTTCTTCATGATATAGGAAGAAAGAGGTTCTCAAGATCAAGCGAGTGTGGACAACATGACACAGAAGCAGATGCGGTGAATGTTGTCCTAGGAGAACAACCGCCTCCCATCGCACCTGAAGAAATTGACTTTCTCCGGCAAATCAGAGTAGTTCTGGCTCAACATCGATCCGGTAGATGCAGCCGCCTCAACTCCTACAGAGCAGGGATAAATGCCAACGTGCAGGATGTGTGGCCCGATTGTGACCTGGGGCCAAAAGACACACGTCACATTTTTTAACTGATCAGCCAGATCCACTCGACTCAGACCCAGGTCCCTCTGGACACACCCCACTTTAGTCGCAAAGTTCCTGGATCTGGATATTCAACAGAACCAAGCAGACGAAAGATAGAACAAAACACACTGCACCACACGGGCTGGAGCTTTGAGGTCCGATCCGTGTAGTGTACATCGCTGTTACGAGAAGCTTAGCTGCGAGCTACCGAGCGCGTACACAGGTTATGGGTAGTGGAATTCCCCATACGGAGTAGCTGCAACTGCAGCCGCGGACAGTCAGCAGGATCGAGCGCAGAGCCTCAGTGAGAGGCGATCATAGGCATAAATACTGAGTGCCTATGATCGCCACCTCTACATTAAAATGTGGCTACAACAACAACAACTACTACTATCCGTATTGTTGTATGGCTTTGAAGCACAGCTACTTTCGAAAGCAGATGTAGCCATGTTTGGAGTGTTTGAAAGAAAGATCCTTCGTAAAATATATGGTCCAGTCTGCGTAGATGAAGAATATAGACATTGTTTGAACTACCAACTGTATGACGACGTTAGCATAGTTAAACGCATCAAAATACAATAGTCGCATTGGTTAGGCCATGTTGTCAGAATGAATGTAGAACCTCCAGCTAAGTAGTTTTTTGACGGCGACCATAGTGAAATACGTAAAGAGGACGACCAAAATTCCGATCCCAAGGCAGCCGGTCGTATGTACAGAATTGACCCGATGGCGTCCTTCATCGGTAAAGGCTGTGGTGACTATATCTCCACAATATTTGTACTGTATTTTACTTTGTTAGTTTTTAAAATAATATAGTCTAAGGAGCCTTTGGATTTATTGTAGAAAATACTTTTTATGTATTGAAATAAAATTTCCAGTTTTGTTTGAAATTGTTAAGATTGAAACACGAAGTTCGGAGAATATTCTTTTAATTTAAATTGTGGCAGTCCTACAATTTGGTGACCCCGAAATTAAGAATTTTCCAACCTTTTAAGATGTCAACAGAAAACAATCCAGCAAATAGCGATATGCCTCCCTCTAATGATATTGGAATTGAATCGGCAAGAATCGCGAAACTTCCACCTTTTTGGAAAGAAGAACCAGCTATATGGTTTTTGCAAGTTGAAGCAACATTTCGTTTATATAGGATTACCCAAGACTCAACCAAATATGAATACCTAGTGGCAAATTTGGATCCATCGGTACTGTTTTTAGTGAAAGATATACTAATGGACACTGCAAATAACAATAAGTATGCAACCATAAAAAAACGTATAATAGATTCCTTCGCTGAATCGGCAGAAAATCAAATCAAACGTGTTTTAAGCGGTCTAGAATTGGGAGATCAGAAACCGTCACATTGCCTACAGCGTTTAAAATCTTTGTCAGCTGGCAAAATTTCTGATGAAGTTTTAAAGACTTTATTTATTGAGCGTTTGCCAGAGAAAGTCCGAAGCATATTAGCAGTGTGCGATTCTCAAGAAATAGACCATTTGGGAATTCGAGCTGATAGAATCATGGAAACACTCTCGACTTCTACGACATGCTTCGTGTCAGAGGTTCAACCGGATGTTGCAGCAAGCAATTTGTCAACAAAAATAGATGAACTCATTGGTCGAATTGATGCTTTGGAAAACCGTTCCAGACAAAAAACACGTTCTTATTCAAAACCGCGTACGCAATCAAATAATAGAAACAAGTGCTGGTACCATCTTCGTTTTGGGGAAAACGCTCGCAAATGTATTCCTCCATGCAGCTTCAGTATAACAAACAAGTAAAAGCGTGCTAAGTTTGGCCGGGCCGAATCTTGTATACCCTCCACCATGGATCGCATTTGTCGAGTTCTTTTCCAGGCATCTCCTCTTAGGCAAAAAAGGATATAAGAAACATGTAAAAGCGTGCTAAGTTCGGCCGGGCCGAATCTTACATACCCTCCACCATGGATCGCATTTGCCGAGTTCTTCTCCCGGCATCTCTTCTTAGGCAAAAAAGGATATAAGAAAAGATTTGCTCTGCCATTATTATATTATTACATGTTGGAGACCTGTGTAAAATGTCAGCCAATTCGAATAAGAATTGCGCCCTTTGGGGGCTCAAGAAGTAAAATAGAGAGATCAATTTATATGGGAGTTGTATCGGGCTATAGACCGATTCAGACCATAATAAACACGTATGTTGATGGTCATGAGAGAATCCGTCGTACAAAATGTCATTCCAATCGGATAAGAATTACACACTCTAGAGGCTCAAGAAGTCAAGACCCAAGATCGGTTGATATGGCAGCTATATCAGGTTATGGGCCGATTTGAACCATACATGGCACATTTATTGGATATCATAACAAAATACGTCGTGCAAAATTTCATTCCAATCGGATAAGAATTGCGCACGCTAGAGGCTCAAGAATTCAAGACCCAAGATCGGTTGATATGGTAGCTATATCAGGTTATGGACCGATTTGAACCATACATGGCGCATTTATTGGATACCATAACAAAATACGTCGTGCAAAATTTCATTCCAATCGGATAAGAATTGCGCACTCTAGAGGCTCAAGAAGTCAAGACCCAAGATCGGTTTATATGGCAGCTATATCAGGTAATGGACCGATTTGAACCATACTTGGCAAGGTTTTTGTATGTCTTAACAAAACACGTCGTGCAAAATTTCATCCCAATTGGATAAGAATTGCGCACTCTAGAGGCTCAAGAAGTCAAAACCCAAGATCGGTTTATATGGCAGCTATATCAAAACATGGACCGATATGGCCCATTTACAATACCAACCGACCTACACTAATAAGAAGTATTTGTGCAAAATTTCAAGCGGCTAGCTTTACTCCTTCGGAAGTTAGCGTGCTTTCGACAGACAGACGGACAGACGGACGGACATGGCTAGATCGACATAAAATTTCACGACGATCAAGAATATATATACTTTATGGGGTCTCAGACGAATATCTCGAGTAGTTACAAACAGAATGACGAAATTAGTATACCCCCCATCTTATGGTGGAGGGTATAAAAACTAATTCCTCCATCGACCCCAATCTCGGCTGAAAGTGTCGATGGTGCATGCTCTGGCCGCCTTTTTATAACCGATAAGAAATCAAAAATACAATTTTTAGTCGACACTGGTGCAGAAATATCGGTTTATCCTAGCAAAAATCGCAAAAATCCCCAAAAACTAGCACTTTATGCTGCAAACGGAACTGAAATCAAAACGTTTGGCTCAATAAACCTTTCATTAGATTTGGGTTTACGCAGATCTTTCTCTTGGAGCTTTATACTAGCTGATGTTTCTCGTCCTATAATTGGAGCTGATTTCCTTCGTCAATTTCATCTTTTGCCAGATCTCAACACCCGCAAACTGGTGGATGGTCAAACACTGCTCGCAGTAAGTGGATCGTTATGTAAAGAAGGCTCTATAGGTATAAAAATGGTTTCTGGAGATACTAGTTTTCATCAGCTTCTTCGAGAATATCCTGAAATAATAATGCATAACGAAAATTTTTCTTCTGAGCACGGCATTTATCATCACATTGTTACACATGGTCCACCGGTTTCCTGCAGAAGTAGACGTCTAGATCCTGAAAAACTTAAAGCAGCTAAAGAAGAGTTCTAGTATATGCTGAACAAAGGAATCATACAACCTTCCAGAAGCAACTGGGCAAATCCTCTGCATATGGTCAAAAAGCCTAATGGCGAATGGAGACCATGTGGAGATTACAGAGCTCTCAATACAATTACGGTTCCAGATAAGTATCCCGTACCTTATTTAACCGACTTTCAGATGCATCTTAACGGAGTAAGAATATTTTCAAAATTGGATTTGATGAAAGCGTTCTACCAAATCCCTGTCCATCCACACGATATTCCGAAAACGGCAGTTATAACTCCTTTTGGCTTATTTGAATTCTTGAGAATGCCATTTGGATTATGCAATGCTGCCCAGACTTTCCAACGTTTCATTGATGAGGTATGTAGAGGCCTGCATTTTGTTTTTGTGTACATAGATGACGTTTGTGTTTTTTTCAAAATCTGAGGAAGAGCATTTGGAACATTTGAAAATATTATTTGAACGTTTCAAGAAATACGGAATTTTTATAAATCCCTCAAAATGTGTATTTGGCCAAACTGAAATAGATTTTCTTGGTCATCATGTCACTCCCGATGGCATTAAACCTCTTACAGAAAAATTGGATGTTATTAAGTCATTTCCCTTGCCCAAAACAATCAAAGAACTCCGACGTTTTTTGGCTATGCTAAATTTTTATCGCAAATTTCTTCCTCATGGCGCTCAGCTACAATCTGTTCTAAACGATTTATTAAAAGGCCAGACAAAGAAAAATGATACACGCGAAATTGATTGGTCTGATGAGTTGAAGCAAGCGTTTATTAAATGCAGAGAAAGTTTATCTAATGCCTCGTTCCTTACACATCCCATTCCAAATGCTTCATGAGTGCTAAAAGTTGATGCTTCAAACCATGCGATTGGAGCTGTTTTGGAGCAATATGTAGATGGATCGTGGCAACCACTTGGATTTTTCTCTAAAAAACTAACGCCTACACAAATGAAATATAGTACCTATGATCGTGAGCTTTTAGCAAATTTCAAAAGCGTGCAACATTTCCGCTATCTATTGGAGGCAAGAAAATTCATCGTTTTAACTGACCATAAGCCTCTTACATTCGCTTTCAAACAAAAGCTGGAGAAAGCATCTCCTAGGCAGAGAAATCATTTGGATTTTATAGCACAATTTTCTACTGACATAAGGTACATCCCTGGTTCTCAAAACGTAACTGCAGATGCTTTATCACGAATCGAAGCCATCAAAATACGGCCATTGGACTATGAAAAACTTTCGAAGGTTCAAGATGAAGATCCAGAACTAAAAGAAATTATCCGCGAAAACGACAACATAATTTCAGTAAATATACCAAACACGGATATAAGAATATGGTGCGATGTATCAAAAGGCGTTTCCCGTCCAATTCTTCCAAAGGAGTTTGGCAAACAGGTATTTCATAACCTTCATAGTCTCTCACATCCTGGAATACGAGCAACTCGTAAGCTTATAACAAAGAAATTTTATTGGACTTCAATGAACAAAGATATTAATGAATGGAATCGAAGTTGTTTGGAATGCCAGCGTTGCAAAGTAAACAAACATACAAAAAGTGAATTTGGTAAGTTTCCACCGACTACTTCGCGTTTTGCTGTGGTACATATGGATATTGTCGGACCTTTGCCTCCATCCGAAGATTACGTGTATCTACTAACTTGCTTGGATCGTTTCAGTCGGTGGCCAGAGGCGATTCCTTTGAAAGATATTAAAACTGAAACCGTTTTCAATGCTTTTTACAATAACTGGATTTGTCGATATGGACTTCCAAATGCTATTACCACTGATAGAGGTAGCCAATTTACTTCCCACATGTTTAAGGAAATAACAAGTAAATTAGGCATAAAACATAACTTTACGACGTCCTTTCATCCACAATCAAACGGTCTCGTCGAGCGTTTCCACAGAGTTTTAAACACAGGATTAACATGTGCTGAAAACATTCAATGGACTAAGACTCTCAACACTGTTCTCTTAGGAATCAGATCTGTTACGAAGGAAGACATTGGAGCATGTTCAGCAGAAATATTATACGGTGAACCTATACAACTTCCTGGGGATTTCTTCAAATTAGATTCCAATGTGGATCCTACAAGCCAACTTTATAACATTAAAACTGCTATTAGAAATATGCTATCGACGGAACCAAAACATCACAACAAACCTGTTATTTTTATATATAAACAAGAATTTAGAGAGTTGTTCTCATGTTTGGATTAGACAAGATGGTAACAAGAGACCATTGCAACCTAAGTATAAAGGGCCTTACCTTATTCTAGATCGACGCATAAAGGTTTTTACTTTGCTGATTGATGGAAAGCATCAAAATATATCGATAGATCGACTTAAGCCCGCATTTATATTGAATGATGAACCTGACTCAACACCAGCAGCAGAAGTACCTACACATAATCCTGCAGTTAGAAGAACGCGCTATGGAAGAGTTATCATTATCCCTGAACGCATCTAGCGTTCTTCCGCGGGGGAGTACTGTGGTGACTATATCTCCACAATATTTGTACTGTATTTTACTTTGTTAGTTTTTAAAATAAAATAGTCTAAGGAGTCTTTGGATTTATTGTAGAAAATACTTTTTATGTATTGAAATAAAATTTCCAGTTTTGTTTGAAATTGTTAAGATTGAAACACGAAGTTCGGAGAATATTCTTTTAATTTAAATTGTGGCAGTCCACCGCAGTGCACAACACACTGTTACAACAAACAAAATTCCGATAGAGAGATCTAGTGAAGACATCTTGAAACTGGGTGTCGCCGAAGATCGAGGCGTTTGGAAATCTTTTCTAAGTTTGTTTAGTAGAATAAATCTATCGTGCTAAAGGTAGCTATTTTGCCGAAAATTTTCGCAAGGTTATCGATTAAAAAAAAAAGTGGAAGACAAAAGAAAAGTTGGCATCGGATTCAACCCACAAGAAAAAATATCACGAAATTGGTTTGAATTAAATAAAAATTAAATTGAAAATAATTGTTTAATTGAATCCGGTTTTTTTTTATTAAATTTTACCAAATTTCAATCACGATCGCAATTGAAGATCGTGATTGAAATTTAGACAATTCTTAATTAATAAATTCATTGTTGTTTGGGTTTGGTCAGGTTTTAGTTATTGACTTCCGAATTTTTGGGCTAATAAATCAAGAAGAATTATACAATAGCTTCTGATGCCAACGTTTCGTTATTTTTTTGATAACTTCCTTTGAGTATTACGTCTATTTAAATAAATGAAAACATTACAACATAACTTTTGTCTAAAACACAAAAAAAGTAAACAAAAGTATGACTTACAATATTATCTTTAAGAGGCGTTACATTGGTTCTACACTAAATCTAAAATATAATAAACACGACTTAAAAGATAATATCACAGTTTGTTTCAAAGTATTGCAAATCCCTAACTAGCGCTTATGTAGTCAGTGTATTCCTTATGGTTCATCGTTCGTCCAAAGTATTGTTGTATCCCCAAACTTTCTATCATTTGTCTCTTTCCGATCTTTATCTAATATTAGGGGTGTTTCATTTTCTCGCTTAATTTGTATTGAGAAAAATGCTATCACCGTTAAAATAAGCGGCTAATCTTACGACGCTTACTATCGCCGTTTATGAAAACATATGGTGTCATCATTCAATTTGAATGACAAAACTATAAGAGGAAGAACGTAACATATTTATTCAATGATTAAACATTATGGAATGGCAAAATTGCTTAGGATTTTAATAAAATCACATGTATGAACTCCGAAAACATTTATTTATAATTAAAATTACTTATTTTGTTTGTTTTGTTGATATTTGATTATTTCGGATGTTTGCCAGTGCTGCCAACGTTAAAGTACGAAGCATGTAGCGGGAAGAGCGTTTTATTTATCCCTAATCTAGCGAATGGTAAATAAAACAATCCAATTGTTACGTTGTCAAGGAAGAGCGTTTTATTTATCCCTAAGCTAGCAAGTCTGGAAGGTGCTAAGGGAGTGTTGTGCTAGTGCTGTTTCTATTCGATTTTCAATGTCGGTCTTGTGTTCTCAATGCATATCTTGTTGTTGTTCGTTCCTTTACATTTTATTGGTAAACGACTTTGTTTTGTTGTTGCTTTTCTATTGGCGCTTTAACATTTGTGAATATTGTGTTCAGTTCATGTTGTTGTTGTTCATTATCTTCCGTAGCTTTAGTTTGTGAAAAAGGCCGGGGATGTAAATTATACCGTAAAAATTATTCGATGCTGGTTTTAATGGTTTGCATATATTTTGACTACACAGAAAACGAGTAAACAAAATCCAATAAGAAATGCCAGTATCAAAACAGACAACGGTCGACGAAGATAGTCGCATAGCTTTTAGTTTTTGTTTGTATTTTTGTTACTCAATATTTTTGTAAGTTAAAGTATGATATGCAATAGGTTTATATATTTTATTTTATGTCAGATTTTCTTGAAAATGCCCACAAAAGGATGGGCGAAATATTGAAAAAATTAAAATTTAAATAAAAACAACAACCTTGAGCTTGAAGTAAAATAAATATTTGAATATATTAAGAAAGGTCGCATGCAAATACACTGTGAATTAACAACGGAGAGCACGCCGAAAACAAAATAAAGCAAGAAGATGGTTTACATCAAACTAAAACAGAAGTACGTCAACATTGGACAACATATAAACAAATATAGGATGGAGAAAAATAAGCAACTTAACACCACATCTACCATCATATTCCTAATTATAACGCGACTAAAAAAATTTAGGTGTTTGACACTAAAGAAAAAATACCGGAATCACTTAAAAACTCTAAAAACTCACCAGGCAAATTTTCATAAGAAAACCTTAAACCTACTCATAAAATAAAAATAGTGTAATTGAAGTAGAAGAGAAATTACGTTTATCTATGACAATTGAAGAATTTGCATCGCTTCTTGACAATGAAAGCAATATTGAGAAGAGAACAAGATTATTAGAACGAGACACAGAAAGAAATTGAAAGCTCTTTGGGAAAAACAGAAAAGGGAATTAGATTGGATATAAAATAGAACAAAGAGTGGTTCGTGAATACAACCAACACACAGATACCAGAAGAAGTTGAGTGGCTACTATCACAAGGAAAAAAGTTCGCATTACCCCAGAAAAAACGGATTTTCCCTTGCTTCATTACATAGCAGACGGCGAAGAGTGCATAAAAACACTCTCGTCAAAAGAGGATCAGGAGATAGGCAGAAATAAACTCACTTCGATGATCGAGAGTCACATAAATAAACACCATTTCACAGCAAGAGACAAATACACATTTCGCACAAACAGTGGCACAAACCAAAACATGTTTAAAGGAAAACAAGAACATTATGATCTTGGACGCCGATAAGGGCAACTTGACAGTGGTCATGGAAAAATATGATGTTGAAGAAAACGATGTCTAGAATGCTTAATGACATACAAACGGCTCACTAATGATCCCACAACATCATTACAAAAGAAGAATAATGATATGGTGAACGAGCTAAACCCGCACAAAGTAATAGACTACGTTGTGAAAAAAAGAAACTCAAAACCAAAGCGGCTGTAGCTCCAAGAATATATGGTCTGTCCAAAATTTATAAGGAAGGGTATCCGCTACGACCTATATACTCATCGATAAACTCACCTTCCAGTGGTCTTTGTAAGTACATAACAAAAATTTTGTCAAAATTGACGAAAAACTCTAAAAACAACGTGAGAAACTCGGTTCACTTCAAAAAGAAATTAGGAAATACTGTGGAAGATTCGGATGAAATGATGATTTTCTTTAATGTTGTGTCATTGTTTCTCAGTATTCTGGTAGATTATGCAACCAAAATCATAGAAAGCAAGTGGACAATAATTCAAAATTTTACAACCATGACGATTTCATGTACAAAGACAGAATATACATGCAAAAACGAGGATTGCCTATGGGATCAGCAGCCCCGATATTGTGAAGGAAGAACTATTGGACAAAAACCATCGAAACTGTGATATAAGACCTAAGATCTTGACCCTTTTTGGGATTATCAAAACCAGTGCAAAAGATAACATCTTGACAACATTCAATAGTATTAACTCAAACATACAATTTACTATAGAAAAAGAGTGTAGCAACCGCATACCATACTTAGACATGGATAGAATATTAATAATAATAGTTTCCCACAAAAAACAATAGAATCGTGCCCAAATAGAAGAACTATCACAAGAACAAACGAAAACAACCAACATATTTCAAATCCGTCACTTATGTCCCAAAATTTCAGAAAGGTTTGAACATTCAAATTGCTTGGATGAAAATAATTGCAAGATTGCACACAAAACGACAAACCTTGGAACACTATTCACAAACATAAATTCCCAGATTGACAAAATGGAAAAGTCAAATATAGTTTATGAAATAAAATGCAACGGCAATGGAACTAATGTTTGTCCAATGATCTGTGTTGGAACAAGCAAAAATAAATTGAAAACTACATAAGCAGGACATAAATCAAATATAAAATTAAGTGCCAAAAATACTCACCAAAAAACAGCACTAGCCGAACACTGTACTGCAGAACAACATGAGCCAAACTTAGAGAGAGTGAGAGTCGTATATAACGAGATAAATTACAACAAGAGGCTAACGCTGGAAACGTTACATATCATTAATACAACAACAACTAGACGTATGAACTACACTCAGAGGGATGTGCGAGTAACTACAGACTGCTTATTAAACGAGTAAACAAAATTCAATAAGAAATGCCAGTCATCAAAACAGACAACGGCCGACGAAGATGGTCGCATAGCTTTTAGTTTTTTCTTCGTATTTTTGTTACTCAACACTTTTGTAAGTTAAAGTATGATATAGGTGATGTTATATATTATGCTTATACATACGTGTTTGTTTATATATTTTGTTTAATGTGAAAAGATTCCACCAAAGAATGGGCGAAATATTGATAAACAAATGAAAATTTAAATAAAAACAACGACCTTGAGCTTGAAGTAAAATGAATATTTGAATACAGAAAAAAATTAAGACTTATTAAGAAATTTGTACATTCAATTAAACAATTTGCTGAAGTCGGTCCTATAAATTTGTGTTATTGATTAACAATTTTGCAATTTGGATTTCTGACAAGCTTAAATATCAAATTAAAGTTGCTACTAACTCCATAAACCAATTATTTGAACGTTGTTCTTTCTTTTAAGCAACTGTTTTACTGCTTTAATTTTAAATATATAATTGATATTTTTCACACGAATTAATTTATTGTTATTTTATTGGATTAAATGCATGTAATATATTGCTTAAAAATATAAATGTCTTTTATTTACTGATGCCAGGCTTCGGAAAAAGCGGAGACATGGTCTGCAAATAGTATAATAAACAAATTAATTTATATACATATTTAAAATGAATCGTAATAAGTACCACTCTTAGCATTTTGCGTACAGTACAGTACCACGAAACCTAGATCCACATATATTATCTTCCATCCTCAGGCCGGTTTCCAAGTCAATATATCACTATATGGAGAATAGCTATTAAAATAAGGTAATAGTAATAATATTTATGTTATATATACCATGTTTGCATTCGACAATTTGTTACGTTTGGACTTTGTTCATTCTCTTTAATCACATCCCATTTTTTTCCGTTTTCACTGTTTCAGCGTAAGTTCTGATCGGAGACTTTAAACTGGTACCACGGATTTCAGGAGCCCCTGGAACTTCGGTTCCAGCCTGACAATGGTGAGCCCCCGGAGGTGAGTAAGGTGGTGGCTGTCGTTTAGACCCTAATCGCGGGTCAACCGACAAACGACTATTTCATAGAGTCTGCAAAGAGCTAAAAAAAGTTCTTTGTGACTTCACTCATTTATGGAGAAAATAAATAATAGCTCTATATACGGCGACCATTTAATTTGGAAAGCTACAAAATATCTTAAGCGCCCAGTTAAAAGAAAGCCCTTAATTAAATTACACGATGGTTCCTGATATAGATCCGAAAAAAGTACTGCAGAAGCTTTTGCCAACCATTTACGTAATATATTTTATCCTTATGGTTTTAACTCTGCTAGTGATAAAGAAGAAATATCTAACTTTTTGAACTCGCCATGCCAAGTGCACCTACCTTCGAAACATATAACGCCGAAAGAAGTTACAAATGAGATAAATGATCTTAGTAATGACAAGTCTCCCGGATATGATAAAATTACTTCAAAAGTTGTTAAAAGTTTAACAAAAAAGGATATATTTTGTTTTTAACTTACATTTATAATTCGATGTTGAGGCTTGATAATTTCCCAACGCAATGGAAGTGTGCTGAAGCGATTATTACACGATAAACCTGAACATTTGCTCTCATCATTTAGACCCATAAGCCTTTTGTCAATATTCTCTAAAATATTCTTATGACGTTTATTGCCAATACTGAAAGAGCAAAACATAAATCCTGAATAACCCATCGGTTTCCGACATAATCATGGGACACCAGAGTAGTGTCATTGGATTGTTAATGCCTTAATTAATGCGTTAGAGAACAAAAAATACAGTTCAGCAATTTTTCTAGACATTCAACAAGCATTTGACCGTGTGTGGCATGATGGCCTATTATTTAAGATAAAAAAGTTATTGCCAGCTCAATTCTTAAGCTACGCCTGCATTGTTTTAAAAGCTACTTTTCTAAAAGTAATTTTTATGTAAAAGTTAAGGATGAAACATCACCATCACCATTTTTTTAAATCAAGGCTGGTATTCCTCAAGGCAGCGTGTTAGGACCACTATTATATGTCATTTTTACAGCAGATGTTCCTGTCTCAAACAATGTTACTTTTGCCACGTATGCTGATGACACAGCTATATTTGTAGCTGTAGTGAGTGTCTGGATACATCAAGTCTTGTACAAAGACAAATTCACGACCACGAGAAATGGCTTCTTAAATGGAACATTAAAGTTATCTCAGATAAGTCGACACATACAACATTTACAACAATGCGAAAAGACTGTGCAAATCCATAGAAACCTTGTACCACAAAACTCCACCGTCAAGTGTCTTGGGACGACGTTAGATAGGAGACTAACCTGGAAAGCACACATCAAAGCAAAACAACAGCAATTAAAAATCAAAACATGTAAATATCTGAATAATAAGCTACGCCTGCATAAAGCAATACTAAAACCTGTATGGACCTATTGACTTCAACTATGGGCTACTGCAAGGAATTCCAATATTCAAATTTTAGAAAGATTTCAATCTAAAACTTTAAGATTGAAAACAAATGCGCCATGGCTTTAAAGATATTCTAAAAGATCTCAAAATGCTCTCTGTTAAAGAAGAAATTTGTAAACATAGCACAAACTATTTCCAAAGAGTACGTCCTCACCCAAATCACCTTGCTGTTTCGCTTCTGGACAACAACAATGGCACAAAAAGACTGAAGAGAAAACATGTACGAGATCTTAATCATTAGTTTATTATAAACAATTATTTTTACCATAATTAAAATATACACAATTTTGTTTATTTTTAAAGTTATGTAGTTCATTGGAGGACATAACAACTGTTATTAAATAATCTCTGTGATCAATTTTGCTTAATGTCTTGTATTTATAAGATAGATTGCAAATAAAGTGAATTAAAAAAAAGAATTTTTTAATTGAAAATTATAAAAATTTTATATTTAGATTATTTACCCATTAAGCGGATTTTCTCGCTTAGTTTGTATGGAGAAAAATTCTATCTCAATTTAGCTTAGCGGTTAGTCTTATCGACGTTTACTAAAAGATGCGTTGTTTAAACTTGAATTTGTTTATAGCTTTAATAATTTCTGACATAAAAATGAAATTTTCTTTTGTATCACGGCAAATTATTTGTAAACTAGGCATACGTTGAACATAATTTTAATTGAACGATTTAAATTGTTATTTAATAGTATAAATTGTGCATTGATCGAGATTATATTGTGTTCCCTTCACTCATATCCATTGCTAAAAGGAAGTGAGAATAAGTCAAATATATGCCTCGCTTCTATCATATACATACACAAAGTGGCGTGGGTAGACAAAAAATATCAAGAAAAATATAAAGTGTAGCTTTTTTATATCTCCATAAAATATAATTGACCTAATTATAATTGCAAAGCAAAATAAAAATGTATTGTGAGAAACGTTAGTTGAAATAGTGAAAAACGGAAAAATTGGGATGTGATCGAAAAGAATGGACAAATTCTAAACGCAACAATTTGGAGGAAAAAACGGAAAAATTGGGATGTGATCGAAAAGAATGGAAAAATTCCAAACGCAACAATTTGGAGGAAATTTTAGAATGCAAACGTTGTCGAATGTCGTCTTTAACGTAAAGATGCCCGCCATTATGGCCCCAACCTGCTAGGCCCATGCGTCTACCAGCGCCCTCACACGAGTACCAATTTTCTCTCACGTATTTGGACGTGTTCACCTCCTTGGTTAGGAGCGGAGCACTACCTAGAACTCCTTCCGATCTATGGGTAACGGCACCTATTTGATAACGCAACTCCACGCCGAGCTTATGCTCTACCCGCGATTAGGGTCTAAACGACAGCCACCACCTTACTCACCTCCGGGGGCTCACCATTGTCAGGCTGGAACCGAAGTTCCAGGGGCTCCTGGGTGGGTAGAGCATAAGCTCGGCGTGAAGTTGTGTTATCAAATAGGTGCCGTTACCCATAGATCGGAAGGAGTTCTAGGTAGTGCTCCGCTCCTAACCAAGGAGGTGAACACGTCCAAATACGTGAGAGAAAATTGGTACTCGTGTGAGGGCGCTGGTAGACGCATGGGCCTAGCAGGTTGGGGCCATAATGGCGGGCATCTTTACGTTAAAGACGACATTCGACAACGTTTGCATTCTAAAATTTCCTCCAAATTGTTGCGTTTGGAATTTTTCCATTCTTTTCGATCACATCCCAATTTTTCCGTTTTTTCCTCCAAATTGTTGCGTTTAGAATTTGTCCATTCTTTTCGATCACATCCCAATTTTTCCGTTTTTCACTATTTCAACTAACGTTTCTCACAATACATTTTTATTTTGCTTTGCAATTATAATTAGGTCAATTATATTTTATGGAGATATAAAAAAGCTACACTTTATATTTTTCTTGATATTTTTTGTCTACCCACGCCACTTTGTGTATGTATATGATAGAAGCGAGGCATATATTTGACTTATTCTCACTTCCTTTTAGCAATGGATATGAGTGAAGGGAACACAATATAATCTCGATCAATGCACAATTTATACTATTAAATAACAATTTAAATCGTTCAATTAAAATTATGTTCAACGTATGCCTAGTTTACAAATAATTTGCCGTGATACAAAAGAAAATTTCATTTTTATGTCAGAAATTATTAAAGCTATAAACAAATTCAAGTTTAAACAACGCATCTTTTAGTAAACGTCGATAAGACTAACCGCTAAGCTAAATTGAGATAGAATTTTTCTCCATACAAACTAAGCGAGAAAATCCGCTTAATGGGTAAATAATCTAAATATAAAATTTTTATAATTTTCAATTAAAAAATTCTTTTTTTTAATTCACTTTATTTGCAATCTATCTTATAAATACAAGACATTAAGCAAAATTGATCACAGAGATTATTTAATAACAGTTGTTATGTCCTCCAATGAACTACATAACTTTAAAAATAAACAAAATTGTGTATATTTTAATTATGGTAAAAATAATTGTTTATAATAAACTAATGATTAAGATCTCGTACATGTTTTCTCTTCAGTCTTTTTGTGCCATTGTTGTTGTCCAGAAGCGAAACAGCAAGGTGATTTGGGTGAGGACGTACTCTTTGGAAATAGTTTGTGCTATGTTTACAAATTTCTTCTTTAACAGAGAGCATTTTGAGATCTTTTAGAATATCTTTAAAGCCATGGCGCATTTGTTTTCAATCTTAAAGTTTTAGATTGAAATCTTTCTAAAATTTGAATATTGGAATTCCTTGCAGTAGCCCATAGTTGAAGTCAATAGGTCCATACAGGTTTTAGTATTGCTTTATGCAGGCGTAGCTTATTATTCAGATATTTACATGTTTTGATTTTTAATTGCTGTTGTTTTGCTTTGATGTGTGCTTTCCAGGTTAGTCTCCTATCTAACGTCGTCCCAAGACACTTGACGGTGGAGTTTTGTGGTACAAGGTTTCTATGGATTTGCACAGTCTTTTCGCATTGTTGTAAATGTTGTATGTGTCGACTTATCTGAGATAACTTTAATGTTCCATTTAAGAAGCCATTTCTCGTGGTCGTGAATTTGTCTTTGTACAAGACTTGATGTATCCAGTCACTCACTACAGCTACAAATATAGCTGTGTCATCAGCATACGTGGCAAAAGTAACATTGTTTGAGACAGGAACATCTGCTGTAAAAATGGCATATAATAGTGGTCCTAACACGCTGCCTTGAGGAATACCAGCCTTGATTTAAAAAAATGGTGATGGTGATGTTTCATCCTTAACTTTTACATAAAAATTACTTTTAGAAAAGTAGCTTTTAAAACAATGCAGGCGTAGCTTAAGAATTGAGCTGGCAATAACTTTTTTTATCTTAAATAATAGGCCATCATGCCACACACGGTCAAATGCTTGTTGAATGTCTAGAAAAATTGCTGAACTGTATTTTTTGTTCTCTAACGCATTAATTAAGGCATTAACAATCCAATGACACTACTCTGGTGTCCCATGATTATGTCGGAAACCGATGGGTTATTCAGGATTTATGTTTTGCTCTTTCAGTATTGGCAATAAACGTCATAAGAATATTTTAGAGAATATTGACAAAAGGCTTATGGGTCTAAATGATGAGAGCAAATGTTCAGGTTTATCGTGTAATAATCGCTTCAGCACACTTCCATTGCGTTGGGAAATTATCAAGCCTCAACATCGAATTATAAATGTAAGTTAAAAACAAAATATATCCTTTTTTGTTAAACTTTTAACAACTTTTGAAGTAATTTTATCATATCCGGGAGACTTGTCATTACTAAGATCATTTATCTCATTTGTAACTTCTTTCGGCGTTATATGTTTCGAAGGTAGGTGCACTTGGCATGGCGAGTTCAAAAAGTTAGATATTTCTTCTTTATCACTAGCAGAGTTAAAACCATAAGGATAAAATATATTACGTAAATGGTTGGCAAAAGCTTCTGCAGTACTTTTTTCGGATCTATATCAGGAACCATCGTGTAATTTAATTAAGGGCTTTCTTTTAACTGGGCGCTTAAGATATTTTGTAGCTTTCCAAATTAAATGGTCGCCGTATATAGAGCTATTATTTATTTTCTCCATAAATGAGTGAAGTCACAAAGAACTTTTTTTAGCTCTTTGCAGACTCTATGAAATAGTCGTTTGTCGGTTGTGCTTCTTGTGTTTTGCCATCTCTTTCTTAATCTTCGTTTTTGCCTTATAAGTGACCTAATACTTGTAACATGTTTTTATGGTTTAATGTGGATTGAAAAACGGCTTCGTGAATAAGTTCTGTAAAATATTCCACAGCATTATCTATGTCCTCTCTATCATTGAATTTTATATTTTGGTTTATATTCTAGTTGAAAATAAATTGGAATTGCGTGTTTCAGGATTTATTGAAATGGTATAGTTTATAAGAACAGGGCTATGATCAGAGCTTATATCATCAGAACTACAGACATCCAAGCTATGACTTCGTATTCCTGCGTAAACAGCAAAATCCAGCAGATCCGAAATTTTAAATTGATTGGTAGGCCAATACGTGGGAGATCCAGTAGACAAAACCAAATATTTTTTGTTTGTCAAGCATTTATAAAGTTCTCTTCCCTTTGGATTAATTAATCTGGAGCCCCACCAAGGGTGTTTAGCATTAAAATCTCCTTCTACAATAAATTTTGAACCTATTGACGAAAATATATCTAGGTATTCCTGATACTGAATGCTGTCGCGGGGAGGGAAGTATATAGCGGAAACAATAAAATCGCCATAGTTGCTGATTCCTTTTTTTTGAGTTGCCTGTACTCTTACTTCTTGAATTCCCTCCAGGGGTTCATACATATTTGCACTTTTTTTCAAAATGCAGGAGCCTGCGTAGCACGAAGGTAAAATTTAATTAATTGATTCAATATTGTTTATTGAATCTGAACTTTTTTTGAATTAAGATCATTATTGAAATTTTAAATTAAAAAATGTATCAATGATTTCTTTAATAGAATCTTGAAAAAAGTTTATTATACTAATGTGATTGAAAATGTGATTGTAAGTTGTACCTTTTTCAATTAAACAATAATTTTTTAAATAATTTTGATAAACTTTCTATACATAAAAGATAAAAATCCCCAACAAACAGCCTTTCGAAAACTTTTTAAATTTCTAGCCGCAACTCTAATCTTATATACACTGATTACCTAAAGCAGAAATACAAACAAACAAATTTTGCCCATGAACATCCCCACGATTCAAGTTTAAGCTCCTTTTTATAGCCGAGTTCAAACCGCGTGCCGAGCATGCGACACCTCTTTGGATAGAAATTTTTACGTGGGAAAGTACCTCACAAATATTGCCAGCATTAGGAGCGGAAAACCATCGCTGACAATTTTTTCTGATGGTCTCGCCGGAATTCATCACCATAAAATATATATGATGATGTCCAGCTCTATCTAAGTTACCCTAAATTTGAAGTACATCGATGAAGATCTGGACATTATTTCCAAATGGACTCATGCTAAACCTAAAGATCAATCTGTCTCTTAATTTCAAATCGAGACCAGAATATAGATACTGATGAAAGCGTATCAAATGGTACCCAACCAATACAGCTTGCCGATAAGGCTAAAAATCTGGAAATAATTTTGAATAACTCATTTACATGGGCCGATCACATAATTGTCCCCAATCCCATGGCAGCCGGTTGTATGTACCGGATTGACCCGATGAATTCCTTCATCGGCAAGGGCTGCCGCCTCCGTGTACCACACACTGCTACTACAACAACATAATTGTTAAAATCCCTGGCAGCCGGTTGTATGTACCAGATTGACCCGATGGAGTCCTTCATCGGCAAGGGCTGCTGCCTCAGTGTAAAACACACAAAATGTAAAAATGTCAAACAATCCCATGGCAGCCGGTTGTACGCACCGGATTGACCCGATGGAACCCTCAAGGGCTGCCGCCTCAGTGTACGTGTTCGTCTTTTTTTCGTCATGGGAGAGACACATCCCGGAGTGCCTTCTCCGCACGCTTCTGGTCCGTGCCGGGATTGAAAAGAACCTCGGACCCTGGTTCTGTTCGGTTTGCCAGAACCGCCTCCATCATCGGTCGGTGTCAGTGGGGTGTAACCGGTGCATGGGGTGGGTACATTTCCGATCTTGCTCTCACTTCACTACGGGAGTATAGTCATACTGGATATGTCGCATGGTGCTGTGCGAACATAGCCAGCAGTGGGTCACAAGCGTCGCCGTCGACGCCTTCTGGGTCCTCCTCGTCGGACTGTGACCGATCATGGCATCATTGAGGTCCGATCTGTGTGGTGTTCATTGCTGTCATGTGAAGCTTAGCTGTGATCTACCGGAGGCGTCCTTGTCATATCGAGCATCATAGGCTCGATATGACAAGGACGCGAGTTATCGGCGCCAATGACAAACATGTTCCCGCACGATCGGTCCTTTGGATCGAAACGAACTTGCTCACCTACAGGATCTTGATGAGGATCGTCACTTCCACATGAAAGTGTGGCCTACTTCTGGCTAAAATTTACTTACTGCCAGTGCTCTGCTATGGAAGTGTACTGTTAACCAAATGTTACTCTAGCAGCATTAGAAGACTGAAGACAGCTCACTATGCTCTTGTGAGATATGTTCATAGTTTAAGACGATTTTACATTGTTAAACATTATTTGTTAATCAATTTATATTTAACATACGTTATTTTATATACTAAATTAGGTTGGACTGTGTTAAATTTCATAGATATCTCATATACTGTAATTATAAGACGATTGTTATCTTGTTGTATGTGAAAAAAACAAATAAATTTAAATCTTAATGTTCTGCAATGTCCATCTAAGTAAGAATGTTGTCAACCAATATGCAAATGAAAATTTGCCAATGAACATTACATTAAGGAACACCTTTTTAGTTTTTGCATGGCAAAGTACCTCACAAATGTCGCCAGCATTAGGAGGGGAGCTAGCCAGCAGACTCTCTGGAGCTAGACATCGAAGTCGTTGGGCGAATAAACAAAACAAACTTATAACCATAAACACCTAAAGGGTCTACCGAAGATCTTCAGATTGTCTTTCGATATTCTCTTCGTCAGACCATACAACTGCACGTAATGGCCAAGTATCGTAACAAGGGCCCTGGGTCACGGAAAAAAGAAACCTTGTTAACCACTTATAAAGCGATTGACAGACCAGTAGTAAATTACGCAGAGTGGGCCGTAGGACTGAGAAAGAAATTTGCTTACAAAAAGCGGAAGTACATCGCCAAAGTACTACGCCAATTTAGTTAAACTTAAGTTAAGGGACCTCCTTTTCTAGCCGAATCCTTACGGTGTGCCGTTTAGTAAAGAAGTTGTACATAGCTGAGGACCTCACAAATATAGGATGTATAAGTGAGGGCATTACCACACCTAAAATGATTCTTATATTTTCAGCATGGCTTTCGGGGTCATTGACGGACGTCTAATCTTTACGCCACACCACTGAAAAAATATATTTGTTGAAAATCAACTTTAAGGACAATCACAGGATACCTACATACATGAGGAGAGTAAAATGGCAAATTTGCTCACGAACATTCCATTAAGGAACAGGGGACAAACTGAGGAGAATAACGTCCACAATGTTAAGGATCAAGGTGTGTCTCTCATCATCTCATTTCAACTCATCAAGTTTCCAAGACATGTAAGAAGACACACCTGAATGTTTAGGGACAGCATCTAACAATTTGAATCGCTAGACGGAATCATTGAAAATTTGACAACGAAAATTTGTTGAGCTGTTATTAAGCGATAGGTCGGTCAACGTGGCCTGACAAAATACCATCCAAAGAGCTGCAACAGTTTGCTTTATGAAGAACCCCATTGGAAGGAGACGGAGACCTTCCCATTGACCGTACTTTATATTCTCAAAGCAATATCTGCTAGGGTGCTTAAAGGCTACCTTATAACATAAAATAAAATAGAATTTTGATTAATAACTACCGAAGGGGTCAGTGCCCTCTGACGATAAGAGAAACAAATACCATTTACTTGTCGGTTCAATATCCCCGCAAATAGTGCGAAAAACAAATGCATAGCATAAGTTATTAATAACAGCAAAGAGTAAACTAAATATTTAAAAAATTTAGTAAACAATTTTTAAATATCAAAATGTAAGATAGCATTAAAAATTAAAGACTGACTTATTCCTGCCATGAAAACCACTAACATTGAGTCGAAAAGTGGCAATAATTGTAAGGAGTGATGTCTTCAAGGATTCTATATATATCTAATCTCGATAACGTTGAGCACGGGCTTCTTACTTAAAATATTGAAAAAAGAAAAACCGGTACGTCCATGATCACTGAAAATTAACATAAGTAGTAACAGGTTTACATTATTGAACTCCATTCCATGACTGGGATTTGTCAAGCAACTATTACTTTAATATTCATATACTGACTACGCCCATGGACACATTGAAACGTATGTTAATGCTCCTGGGCTGATCTATTTAAAATACCAGACAAAACAGCAACAATCCACGTTATTCGTATAAAAACAAATGTCTTGCACATATTTGACATGATAAAGAGCTCGTGAATGTGACATATCAACATTTTAAAAGATTTAATAAATTTAGTTTTTTTTTATCACGTTCACATCATCCACACACACAAAAAAACACTCGATGGACCTTAACTTTACAACTCGACTTTTTACGGCTGACACGATAGAAATTGAGGTCACTCGCACACTTCTAAAATAAGGACACTGACGGCTGACAACTGCCGGTCACCTACACCTACCTACCTTTTTCTCTCGAGCATCTTTGTTGATGCAGGCTGCAAAGTAAGCGTCTAAAATGCGATACGTATCCAATGAATGTTCCTTAACATATGACTGAAAATGTTTACAACCACTTTCGGACATATTAGAGCCGTTGTTTGCAGATTGTGGAGAGTTGATCTGGAGGCAAATAACAAATCCCCCGAAGAGGAGCCGCTATGAGAAATTCTGCGGAAATCCTAAATCCTGTATTTTGGTTGTTTTGCTGTTCTGGGGATCAAAAAATCGACATTCAACTAATCGATTAATCGACTTTTTGTGTTTAAAAGACGAAAAATCGATTAAAAAAAAGAATGGCGCCAGGCAAATTTATACAAGGTAAAATTACTAGCTCAGCTGATGTAGTTTTCCAATTTCAGAGGTGGTTCTAAATCGCAAATGTTTTGTTTAGTAAAAAAAAATACCTTGTGTAATTTTTTATAATTGTATTGTTTCAATCTATAATTCAAACGTATATAATGACAAATCTGCAAATCTTGTGGCTGCTACATATGATATTGCAAATAAAAACTAGCCGGCCTGTTCCAATGTTTACGAAAATTTGCGATTACAAATCGAAAGCAATTCATGCGATACATAAAGGATGCACTTATAAGGTGATGTCATGTGAACAGCTGAGTAAATTTTTGATTTTGCAGTACATCTAAAAGTCAAAGGCTTGATAACACAGCTGTGATTTTTTTCTAAAATCTTAAAAATATGTTCTATTTGATCCGATATTCCTCATATTAACAACAAAACCGTGTTATAATGATAAAAATGCGAATATGAAACACATTCGAAGAAGATACGTTGTAAAACAAAGTTTATTTCTAAAATCACTTTGACATTCCAATTTTCGGCATTTGCCACTCAAGGTAGTTTCGCTTGGTGTAGAATTTTGTTGTTGTGCTAAAGACCCTACCTCTTAATTGTGCCATGCGATATATAGGATGATTCTTCGGTTTTCATTTTTACATTACTCTTCGTTGGCATCACAGAAACCGCAGTAGCAGAAATGAGACAAAGTTTTTGCCTAATTGCGTACGCTATATGTATATTTGTTTTTAATTGATTTTTATTTGCTTTAGAAGAAACATTTAAAATTACAAAATGATGAAACAACATTACAATCCCATGGCAGCCGGTTGTACGCACCGGATTGACCCGATGGAATCTTCATCGGCAAGGGCTGCCGCCTCTGTCTACGTGTTCGTCTTTTTTCGTCATGGAAGAGGCACATCCCGGAGTGACTTCTCCGTACGCTTCTGGTCCGTATCGGGATTGAAAAGAACCCCGGACCATGGTTCCGTTCGGTTTGCCAGAACCGCCTTCATCATCGGTCGGTGTCGGTGAGGTGTAACCGGTGCATGGAGTGGGTACATTTCCAATCTTGCTCTGGCCTTACTTCACTACGGGAGTATAGTCATACTTGCTATGTCGAAAGGTGCTGTGCGAACATAGCCAGCAGTGGGTCACAAGCGTCGTCGTCGTCGCCTTCGGCGCCCCCCAACCTCTCCCGTACGGCAATTTTGGCAACGGCAGCATCCTAGCCCAAATATCGGCAGGCCAGTGCCGGGAAGTATCGTTCTTGCAGTTAAACTGCAACGGACTTCGTGGCAAGACCGATGAGATCGTGGACTTTATGAGTCGGAAGAGCATATTGGTTGCAGCGATCCAGAAGACAAAGCTGACCAACACCTGCAGCTTGCACAGTTGTCACGGTTACAATGCTACGTAAGGATCGCTCAAGGAATGGAGGTGGGGGATTAGCCTTCGTAATACACCATTCCGTGCAGTATGGACCTATCTCGCCTGCGCTTGACGCTACATGGAATGCATGGGGATAGCAGTCAGGTCTGGTACTACCGTGATAGAGCTATACAACGTGTATATACCGCCGGTTGGTAGCTGTGTCCCGATTAATGGCCAGGCTTACAACCCCGACATAAGTGGGTTGCTATTTGGCCAAAATCGTCTGGTTTTAGGGGACTTTAATGCGCATCACATGTCATGGCATTCTCCCCTAGGTAACGACCAGCGTGGCATAGCTTTGGCAGAGCAGATTGATAGCCCCACGGTTTGCATGGTGAATGAGGATGCCCCCGCTAGGATTACGAGGAGGTGCAGCAGCTCGCCAGACTTCCCCTGATCTCTTGAGTGACGTATCCTGTCAAGCCGTCATCTCTTTGGGGTCAGATCACCTCCCCATAATTCTCACCATCGACCGACCACCCGACTTCATAACCTCTGAGCGCCGGACGTTTATCAATTATAAGAAGGCCGATTGGACTGGCTTCAGAGAGTATACCAATCGCAGCTTCAGTGAACTGCCACCCCCCTCTGATGTACTTGTGACCGAGAGGAAATTCCGAGACATCATTAACGCAGCAGCCGCTCGCTTTATACCAGCCGGTCAATTACCCCAAGTACGGCCCAATTTCAAGGCGCAGGCAGACGAGCATGATGGGATTCGTGGTATAGACCCCGCTAACCCCAGAATCAGCGAGCTAAATCTGAAACACTTGGAGCAATGTAACTTAGGCACCGGTGTAGGCAAACTGTGGTCTATTGTTAAGTCACTCTCGAACCCCGGTAGACGGCATGACAGGACCTAAGTCACTTTTGGCGAAATAACCGTGACTGATCCGAAGAGATGCGCCAGGTTGTTTAACCGTCAATTTATTGTGCATCCCGAGAGAGATAGGGCAAGGAGGAGAGCCATTCGCTATATTCGTGGTCTCTGAGCCGATGAACAGCCATCACAATTTACCGTGGGCGAAGTTACGAATGTCATCTGTGGCGCCAAATCCTCCAAGGCGTTAGGCCTCGACGGAATCTCTACATTGATGTCGAAGAATCTGGATTCACCTGGAGTTGAGTACCTTACCACTGACCTCAACCTGTCTATGAACACTCTTATAGTTCCCGATGTCTAGAAAATAGGCAGAGTGATCCCATATTAAGAGTATTAAAACTAGCCTTTAATATTTTTTAGTCCAAAGTTTATCTAAATAGCAAATATACGGAATAAGAGATATAATTGATATTAAGAAAAATTGCCATCTAATTGTTTTTAAACCTTTAAAAGGAAAGGTCTGCATAATCGAAATGACTCGGAATCACACAAAAAAATAGGACCTGCGAAGGCTGCTTTAAAAAAACTAATTTTCTTAACACGCAAAGGAAAAAGTATCCAAATCAACAGATTAGTCCTAGCCAAACCCCCAGCTAAATGAGCTCAATTAGTAAAGGTAAAGACCTAGATATGATTCAGTCTTTTAATTGTTGAATTTTAACTTTGCAACTGCAACTATTACAGATAAAAAAAACTACAAATGGGAGATCATTTAATTACAAAAAATTAAAAGGTCATTGATAAAATATATATAAAAATAATGAATAATAATATATGATAGTAAATATTGATGAGCCAAGAGACGGTGAAGTTATTTATGTTGTATTCGTTCTGTTAGAAACCTGAACCGGTGTATTAAGGATGCAAAGAATGAATCCGTGGGAAATTATTTAAGCAAGCTGCACCCAGCTGGTGACAATGACCATAATTTGTGGGTAGCCACAAAATACCTTAAAAGACCACAAAAGAGGAACGTACCAATCAAAAATTGGTCTGGAACCTGGTGTAGAACGGATAAGAGTAAAGCGGAAGCATTTAAACATTTTTTGGAAGAAACTTTTACGCCCTTCTCTTTTTGTTCCAGTTCTGACAGTGATGCAATCACCGAGTATCTAGATATTGCATGCCAGATGTACAAACCAATAAAGCCTTTTCGTTCTAAAGAAGTCGAGAATGAGATAAAGAAGCTTAACCGCAAAAAGTCACCTGGATACGACAATATTGATGGAAAAACATTAAAATCTCTCCCTAAAAGAGCTATAATTTACATAACTATATTATTTAATGCAATATTGCGACTATCATATTTCCCTACCCAATGGAAATACGCAAAAATAATAATGATTTTGAAGCCCAACAAACCCGAAAACGAGGTAAGCTCATACCGACCTATAAGCTTGTTGCCTATACTGTCGAAGCTATTTGAAAAGTTATTTCAAACAAGGCTCCAACCGATAGTTGAATCAGTTAGAATACTACCGGAACATCAATTCGGATTTCGACAAAGTCATGGCACTCCTGAACAATGCCACAGGATCATTAAAAAAGTAAGAGAAACTCTAGAAAACAAAGAATATTGCTCTGCAGTTTTCTTAGATGTAAAACAGGCATTTGATCGTGTATGGCATGATGGCCTTTTATATAAGCTGAAACAATTGCTCCCGGCCCCATTTTACTTACTTCTAAAATCATACCTCCAAGAGAGGAAATTTTATGTTAACATTAACGACGAAGATTCCGTCTTTGGTGCAATAAGGTCTGGTGTACCACAAGGTAGCGTGTTGGGGCCAATATTATACACAATATTTACATCTGATATGCCATCTAGCAATCATGTAACAATTGCCACATACGCCGATGACACTGCTATTTTAGCATCGAGTAAATCGCGTACAGAAGCTTCGGACATAGTGCAAAGGGAACTTTACGAAATCCAAAATTGGTTGACAAAATGGAACATAAAAGTTAATGCCGAAAAATCTACTCATGTAACTTATAGCCTAAGGATGGGAGATTGTCCTAATCTACTGCTAAATGGTGTTGCTATACCCACTGCGAACAGCGTCAAGTATTTAGGCATACATATAGATAGACGCCTAAATTGGCAAACACATATAAAAGCCAAAAGGAAACAGTTGAATATAAAAACTAAAAGACTATATTGGTTGCTTGGACCGAATTCAAAACTCAGTTTAGAAAACAAGATTTTGATCTACAAAACGATTTTAAAGCCAATCTGGACCTTTGGAATACAGCTTTGGGGAACAGCAAGTAATTCAAATATTGAAATCTTGCAGAAATATCAATCAAAAACACTTAGATCACTTGTTAACGCACCCTGGTTTATGACAAATTTAAATATACATAAGGATCTTAATATTCCAACAGTACATGAAGAAATCAGAAAATACAGTACAAATTACCTAAGTAGACTCAGCAACCATCCAAATGTATTAGCTATAACACTTTTAGATGATAGCGATGAAACTAAAAGACTTAAAAGACTGCATATTCTTGATCTCCCATTTAGAAAATAATTAAATTTTTGTTATTCTCATATCTTAAGTTAATGATGTAAACTATCATATTATTATAAACTAAAATGAGTTTATTCTGTTAAAAGAATAATGTATCTTTGTTTTAAGTTCAATAGAACTTAATATTTCTGTCATTGTTATAAATTCATAAAACTTTGCTTATTATTTCTTTGTAAATAGATTGCAAATAAAGAATACTTTAAATAAAAAAAAAAAAAAAAAAAAATATGATACTTCCGGTCCAGAATTTCAGATGGAGGTCGTTGGTAAGCATTCAAGTGCCAATATCGTATTTGCCCTCTTTAATGTCTTATCTTCTTCACGTTCTTACGCTGACATTTTGAATGAGGTGTTTTGTTATGACTTCCAAAAACTGTGTTAAGTATGGCGCAAATCGGTACATAATCTAATATACATAGCTGCCTGCTAAAACACGATCCATGGTGGAGGGTATATAAGATTCAGCCCTGCCGAACTTAGCAGTTTAGCTGCTGTGTACTTGAGGTTGTGCGTCGAATGGCGTGGTTTGTGTGACAGCAACAGGTTAGGAAGTGGTCAGAGACATACTATTTTACGATAAGCAGAGTTGCATAGAATAGTAGGCGCAAATTCATAAATCCCGTAGGATATGGTGAATGACGATAATGGTATGTAGAACTGGGGAAAAGCAACGGGTAAAATTTTAAAACACAAAACCTGGTTTCGAAGATAAAAGCTAGTTTTAAGAAATGGCGTATTTACGCTTGATATGAGGGGTATAAAAAGGGGAAAAATGTCAAAAGTTGACATTTTTACATTGATAAAAGTATTGAGACAGATGAATTAACTTCCAAGTAATACGTGAATTCAGTGAGATAAATAAGTTTTATTTGTTTTAGACACAGATTGTGGCCATAAACCTTGAAAAAGTGAATTAAAGAATTAAAATTTTTGAAAGCAGTTTTCCCGCGCTGCAACAAAATTAAAATTATTGTGAGTATGGGGAGTGAAATGTGAGGCTGAGTGTATATAACAATGATTTTGCTTTAATAGGAAGCTATAAGCCTCCTGCGGTGTTAGGAGCCGAATTTTCTTTTTTGGAAATTTTCTGTCCTTTTGGATTTATCCTTTTTGCTACAATTGGATACCGGCATTGTGTTCTGTTTATGTAAAATGTCTTCCGTGTAATTGCAAACACCTTTATGAACCTCAACAAGCCTATTCCCAAACCTCTGGACATAAAGGTAGGCGAACTTAAAAGTACAAGCCTTATAATATCTGTGAGTGTAAAGCACCAGCATCTGTAGTCCGTCCAATCGTGTGTCCGCCCTAAGTTATTATAGTCCAATTGGGACAACGACGAACAATATCGAAACTTGAAGAGTGGTTATGGGAAAGACCAGAACATAACCCCAGTGCTGTGAAAAGGCGTTTATGTGTGTGTGTGCCTTGAGCATAAAGCAAAGCTGTTGGCAGGGCACTGTATGAAGCATATTTTTTTGTTTGATTTGAAAAAAGAACGATAAAACCAAGATACATTAAAAATAGTACAAATTCAGAAAAAATTTTAAAAACAAATTAAGTTTTATTTATTGTCCCATGTCGCCGAAATTTGGGACAGTAAGTTGCGTTAGGACCCTTGACATCTTTCTGAAATTTAGCCCAGATTTGGATATAGCTGCCATATAGACCGATCTCTCGATTTAAGGTTTTGGGTCCATAAAAGGTGCATTTATTGTCTGATTTCGCCGAAATTTGGGATAACTAGTTGTGTTGATTTCGGACAGTGACTTAGGTTAGGCTTTTCGACATGCGTATCGTGTATGGTTCAGATCGGTCAATATTTAGATATGGGTACCAAAAAGACCAATATTTGTTCTACAAAACATTGATTCAGACCATATTTCGTATAGCTGCTATGGGGGCATAAATTATGAATTTTCCACCGGATTATGACGAAAGTGGTTTACATACATACCCCGAGGTGGTGGATATCCAAAGTTCAGCCCGGCCGAACTTAACCCCATTTTACTTGTTTTTAAACTATATTTATTTTGATCATTTATGCAGTGTTTTGGTTTTAAGTTTGACCATTTAATTTCCTATTTATTTTTCCATTTTTTTTGTTTAAATCTTATTTGTTAGGGATTTTACAAAGTAAATAGGCCTACGTTTGGATATTGATGGGGACTTGGTTATGAATGTTTAATCCCAAGTCAGAAATCTACTTAATAGAGCTCTTTTAGATAGGAAAAGTAACGTTAATATTTAAACCCAACAATTGGGGATGGTCCCAAAAACTTTGTAGGTCTCCTTTTTTTTCTTGTTTTTTATGTTGTTTTTATAAAATCGACCAGTTTGAAAAGTTTAAATTATTTTTGCTAGCCCTTGGTTTATAAGAAGATTAAATATGTATTTTGATGTAAGTGTGTTAAAACAAATAATGTGTTGAGTTCTTTGTACACTGAGAGGCAATATGTAGGTACAAAGGAGTGTGGTAAGCATGAGTATGGGGTTCACAGGAAAGGCAATTTTTGGTAAAATCTGTGAACCATGGTAGGGAGGGTTGAGTGGGAGGTGCGTTCATCAAAGGCCTCAACTCCTAGACGATATTCCTTTTGTGTTGTTTGATTGTAGTGTTCAGTGTTTTGTTTAACAATCTTTTTTAACGTTGTGCCTCGGGCTAGGTCTCGGCGGGTTAAGAACTGTCCTGAGCCATGGTTGAGTTGCAGGATGGCCAGTCCTAGTGCTGTATGGGGACATAACATAATGGAAAAAGTTCTGTAAAAAAATTTAAATTTCAATTTTAGAGTTTCAATACCCTACCATTCTGAAAGTTTGCATTTATTCAAGATTTAATTGAAATTTTATCCTGAGATAATTTTTTATAAATTTTATTAAATTTTGTGTTTAAGGAAAATTTTGTTAAATTCTGTCTTTGTAGAAAATTATTTTAAAGCTAGATTTCATAAATATTTAGTGTTTAAAGCAAGTTAAATGGAATGGAAATGGTCTCTTAATATTACATATTGGAATATTAAAAGAAACCGTTTGTCTTTAGTCAAGATTTCAGTAAAATTTTGTCCTGAGATTAATTTTTATAATTTTTTTGTAAAAATTTAATTTAAATGTAGTGTTTAAGGAAAATTTCGCTAAATTTTGTCTCTGTAGAAAATTCCATTAAAGCTTTTTCTCTATATAAGACTTCATTGTTATTTTGTGCTTAAAGAAAATTAAGTGGAAATTTTGTCTCTTAAAATTAAATATTGGTATATTAAAAGTAACAGTAAATCAATCGGCATCTCTCATTGTGGAATCTACATGAAAAAGACGAATTGCGGGTGTGAGAATTTCATGACGTTTTTTCAAGAAAAATTTGACGAGATTGCACGAAAAAGGCTTGACAGCACTTCTTCATACGTCCTTTTCTCAGGCCTTCTAGTCATCTTGCTGATCCATTTCGCCTTAAAGGCTGTTACTACGATTTTTTTTTTTTGAGACAATTTTCACTAAATCGTTTTTTCGGTGGTTTGACAAGGTTACCACATTTGATTGACAAGGAAAAATCTTGCTCATCCATTTCGCATTAAAGGCTGCTACTACGATTTTTTTGGAGAAAAATTTCCCTAAATCATTCTTTCGGTGGTTTGACAAGGTTATCACATTTGATTGTTTTGGTTTCTCTGGCCAAAATGTTGTCATTTGCATATAAAAATTAATATGGCACCAATCAATTTATCAGCTGCTTACGTGCATGTGTTTACACAAATGTGTGTGGACCGTTCTCAAAGTCATATATATATTGTAATTTCAACCACAACTCACCCCTTCGAAATTAATAAATAATGAAAAAAACTACTTAAAAAGAAACGAACGCAGCTTTTATTTGTAAATATAATTAGATTTTGTAGTATTTTTATTGGTGTAAGTTAAATAAGCTCACCTTGTCAAAAGCCTATAGCGGCATCTTCCACTTTTATCAAAATAATGTTATAATTGCAAGACCAAAAGCACAGCACTATCTTTCACAACCGCTATAACTTCGTACAAATTTATTGCAATAGCTTTTTATGGAAGAAACATATTTTTTTTATTTTTGTTAGGAGTATATTTATTTATATTAAAATTTTTTCTTATTTATGCATCCACAAATACTTAATTTGTCCACGCCCAGTAAGTACATGTGAGTAAGATGACTAACAAACATTTAGTTATAATTAGAAGTTTTGCGATTGCATTTTTTTCGTAAGAAAACGACTTGTTGCGAGCGACTGTGGTTGTGCTCTTTTTGGACATCGTGAAAAATGTAAATGTTGATGAAAAATCCAGTTATAGCGAAACGAACATTTTTCATTAATATTTTCCGCTTATTTTTTTATATGGAGTTTCACCGCGAAAACCGAATGTAACTTCCAAAAGGAGACAACAGCCATCACGCAAGGGGAAGATGGTCGCTGAGAACGGAAAGGAGCCACCCTCTTACGTCAGAGTGGCAAGGAAGCCCAACAGAGATGAGCTAAATTATGCAGTCACCGGAAAGTCAATGCAGTCTAAAGAACAGAGAGCAGACGAAGATATCATCACCTGCTCCCAAGATGTCCATCAACTGGAGGACCAATGACTGAGGTAATCCAGATAAACCTCCACAGAAGCGAGACTGCTACTCACATTGATTAAGAAAATCAGCAAGGGTAAGATTCATGTTGCCTTGTTTCAGGAGCTATGGACGACCCGTAACAAAGTTTCTGGACTGAACCATATCAACTACCAATTATTCTATGCTAACACTGGTACTCGGTCGAGGACCTGCGTTATTTGTCATAAAAATTTTAATTATATATTTTCTCCAGAGTTGTCAACGTCGGGTGCATCAGTGGTTAGACAGGGAGACGGTGGAGCATACCTGGCATCACTTTATCTGCCTTTCGACTCTCCGACACCGGCACCACGTGGCGTAGGGTACTAATAGGGTGCGATGCTAACACTCACCACATATCGTGGGGTAGTATCAACACTAATAAGCGGGGCCAAGCCCTGGCAGAGTTCTTGAATACTAACGACCTAATAACACTTAATATTGGTAACACCGCAAGCTTTGTTTATAGGATTAGGGAAGAGGTACTAGATGTGACAATATGCTCGGAAAATTTAATCGATGAGGTTCCGGATTCGAGGATCTCCATGTAACAATCATTCTCTGAACATCGCTAAGCTTCCGGAATAAGTTGAAAACCAACTGGACAAAATTCCGGAAGGCTACTCAGAAGAAGACTTGGGCAAGATGATGTAGATTGTCCAAGCATAGAAGACATTGGCAAAAATGTTTATTGGGATGTGTATTACACACGACTCAAGGAGTCCAACAAGATAACCAGAGCGGCAAAACGTGCCTCATAGAAGCTTTTCTGCGAACAGGTCCATAGCGTTAATGACGCCGCCAAGTTAAAAAAGTTTCTCTCAAAAACCCATGTCCAAACTAAAACTTTAGTAGACGACATGGGAGTAAGAGCAGAGACAACGGAGGACATGTTGAGGCTTTTGATGAAGACCCATTTTCCATAGGATACGACGGGACTCATGAAGACACCGAAATCTTGGAATATTAATTTTCGTCGAAGGTTTATAATTACGGAATTTATGGTAAAGGAATCCTAGAGCAGCTTCAATATAAGGGAGAAAGTGGCACAATGCACAGGTGGCATTTTATCGCCACTCCTATGGGCGGCCACCACAAATGACCTATTAAGGATGCTGACTGAATTGGAAGTGTCACATTCAGGAGCATACTGAGAAGGCTTACAGATGTTGGGCACTATATAGACGGGCCGTAGCCTCGGAATTGGGCCTGAAACCGAGGATAGTCCACTGGCTCTACAGGAGCGTGAGACCCTTACTTACTTACGCCTCAGTAGGCGTAATCTGTTTGACACACAGATTAAGTATGACGCAATCACTGCGGCTATGAGACTTAAGGCAATGGGAGAATGGATTGAGGATGGGAGCAGCTCATACCATCGCCCTATAATCGAGGCGATGATAGAAAACCTGAATGGAAGGGAAGATCGGATACTTGAGGTTGAGTGCAAGGCACTGCTGCCGCTGCTCTAGCTCTTTTGTCAGGCTGCACTAGCTATTTTGTCAGGCATTGACACATTCTAAGTGAAATTTTCGTTGCCGATACTGTTACCTAAAATTTCGGTTGCAGGTCCGCAGCTCAATTAAAATTTTTATTGAGTAATAGGGTATCATAATAGGCATTCGAGAATTTTTTCTTGCAATTATGATTTTATTTATTTAACGCAGGTAGTGTACAGAAAACAGTTGATTAAAATTTTTATCGCCAAGTGCATCTTTCATCGAGTTTTGGTTGTGTGTGTGCATTATAGTTAAGAAGCATAACACACACATACAACGAAAAACTCGAAATCAGTGTTGGACTAAAACCGCTTTTTTGTTGGTAACCCTGTTATGGATAGTTAAACAAAATTGTTTGTTTCCGGGAAATTAATTAAAAACCTCAAAAATTAAGTACCAAAAAGCGTAGAAAAGAAAATAAACTTATTCCTTATTTCACAAAGTACAGCTAGTCACTAAAGTTTCTGTGTTTGCTGCAATAACTGAGTTAAAAAAGCGAATCAAAAAATTTTGCCTCATCACCAACGTAACAGAAAGAAGAATAAAATTGTATTTTGCCGGCGATACTAACTACTGCTTGCTGGTGGACAACATATTAATAACTGTCTTGTGTTACCTGTGGCTCCCATCTATATAAAACCCCGTTTACACTGCTCTTTAAATCCGGATTTAATGGCTCGATCATCTGTTTCCCATTATAAAATCAGCTGACGAGAGCCTTAAATCTGGATTTAATAAGCAGTGTAAACGAGGTTTCAGGCGTTTGTGTTTACTTGTGGATACATTGGAGTGGTTGCTGCTTTGTTTGAATGCTGGTGTCTCTTGGTGGCTCATTGTTTTTGTTTATAAGTTGGTGTCTATTTCTTTTGCTTCAGTCCAGAGCTGTATACTCGTAATTGCTACAACATTTCATATATTATATTTTTGTGAGTATGACATCTAAAGGTTGGTACTATATTCGGTTTTCGAGGTGAAACTCCATTAAAAAAATGAGCGGAAAATATTAATGAAAAGTGTTCCTTTTGCTGTAACATGTGTTTTCATCTAGGGGAAATTTACATTTCACGACGCTCAAAAAGAGAATTCCACTGTCGCTGTGCAACACGTCGTTTTCTTACGTAATATAATCGCGATCGCTAAACTTCTAATTGTAACTAAGTGTGTGAGAGAGTTAGTGATCTTGTTCACATGTACTTACTCGGGGTGAAAAAAAAACTATTATTTGTAGATGCATAAATAAGAAACTATTGGATACCTGAGATGAACTTTGAAGTCGAGTGCGAGGCACTGCTGCCATCGGCACAGTCTTGGATTGACGGAACCCTAGTATTGGTCTGGAAAATCATGTTACACGAATGGATCAAAACTAGAGGACAGAGTGGGCCTGGGGGTTTACATTGAGAACCCAGGGACTGAGATCTGTTTTAGATGCCTGACCATAATACGGTTCTGCATGCGGATACCCGGATATCACGGAATGCGTGAAGTGGTGTGGTGCTAACGCGAGGACGTCGAGTGTGAACATCTTTACCGACAGTAAAATTGCCATAAAGGCAATAACAACCAGGACGGTAATGTCATGAACGGTCTTGCAGAGTAAGGAGATTAACGATTCTCTGAGGATGGCAAATTCCGCATCGTTTGGGTGCTGGGCCATAACGGAGTAAGGGGAAATGAAAGGGCAGACGATTTGGCGGTGAAGGCAAGAGGACTACCGTCAATAACCTTGGTTAACCCGAAGCCTTTCGGATCGACGCAGTCCGAGTTAAGGGAATGGGCGACGAATGCGCAAGCAACATTGTGGAACAGCGAAACGGTCGGTAGGACGGCGAAAATCTTATGGTGGATCCAGATCGTTACTGAAAGGAAGCAAGAAGGAGATCAGTGTAGCTATTGATATCATAACGGGGCACATAGGACTACGAGCTCACTTATGTAAAAACGGTGCGGCAAGTGATAGCATATGTAAGACATGCGGGGAAAATGATGAGGCGTTGGAGCATTTCCTTTGTCATTGCCCGGCTTTCGCGTCTAACAGATACCGCACTTAGGTGGAGTCACAATACCAGACAGAACCAACTTAGGGGAGTGGTATTATAATTCTTTTTAGAGGTTACTTTATAGTTTTTAGAGCGCACAACAAGCCGATTGCTGGCTTAGGTGTATGTCCATAGTTGCATGAGGCGGATTAATATATGCACCCTCTTTTTAACCTAACCTAACTTATTTGTATATAAATATAATTAAATGTACTTTTAAAATAAATAAAAAATAAATGTTTCTTTCATGACAAGCCATTGCAATAAATCTGTACGAAGTAATAACGACTGTGAAAGAAAGAGTTGTGATTTGGTCTTGCTATTACAACATTATTTTTGTACAAGTGGGAGTTGCTGCCAAAGGCTTTTAGAAAGTTGTGCTTATTTAACTTATACAAAGGAAATATTACAAAATTTAATTCTTTTTATACAAGCTGAATTCGTTTTTTTAATAGTATGTTGTTTCATTATTTATAAATTTCAAAGGGGTGGGTTTTGGTTCAAATTATTACATATATGAATTTGGGCACGGTCCACACACTCACATTTGTGTGTAAACATGTACGTAAGCAGCTGATAAATGGGTTGGCGCCATATTAATTTTTATAAGTAAATGGCAACATTTTTGCCAAAAAAAAAACCAAAAAAATCAAATGTGTGTGTCAAACTACCGAAAGAACAATTTCGTGAGAAAAAATTTTACTCAGCTCTTTACGGTACACTACCTGGTAATTTTGTCATGGTTACTACATGGCACAGGTTAAATCAGTATTGCTCAAGTTAACTCTAATTACACCAGACTCTTGCTCATGGCAAATTATTATAGTAGGGGTCCATTGCCACTTTCGGCTATTCTCGGTGATGACGTTGCAGGGCAGGGTATATTTAAATGACAATTTACATCAAGGGTCATCCAATTCATTGTACCTTTGCCGGAAGTAAGGGAGACAGTAAAAAAATTCAGTATTTAAGTTTATTAATGATGATCTACCTAAAGTTTTGGTTAACATGCAAGATGGTACTAGGAAATCACTTAACATCTATGCCATAACGAAACAATTAAAGGTGGTCTCATTTGTACAACAACCATATGGTGCAATCTGTCATATTGTCATCAAGCTGATCGTAGTTTTGTCAACACACGCAAATAAACTTGTGTGCGTTTGTGTACGTGTGCGTACATGAGCGGAGAATATGCGAGAAAGAAGATAACAATAAAGAGAATGCAAACAAAATCTGCCATCTTAATACCGTCAAATCTGACCAACTGTCAACAGCTGTTCGCGTGAGACCACCTTTTTAAATCCGCCTTGCATCCATGAATGTGCCGATCTGCTTGATGCTGTAGACAGCGGCCCAGCGCCTTTATTGAATAGTACTGCACTTTCCAGCTAATGATTTTTTTTTGTATCAGATGTAAAGAAATTTACCCCCACTTTTAAAGTTATTTTATCTTGTATTTTGTAGTACTATTTTACCCTTTATGCCATGGTACAATTAATAAGTAGCGTCATTAGCTCAACAACAAAAATCTACCTTTCAACGAAACTACTTTGAGTGGCAAATCCCGTAAATTGGACTGTCAAAGTGGTTAAAGAAATAAACTTTGTTTTACAACATATCTTCTTCAAAAGTGTTTTATATTTGTATTTTCCTCATTATTACACAGTTTTTTTGCTTATGTGTTGCATATCGCATCAAATAGATGCGTTTTTAAGATTTTAGATAAAAAAATATGTTTTTAAGATTTTAGATAAAATCACAGCTGTTTTATCAAGTCTTCGACATTTAGATTTGTTGCAAAATCAAAATAAAAAAAAAGTTCTCAGCTGCTCGCATGACCTCACTTTATAAGTGCATCCTGCGTACACTCTTAATTTTTCTATTATTTCCTGGAAACAACTTTTAATGATTTTGTCTGTGATTCCGTATTGTATATAAATTTGCTAAATAATGGATGTCAATAATATAGGTGATATAGTTCATGATAATTCTTTTTTACGTTCCCAACTTTCCAATTTCAGTAATAATTTTAATATTACACTCTTTAATGCCCAAAGTTTCAACATTAAGCCAACGTCTACTAGACTGACAGAAATATAAAACATTGTTCAAGATAGTTTTCTTGACATTTTTGGCGTAAGCGAAACATGGCTTAAAAAACATAACTCTAATGCAGTTAATGTCTGGCTACTCTAAATTTTGAAATGATCGCCCTCTTCGTAGAGGTGGTGGTGTTGCCTTATTTATCTTGAAGAAACTTTCTGTTAAGGTTGTATAATCAGGTCTAACTACGGTGTTCGATATTCATAACATTGATGTTCTACAAGCCAATATTGATTTCGTAACAAGCTCGTTACATAATTGGATGAGTTCCAACAGCTTATCTGCTAATGCTTCTAAGGCTTAGGCTTTACTTTTCTCTACTCATCCCGGCATTCAATTGAATTTGACTTGTAATGGTGAGGACATTGATTTTGTGCGTAGTCTGAAATGCTTGGGTATCACCATTGGTGATAAACTCTCATTTGATGTGCATATTGATAACGTATTTAGTCCCAGTAATGTAGCACTTCGCCAACTATACAACTTTGATTAAAGGAGAGACTTGTACATGCTTTGATAATGCCACACACACATGCTTTGATAATGCCACACACACACACACACTTGCAGCAAATCAAGTAGTCCGTTATCTGTATTCAGTTCGTCGCTATACCCATATTTCTCCTTATGTTGAGCGATTTTTGGGATGTCCCTTCCTAAAGTTTATTGATTTCAGATGTCTGATATTTTTCCAAAAAATATTCAAAGCTCAATCACCCCGATTCCTTGTAGGCTCGTTAAGTTTTGGTCTTACGGAACGAAATCAGATTATCATCCTATGCCAAAGGTTATATCAGGATGCACTTATAAGGTGAAGTCGTGCGAACAGCTGAGTAAAATTGTTTACTTTTGTTTTGGTTTTGCAATAAATAAAAATGTCAATGGCTTGATATCACAGGTGTGATATTTTTCTAAAATCTTAAAAAGATGTTCTATTTGATCTAATATACCACACACAAGCAAAAAACAGTGTTATAATTATGAAAATACTAATGTAAAAAACATTGGTAGAAGATAAGTTGTAAAACAAAGTTCATTTCTAAAATCACTTTGACATTTCTATTTACGGCATTTGCCACTCAAGGTACTTTCGTTGGGGGTAGATTTTTGTTGTTGTGCTGATGACCCTACCTCTTAATTGTACCAGGAGATTATATGAACAAATCATTTCAAGTTAAAATTACCAGATTATGTAACTGTCTTTTCGACAACTTAAAAGATTTCTGGATATCAGATAATATTGTACATATCGAAAAAGATTACTCCGTTATTTGGCAACACCTACATAGCGGTAATCCTTTTTTAGTAGTTTGGCTGTGTTGATAATTTCAACTTAATGAATCACTTATATATATATACATTTACATACATTCCAATTTGTTTACAGTTTTTTCCTTCTTTCTTATCCTATTTTTTATACCCACCACCGAATGATGGGGGTATATTCATTTTGTCATTCTTAATCAGCGTAAAAATCTAAGACGATCTAGCCATGTCCGTCCGTCTGTCTGTTGAAATCACGCTACAGCCTTTAAAACTAGAGATATTTCGCACAGATTCTTTTTTTGTAAATAAGCGTCTTTTGTCTTGATATAGTCCCAAGCCACATTTATTATTTGATTTTGCTGTGTTGTGTTAGGCCCTTCGACATCCTTCTGCAATTTGGCCCAGATCGGTTCAGATTTTGATATAGCTGCCATATAGACCGATGCACCGATTTAGGGTCTTAAGCCCATAAAAGCCACATTTATTATCCGATTTTGCTGAAATTTGCAACAGTGGGTTATTTTAAGCCTACTAACGTAAATATGGCCCAGATCGGACTATATTTAGATATGGCTGCCATATAGACCGATCTCCCGATAAAGGGTCTGAAGACCATAAAAGCTTTATTTATTACCAGATTTAAGCCTCCCGACATCTGACCTAAATATGGACTAGATCGGTCCATATTTAGGTATAGCTGTCATATAGACCGATCTCCCGATAAAGGGTCTGAAGGCCATAAAAGCCTTATTTATTAGCCGATTTCGCTGAAATTTAAAACAGTGGTTTATATTAAGCCTCCCGACATTTGCAACAGTGAGTTATTTTTAGCGTCCTGATACCCAACCAAAAAAAGGTTCAGATCGAACTATATTTAGATATAGCTGCCATATAGACCGATCTGCCGATAAGGGGTCTAAAGCCAATAAAAGCTTTATTTATTACCCGATTTCGCTGAAATTTGAAAAACTGAGTTTTTCTGAGCCTCACTATGTCCGACCATAATATGGTTCAGATCGGTTTATAATTGGATACATCTGCCAAAGAGACCACTATTTTGTTCTACAAAATTGAATAGTGACATATATTTTAGACCACTCAATGTCCGTTCCGAATTTCGGTGCTTAAGTTATAAAATTTTCACCGGATTGTGACGAAATTGGTTTTACATATATATCCGAGGTGGTGGGTATCCAAAGTTCGGCCCGCCCGAACTTAATGCCTTTTTATTTGTTATTATCTAGTTCGGAACTATAAAATTTTGTCATATCACAAACTTTTTTTGTCAATTTACTTTATTTTTTATCAAGAATCTTTTCAAATAATATTTTATACCTTTATACCTTTTGAGTGTAATATTTAATACCTTCTGATTGTATTCAAGTATACTAAGTAGTAAATTTTTGCGATCTTAGTCTTTAAGTCATTATTATAACATATTTATTTTGTATACTAAACAAAAGGAGTAGTTCTTTGTAATTTGTTTAAATTGGCCACTGCGTGCCTTCAAGTTGCATTATATGAATGAAATGAGAATGAAATACTGATTTTGACAGTGCACTCAATTTTTTGTTGATGGGATACTACTCCTACCTGTTAAATATATCTTGGCTGCAACCATAGCGAAACAATGAAAGGTGGTCTCATTTGTACAACAACCACAAATCATATGGTGCAATCCGCCAACTTGCCATCAAGCTGATCGACGTTTTGCCAAGAAACACAAAGAAATTTGTGTGCGTTTGTGTGTACATGTGAGTACATGAGCAGAGAATATGCGAGAAAGAAGATAACAACAAAGAGAATGCAAACAAAATCTGGCATCTTAATACCGTCAATCCCGACCGGCTTTTAACAGCTGTTCGCGTGAGACCACCTTTTTAAATCCGCCTTGGGCTGCAACCAAGACATAATTACCAGGTAGTGTACCGTAAACAGCTGAGTACAATTTTTTCTCGCGAAGTGCACTATCGTATACGAGTTTTGGTTGTGTGTGTATTATAGTTAAGAACCATAACTCACTCAAACAACGAAAAATGGAGCGAACTAGTAACTTACTCAAAATCGGAGTTGTACCAATCACTGATTTTGGCAGATAGTGTACCCAATATTTTGTAGTTGGGCAACTGCCAGTACCTGTAAATAAATATAACTTGGCTGCAACCGAAAATTTCGCAGAGGTACATACCCAGCTTTTTACGTATAAAAAAATTTAAATGAAAAATGTGTGGACAATTAAAATGGTTTTTTTAGGCTAATGACTTAAAAGTAGCAATAAGGCACAATTATCCCAGTGTAATACCATGTAATACAAAAGCAATGCGTTAAATTTGAAAAATTTTTATCTCTGACGTTTGAAAGTGAGCGTCATTCTGTGCTGCCACATGATATTATATACACACACAACCAAAACTCGTTGACAGATAGTGCAAAATTTTACTCAGCTGTTTACGGTTACTACCTGCTAGGATTCACTAATAGAAGGTTAGGTCACTTGCGAAAACATAAAGTGGATAGGTCCCATTAACACCATTAGGATGTAAAATCTGTCGATTGAAATCGTCATCATATAGGAGAAAACGTAAACAAAAAATGAATGTAAAAAGAGAACAAGTTGACATTCTCAATGCCAAGAACGGCCAAAAACTAAAGAAATATATGTCGGTTGATCGTTTGGCGTAACCTTATTCAGTGAATCCTGGCTACCTGGTAATAATGTCATGATATTTATGTCGCCACAGAAAAATAGATGTTTAGAATACAAGATGGCAACAAATATCAATTTATAATTTTGGGCAATTTTTAATCATTTTGGTCTAACTAAGTACTTATGTACTGAAATTAATCGTAACTTAATTTCATTCCCAACAACAAAATATTGAGTGCACTATTTGCTCGGATTTTATGTATGTTACTAGTTCCCTCTATTTTTCGTCGTTTGTGTGCTATGATTCCTTACTATAATACACACACAACCAAAACTCGTTGAAAGATAGTGCACTTCGCGAAAAAAAATTTACTCAGCTGTTAACGGTACACTACCTTGTAATTATGTCATACATGGGCTTATCAAAACATAAATTTTCATGCGTAGTTGCAAGAAAAATTCACTAATGCCTATTAAGTCACCCTTTCACTTAAAGAAATTTTCATATGAGCTGAGTACCTGTAATCGAAATTTTTGGTAACGGTACCGGTAACGAAAATTTCGCCAGAGGTGCATACTGCGCTGTATGATATTTTGTTGAAGTTTTTCACAACTTAAACAGAGTACACTGCTTCCCTGCCTTATGTTGCATCCCAGAATTTGTAGAACTGTATTCGGTACTCCATACCGAGTAACTGGGAAATTACATCGAATACATAGTCTCGCCGTTGTCGAAAAAATAAGAATATAAAAAGGTTTTTGGATGTAGAAAAAAAGTAAGAACGCGAGTGAAATTAATAGAATTAATTGCGAAACTATGGGGAAATGTAGAATATCTGCATTACGCCCTTGAAAATGTTGCAATAACGAGTTAAGAATCGAAACTAAACAAGTCATTTTGTGCGAAGTGAAGAGGAAGAAGAAGCAAGCAAAAATTATTTCGATATTTTTGGTCTGCAGCCCAAGTTTTTGTGCTGAATATTAATTGTACATATTGTTGAAGTTATTTTTTTGGAAACCTCAAAAAGTTCACCTGCAAAAATACTAATGGTGTACAAGTAGAGAGTTAAGAGGCAAGAAAATTGCATTTCCGAAAGCTGCTTCTTGGGCGTGCTGGTGGTGTTGTGGATTTGTTGGTTTTTCAGTGGCACAAAAAGACGCAAAGGTAAGTTCTGATAGCTGTTGACAAATTCTCGCATAAAGCAGTTACAAGTATAATTAAGTCATTTGCATTTTCAAATGTTTTTACTCCAAACGGCAAGAATTCGGTCAAGCTATAGGCTACCACAGCAGTTTCTCATTTATTCTGACATAGTCATAAGTCTGCTGTAGCCAGCAAATGAAGTTTTGGGTATCCGCCTTCCCACCCTTCATAGCGCTAAGATTAAACTGTGTGTGTTTACATATCCAGTTGTACACGCATGTTATTTTCAAAGTTTATTTTTGCAAAAACCATCGTTCTTATTTTTATTACTTTTTCATTTACATTTTGTTATGTTACGCTTCCATTTCTATTATGAAGCTAATTGCAAGATGGTTCGTTCAATACCAGAACACTCACACATACATATCACCATCATTTGTTTATTTTGTAGTGGTTGCGATGTTATTGCTACCATCCCTCCAAACATTTGGAAGTGACTTTCTCACTCCCTCCCAGAATAGTCACTTTTTAGGTCCTTTTATATGATAGTTTGTAGAGATTTCAAGATTTACAACAACAACAAATACATTACTGTCCGAATTCTATCATTCATGTTTCGCTAATTAGTTTCTCATAATCAACTGTTATTGCTTCAAATTTAAAAATAGATTTTTTGTTGTTGTTTTGGACGCTAACTCAAAAAACCTTAAACAAGAGAATGTAATATGTTAACTTAGCCTTCTGTAATTAAGAAAGGCCGGTAGCACAGAGGGATAGCATACGCCTCACAATCGTAAGGTTGGCTGTTCAAATCCCAGTCAGGGAAAATCATTGCAAATAAAATCTTCGATTATTAAATCTTGATTTGGAAAAGAAATAAATTAGAAAGAGAAATAAAAATTAGCCTCACTCTAAAAGGTAAAAAAACATTTGGCAAATAAAAATTTATTTTTATAAATGACGTTGATAATCGAATTTTACACTTTTTTTAGTCCCTATTTAGTCACTCATGGGTATGTATCGCCAAGTGGCACGTTTTCTCCCGTACCGAGACACTAATTAGAGTAAAAAATGATATCGCCTGACATTGTTTTCAACTTCCTTGAGTGCAGATTTAGTGACTCGCACGATAGAAAATGTTTGGAGGGATGCAGCTGTGTAATTGTAGTTGTTCTTGCCATTATGCCAGGGAAGGGAATAAACCACTAACTTTATGTAAATTTACGTAGTTATCAAGGCTTTCAAATTCGTGAAAATTAAAAAAATTAACTTTTTTGCCAGAGGTCCAGACTTTGCCCTAATTATGGGTGTGGTTACATGGAAATTTATCAGACAAAACATAAATAATGAATTGTTTACATATAATTTTTAAAAAAGAATATCACATACTTTGCATCTTAAATTTGCAAGTAGTTGTTGTAGCAGTGTGTTGTACACTGTTGTTGTTTTTGTTGTAGCCACGTTTTCATGTGGAGGTGGCGAGCCTCTTCAAGCTCTTGTGAGCCAGCTCGTTCTGGACCAAAGGACCGATCGCCGCGGGAATAAGGTAGCCATTGGTTATTTAAAGGCGTCAATAACTCGCTTTGTCATATCGAGCATCATAGGCACTCAGTATTTGTGTAAGAGCCTGTTCCACCCGGCCTCTCACTGAGACTCTGCTCGATACCGCTGATTATCGGCGACTGTCGTTGCAGCTTCTCCGTATGAGGCATCCTACTTTCCACTACCTGTGGACGCGTCCGGTAGCACGTAGCTTAGCTTCTCGGGACAGCAATGAATACCACACAGATCGGACCTCAATGTTCCAGCCTGAGTGCTGCTTACAGCTATCCCGTGTCAGGGTGTTGTACAGTGACTTATTGTTGTTATTCTTACATTCTTAATTTATTATGTTTGTTGTTGTTATAGCAGTGTGTTGTACACTGAGGCGGCAGCCCTTGCCGATGAAGGACTCCATCGTGTAGTTTTCGTTTAGCCTGTGCAGCAATTCTCCGAGCCCAATTAAGGGAGCCTCTATCTTTATTGGTGAGAGTTTTAACATTATTTACACCAAGCCTTTCAATAAACCTGAGAGCGATGCATCTTTAATTATTAAAAGCCCTGAAAGAACATATTGTTTTGCCAAAGAATACTGAGGGTCAGGAAAACTATAGACATGCGAATATAAAAAGGTTTATCTTTGTCCTCAAGACTCGAACCATTTGTCTTCGTCAAAGTTCGTGCAGACCAGTCGTTTGTCAACTGTCAACTATCAATTGTCCCAAAATATGGCATCCGGTTGTATGTCCCGGATTAACCTGATGAAGTTCTCATCGGCAAGGGCTGCCGCCTCAGTGTTCAACACACTGCTACCCCTGCACGGAATAGCTGTGAGCACCACACAGACTGGATCATTAAGTTCCGATCTGTGTGGTTTTCATTGCTGTCACGAGAAGCTTAGCTGCGAGCTACTGGGCGCGTCCACATACGGAGTAGCTGCAACGGCTGTCGCGGACAATCAGCGGCATCGAGCGGAGAGTCTCAGTGAGAGGCCGGGCGTCACCAGCTCTTGAATAAATACTGAGTGCCTATGATGCTCGATATAACGAGGTGAGTCATTGCCGCCTTTAAATAACCAATGGCCACATTGCTCCCGTGGCGATCGGTACCATGGACCGGAACGAGCTTGCTCACCTACAGGAGCTTCACGAGGATCGCCACCTCAACATGACAATGTAGCTACAACAACAACACACTGCTACAACAACAACACACTGCTACAACAACAATAACAACAATCCCATGGCAGCTGGTTGTACGCACCGGATTGACCCGATGGAATCTTCATCGGCAAGGGCTGCCGCCTCAGTGTACGTGTTCGTCTTTTTTCGTCATGGGAGAGGCACATCCCGGAGTGCCTTCTCCGTACGCTTCTGGTCCGTGCCGGGATTGAAAAGAACCCCAGACCCTGGTTCTGTTCCGTTTGCCAGAACCGCCTTCATCATCGGTCAGTGTCGGTGAGGTGTAACCGGTGCTTGGAGTGGGTACACTTCCGTTCTTGCTCTGGCCTAACTTCGCTACGGGAGTATAGTCATACTGGCTATGTCGCTAGGTGCTGTGCAAACATAGCCAGCAGTGGGTCACAAGCGCCTCCGTCGTCGCCTTCGGCGTCCTCGTCGTCGGACTATGTGACCCCCCCGACCTCTCCCGTACGGCAATTTATGCAACGACAGCACCCTAGCCCTACTATTGCCAGGCCAGTGCCGGGAAGTGTATCGTTCTTGCAGTTAAACTGCAATGGACTGCGAGGCAAGATTGATGAGATTGTAGATTTTATGAGTCGGAAGAGCATATCGGTCGCAGCGATCCAGGAGACAAAGCTGACTAACACCTGCAGCTTGCACATTTGTCACGGCTACAATGTGCTACGTAAGGATCGCTCAAGGAATGGAGGTGGGGGATTGGCCTTCGTTATACACCATTCCGTGCAGTATAGACCTATCTCGCCTGCGCTTGCCGCTAGTGACCCATACATGGAATGTATGGGGGTAGCAGTCAGGTCTGGTACTGCCGAGATAGAGATATACAACGTGTATATACCGCCGGTTGGTAGCTGTGTTCCGATTAGTGGCCAGGCATACAGCCCCGACATAAGTGGGTTGCTATCTGGCCATGGTCGTCTGGTTCTGGGGGATTTTAATGCACATCACTCATCATGGCATTCTCCCTTAGGTAACGACCAGCGTGGCATAGCTTTGGCAGAGCAGATAGATAGCTCCACGTTTTGCACGGTGAATGAGGATGCCCCCACTAGGATTACGAGGAGGTGCAGCAGCTCGCCAGACATCTCAATTGCATCCCCTGATCTCCTGAGTGACGAATCCTGGCAAGCCGTCATCTCTTTGGGGTCAGACCACCTCCCCATAATCCTCACCATCGACCGACCACCCGACTTCATAACCTCTGAGCGCCGGACGTTCATCAATTACAAGAAAGCCTATTGGACCGGCTTCAGAGAGTATACCAATCGCCGCTTCAATGAACTGCCACCCCCCTCTGATGTGCTTGTGGCCGAGAGGAAATTCCGAGACATCATCAACGCAGCAGCCGCTCGCTTTATACCAGCCGGTCGAATACCGCAAGTGCGACCCAATTTCCCGGCGCAAACAGTGGTACTCGCAGACGAGCGTGATGGGATTCGTGCTATGGACCCCGCTAACCCCAGAATCAGCGAGCTGAATCTGGAAATAAACAGGGTAGTCAACGAACATAAGCGGAATTTGTGGCTGGAACACTTGGAGCAATGTAACTTAGGCACCGGTGCAGGCAAACTGTGGGCCACTGTTAAGTCTCTCTCGAACCCCGGTAGACGGGACGACAGGACCTCAGTCACTTTTGGCGAGATAACCGTGACTGATCCGAAGAGATGCGCCAGGTTGTTCAACCGTCAATTTATTGTGCATCCCGAGAGAGACAGGGCAAGGAGGAGAGCCATTCGCCGTATTCGTGGTCTCCGAGCCGATGAACAGTCATCACAATTTACCGTGGGCGAAGCTACGAATGTCATCCGTGGCGCCAAATCTTCCAAGGCGTTGGGCCCCGACGGAATCTCTACATTGATGCTGAAGAATCTGGATTTACCTGGAGTTGAGTACCTGACCACTGTCCTTAACCTGTCATTGAACACTCTTATAGTTCCCGATGTCTGGAAAATGGGCAGAGTGATCCCGCTACTGAAGTCTGGTAAAGACCCGAGTTTGGGGGAGTCGTACAGACCGATCTCCCTTCTCTCACCAGTGGCTAAGACGCTCGTGGCACTGGACCTATCGAAGGCATTCGACACGGTGAGCCATGCCAAATTATTTGAGGACATCGCCAACACGTCCCTCCAGCCAGGCCTGAAACGTTGGGTCGCGAATTATCTGTGTGGCCGCCAGTCATTTGTGGAATTTAGGGATAAGAAGTCAAAACACCGTAGAGTGAAACAGGGAGTTCCCCAAGGTGGGGTGATATCTCCGGCTCTGTTTAACCTCTACCTATCCTCCATCCCACCTCCTCCAGACGGCATAGAGATCGTATCATATGCGGACGATTGTACGATCATGGCATCAGGCCCCCCACCCATTGATGACATCTGCGATAGGTTGAACGTCTACCTCAACGAGCTTGCCTCATATTGCGCTGCAAGAAATCTGAAGATATCCGCCACCAAATCTTTAGCCACACTGTTCACTACAAATACGCGTGAGGTGAATAGTGAGCTGACTGTGATGGTCGATGGAGAAATGATTCCGACCATCAAGTGTCCCAAAATACTTGGCATCACATTTGACAGCTCCTACACTTTCTCCCCACATGCCACAGCAATCTGCAATAAAGTCAAAAGTAGAAACAAGGTCCTCAAGTCACTCGCTGGCAGCACTTGGGGTGCAGACAAAGAAACCTTGTTGACCACGTACAAAGCAATTGGCCGGTCTGTGGTAAGTTATGCAGCGCCAGTGTGGTCACGTCAACTTTGTGACACACAGTGGAATAATATTCAGATCTGTCAGAATGCCGCCCTCCGAACTGCGACAGGCTGTCTCCTCAGTTCTCATGTGGACCACCTCCATCAGGAGACAAAGATCCTACCTGTCTAAGCAATACCTTTTGGGCTGTTATCGCAGAAATCATCCAAATCATCATCTTGTGGATAGATACCCACCGCCCAGAAGCCTTAAGGTAGATCTACACGATCTAGAGCGTGAGGTCCAGCGCTACAAGAGAGAACCTCTAGATCAAGCGGCATATCAAGCGGGTCTGAACAACATTCATGCAGACACGGTAGCAGACGCGTTAATTGGCTACCGGGTGAATGTAGTCCTTGGAGAACGACCACCACCCATTGCACCCGAAGAAATCGACCTCCCCCGGCAAACCAGAGTGGTTCTGGCTCAATTACGTTCCGGCAGATGCAGCCGCCTCAATTCCCACAGAGCTAGGATTGATGCCGACGTGCAAGATGTATGTCCCGATTGTAACCAGGGACCGCACTATACACGTCACCTGTTTAACTGCCCGGCCAGACCCACTCGACTCAGACCCAGATCCCTGTGGACGCACCCCATCCTAGTCGCGGAGTTCCTGGGTCTTGACACTCAAGAGAATCAAGCAGACGAAAGATAGTACACAATAAACTGCTACAACAACAACAATAACAACAACCAAGTCTCAAAATAAAAAATCCTCAAGACACTTGTCGGCAACAATTGTTTTTTTCGCAAACAAATTCATATGCGGAGACCATCATAAGCAACACAATAATAGGTCTGTTCGCGTACTTTTCCAGTAAATATTTTGCAGGAGGGTAAGAGCCCTTTTTCTCTCTTTAAAAAATATGTAAGCAAAAGTACGTGAACGACTTCCAGTGAAGATTTGCAGAACAACAGCTGATTTTTATTTTGTTGGTTTTTTTATTTGCTTGTTTATGAAAACAATTTTTTTAAAATAAAAAATGCTGCCGATATTTCTGAGGTATTTTCCTTAGATAAACGTCAATTTATTGACCCGAGAGTGGCAAGGCTAGAAGGGAAGCCATTCGTCGTATCCGTGGTCTCCGTGCAGCTGGACAGCCATTGTAATTTACCGTGCACGAAGCTACGAATGTCGTCCGTTGCGCCAAGTCGCGCAGGGCGCTGGTCCACACTGATGTTAAAGAAACTGGATCTGTTTGGAGTCGAGTACCTACAACAGTCCTCAGCCTGTTTGAGCACTGTTATAGTACCCGATGTTTGGAAGATGGGCAGTGTGATCTCGCTACTGAAATCTGGAAAAGACACGAGCAAGGGGAAGTCGTTTAGACCGATCTCCCTTCTCTCATCAGTAGCCAATACGCATGAGGGACTACTCCTCCCGATCCTCCCGTTGGGCAATTTCCATTCACCGAGCATCAGCATGAATTTCGAAGGCTTCATAGGACTACAACTGCTTTACATGCCATAACCGTACGCAAAAGTAGATACAACGTTTTCAAGTCCCTTGTCGGCAGCACTTGGCACTCTGACAAAGAAACCTTGGAATAAACGCCTAATGCTTTTGAATATTGCGTCTAGACAAATTGCTGCGCCCACCGATGTGAGGCTAAGTGAGCTTTCTACTTGGTAATGTGGCGGCTACGGACACTGTCTTATCATTGAAGATATCGGTAACCGTTCACAATTGGCAGACTAATTTGCACTCATTTTTTTCCAATCCCACTGTGCGTCACTTTTTTATCTGCCCAGCCAGACCCATCTTCCCTTCTTAACAAATTCAGAGGAACGGTGTTGGTTTCGTCTTAGCTCTCCAATGAGGATGATTCCATCAAAACATTTAAGTATTCGATTATTGCTTTATTCTTGGTTTCTGAAATACAATACAATGTTTTAACTTTTCAAGATTTTCTAAATATTTCCGCAAATTTTACATTTACCTAATGTAGAACAACCGACTTGATGTAAAATTACAACTTCATTTGGCGAGTTTTCTGTACCTGAACACTGGCTACTGCTTTAAATCTTTATTAAAAGTAAATAAAAATGAAACAAATTTAATAATTACCAATAAACAATATTTTTATTTTTTAACTTATGTGTTTTCATGTAACAGCTGCTTTTTATAAAACGGCTGACCTTTACAAAACATCTGTTCAAAGTTACAAATTTCTGCTGGCAAAAAGTCCCAGTAGAAATTTGTCAGTTCTCTATTTTCGAACTCAAAATTTGCTCTCTCTCTTCTAATGTCAAAAAAAGCACACTAACGACTTCCAGTAAAATTTTGTGCAAATTTACACAGATATATGCAGGATGAGCTTATGATGCAGTACGTTAAATTTTTTCTTGCAGGTTATTCGATCATATTTCCCCGTGTGTTAGAAGTTTTCTTTGTTATTCCAAGAGTTCTATCCCAAATGGATGGGATGTTTTCTATAAAAGGAGCTCGTCAATTTAATTTACTTCCTAACTCCTTGCGTGTTTTCAATTGTGCCAATTATACATATCGAAAAAACACATTCGACACTTTAATGAGATGCAATAGTATTTCTTTTTTTTTCTCTCTTACATTTTTGATATTTCTTTTTGGTTCTGATTATCGTAACTTACATTTAATAAAATAGAAATAATAAAATAAAATAAATCGTTGTTGAAAATTATTAGATTAATAGAAATGTACACACTACAAATTATCTTATAATTTAGCTTTAGTTACAAATTTTATATTTCATCTAATTGATTATGTCCGTGAAGATAAAGTTAACTTTAACTAGCAGAGACACAAACCCTTTCAATTAGCAGCATCCTGTTACAAGTTTAGCATAGTTATGCTAACAATTTAACAGAAAAGATCTAAAAATATAATCAAGTATAATAATGAAAAAATTCAGAAGAAACGACAAAAAGAGCACTAAAAGGACCACAAACATTGCGAATTTTGTAAAAAATTATCTAACAAAGTAAAAAATGCACAAGGGACAAATCGACAGCACCAGAAAATCCAAAGCGAAAAGTGGAAAAACCAAAAGGGGTGCTGGGCATCCACTTATAGTGAAGAGCTTTCTTTGATGCCTAGGATCTAAATCAAAAAGCTAAATATCCCAAAAGTCCACAGTATATGATATATTTGGCATTTAAAGTTAAAGTTAGAATTAACAGAATAGCCCACTGTACAAAAACTAAGAGGGTTGCGGGTTACCCACTTATAGTGGAGGAAGTTCTTGATGCCTAGGATCTAAATCAAAAAGCAAAATATTCAAAGAGGGCGCAATAGATGAGATAATTGGCATTTAAAGTTAAAGTTAGAATTAACAGGATGGCTAACTGTGCAAAAACTAAGAGGGCTGCTGGGTACCCACTTATAACGAAGAAAGCTATTGATGTCTAGAATCTAAATCAAAAAGCAAAATATCCAAAAAGGCTTCAGTATTTGAGATAATTGGCATTTAAAGCGAAAGTTAGAATTAACAGGATGGTCAACTGTGCAAAAACTAAGAGGTGTGCTGGGTACCCACTTATAGTGAAGGAAGCTATTGATGTCTAGAATCTAAATCAAAAAGCAAAATATCCAAAAAGGCTTCAGTATTTGAGATAATTGACATTTAAAGCGAAAGTTAGAATTAACAGGATGGTCAACTTTGCAAAAACTAAGAGGTGTGCTGGGCACCCACTTATAGTGAAGGAAGCTCTTGATGCCTAGTATCTAAATCAAAAAGCAAAACATCACAAAAGGCCACAGCATTTGAGATAATTTGCATTTATAGTTAAAGTTAAAACTAACAGAATGGCCCAATGTGCAAAAACTAAGAGGCATGCTGGGTACCTACTTATAGTAAAGGAAGCTCTTGTTGCCAAAATATCCAAAAAAATTCACAGTATTTGAGAAAATTGGCATTTAAGTTAATGTTAGAATTAACGGAATGGCTCACTGTGCAAAAACTAAGAAGGGTGCTGGGTACCAACTTATAGTGAAGGTAGCTCTTGATGCCTAAGATCTAAATCAAAAACTAAAATATCCAAAAAGACCACAGTATTTGAGATAATTGGCATTTAAATTTAAAGTTAGAATAAACGGAATGGCCCTGTGCAAAAACAAGGTGGGGTGCGGGGCACCCTCTTATAGTGAAGGAAGCTCTTGATGCCTAGGATCAAAATCAAAAAGCAAAATATCACAGTATTTGAGATAATTGGAATTTAAAGTTAAAGTTAGAATTATTACATATTGGGGTTAAAAATAAATAATTTTTTTTCAAAATTAAGAATGTATTTTTGACGTCTGCCTAATCTTCAGCCACATTGTTCGCTACAAATACGAGTGAGGTGGATGCCGAGCTGACTGTGAAGGTCGATGGAGAGAAATGATTCCGACTATCAAGTGTCCCAAAGTACTTAGCGATACATTTGACGGCTTGCTATAAAGACAAAAGTAGAAACAAGATCCTCAAGTTCCTTACCTGCAGCACTTGCGGTGCTGACAAAAAAACCTTGTTGACAACGTACAAAGCAATTGGCCGGTCTGGGGTAAGTTATGCAGCGCCAGTGTGGTCTCGTCAGCTCTGTGATACGCAGTGGAATAATATTCAGATCTGTCAGAATGCCGACCTCCGAACTGCGACGGGTTGTCTCCTTAGTTCTCATGTGGACCACCTCCATCAGGAGAGGAAGATCCTACCAGTGCAAAATCATCATCTTGTGGATAGATATCCAGCGCCCAGAAGCCTTAAGGAGAACGAAAGCCACTATTTGCAGAAATTAAAGAAATTTAACTCCACCTCAATTATGATCCGGCAGGTGCAGCCGCCTCATCTCCTACAGAGCAAGGATTGATGCCAACGTGCAGGATGTGTGTACTGATTGTTATTTGGGACCACACGACACACGTTACCTGTTGAACTACCCAGCCAGACCCAGGTCTCTCTGGACGCATCCCATTATAGTCGCAGAGCTCCTGGATCTGGATATTCAGCAGAATCAAAAAGGCGAGAGATAGAACACATACAGTCTATTTCCCCTCGCCAGGCCAGAACAGTAATCTGCATATGATCATCTCCATGCCAGAGGGGGGTGGAGGAAGTTTGTAAAGTTAGAGGTTAAATAGGATTGGGGAGAGGACACCTCCTTGAGATACTCCCTGTTTAATTCTACGGCGTCTCGACTTAGTATTCCTGAGCTCCACATGTGATTGCCGCCGCATATATGGTTCACAATCCACCTCTTCGTTGAGTTCGGAAGATCAGACTCAATGATGCCCATTGAATAGAATGGTGTGGTCGAATTTGATAAGTCTAGAGATACGAGGACAGTACGTTCATGAGGCCGCTTCGCATTCGGACCGCTGCTGATATATGCAATGATAGTTATGAGAGTTGTTGTTGAGCTGCATTTATCGGAATCCGTGTAGTTGATCCGCTGGGATCAGAGACGTGGTCATGCCCAGTAGGAGCAGCGCCTCAAGTGTTGGTTTAAGCCGATGTATGAGAGCTCACATTGTCATGGTGAACAACGAGAACAAACCATTTTTAAGTCCAAATGTTCATGCAATATCGAATGTTTGCTGGTTGGAGAAATTCCCAAGGATGTCTCTATCTCAAGGTATATCACATGTAAATCTTGCATTATAAGTTCAGGTACGGCATCAATGTTCTCTGGTACAACTTTTGTTTTTAGACGACCTTCACGGAACTGGGCTTTTGAGCGAGCGTCGGCCGCGACTGAATTCATTAAACCACTTTTCACAGCGCTATAGTATGGTGCTTCAAGGCCATACGAAGATTTAAGTTCATCAATGCACTCTTGTTGGAATAATCCACATGGAATGTTGTAAAAAATCATCGCTCGAAAGTATTCACTGTTAATTCCATTTAATTTTTTTAAGTCACTGTAACAACTCAAATGATTGTCGCACGTCAAAACGTTCTGAGTACAATTACGCTAGAAATCAGGCAACGTTAATATCGGATTGCACCTGCCAATTCTTTGTTGCCTAGACCATAAACTTATAAAGCAGCTCTCGTAGGAATCTCCTTGGTCTGCAGATTTACCCGGCTTTTAAATAAGGACCAATCGACCTACCTTCCATGTATCTTAAATCACTAGGTTGGAGATGAACAGACTCAGGACATCCGTTAGGTATTTCATTCCCACTTCCCCCAATTGCTTGAGCATCAGCATCGATCTTCCATCGGGGCCCATAGCTTTCGATGGCTTAGCCCTTCTTATGACCTCGCCAACGTCTTCAGTACTGATTAATTGAAGTTTAGTTCTGAACTGGAGTTCCCGAGTCTTGCTTAAGATGCTCCTTCTCGCCTTTTCTATAGTTGGGTGCTCGATAAATTGTCTACCAAAATGATTTGCACATACATTGAAGGCAGTTATGACCTGGCATATACTCCCTGATGGGTTGTTGAGTGATCTCACTGATGACCACAATTTATTAGCATCAGAGCTTGTTGCATTTCGCGACTTGCTCCAACTAAATTTTGTGTTTGTGATCTTTGCCCAAATTGTCAATCTCTTCGTTAAGTTCACTTTTCGTGTGCCGCCAGAGATAGCTTGGCGAAACTCATCACGCTCCTCGGCCAATTTCACTGCTTTATAATGCCTTCCTTTACACCCTATGTGTGCCTGATTGATCTAGGTTTTACTTTTCCTTTCACCCCTTGAACTTGTTATTATGAAGCGAATGAAGTGCCAAAGTTTCACAAAATTTCCTCGTAAGTCCTCTTTAATAAAACGTAGGAAATTTTTGACAATTTGTTTTTAGGGTGAAATCAAGAACACATCCGATAATTCTCTAGTATTTCTGATCAAGATAAGGCATCTACTTAAATAGTGCCAATTCGTATTGGAGAGATATGAGGACACAATTCGTGTAAATCTCCTCCATTTAAGATTCAATGAAACACATTATCGACGTTTTTTGCTTTGCAATCATGCATCTATTCTTTATTCTGTTTACTTTTGTTGGATCAACAACCGCCACCCAGTTTTATTTAAATGCACGTGATGGTGATTTCTTAAAATAAACAACGCGCAAGCCAGTCGTCGCAAGCAATAGCAACAAAAACAAAACAAAGAAAATGTGTTCGTGATGATCACTCCATTCTTCCAACAACCACTGCAAAACAATTTTTAGGTTGCGTGATTTGCAAAGAAAACTAAAACTGGAAAGAAGCGAAGTCCGACTAACTTTACGCGAGCGAGTGCGCCTTTCCCGCTGGGAAATCATAACAAAAAATTGTCGTATAGCGTGCTTTTCGAGTAAAAATTTGCCATTAAATATTTGCAGGAGACTAGGAACAGCTTTTATTCTCTTTTGCTATTTATTTGAACAAAACCTGTTTTCAAAAAAACATCTGTTCGATGCTACAAATTGCTGCTGGGAAGAAACCTCCAGCAGAAATTTGCAAGCTCTCAATTACCAAACTATCAAAATGTTGCTTGCTCTCATGCACCCTCGCGCTCTTCTGCTGGCAAATATAGTACGAGAACGATTTCCAGTAACAATAAGTGCAAATTTGCACAAATTTTTGAATACACGAACACACTATAAATTTCTATTAAAGAACCATATTCAAAATTGGTGACTCATATATGTATATGCCTAATGAATTTATTAAATTAAATTCATTTTATTCTTATCTTAATTTTCCTTTTCTCCTTCTTTTACAGATAGACGCGGTGTGGGGTTGGGCATCTGCCCCGCTGCGCTTGGCAGCGAATAGAATGGGCGATCCGCTGCTGCCCGGTGCAAATGGCGGTGCGGGCGCTACGGCTGGTGCGGGTGGCGTTGATCGTCCACAATCACCAGCACGTATGGCCCACACCTCTGACAAGCACCCCAAAGTTACACTGTCGGAATTGAATATGCTACGGCGTCATCGAGAGCTATGCGATGTTGTCCTTAATGTTGGCGGACGAAAAATCTTTGCTCATCGGGTCATATTATCCGCCTGTTCGCCATATTTTCGCGCCATGTTTACCGGCGAATTGGAGGAGTCCCGCCAAACGGAAGTCACCATACGCGACATCGACGAAAATGCCATGGAACTGTTAATCGATTTCTGTTACACAGCTCATATTGTTGTCGAAGAATCAAATGTCCAGACATTGCTGCCGGCAGCTTGTTTGCTACAGCTTGTCGAGATTCAAGACATCTGTTGTGAGTTCTTAAAACGGCAATTGGATCCCACCAATTGCTTGGGTATTCGTGCATTTGCCGACACACATTCGTGTCGTGAACTCCTACGCATTGCTGACAAATTTACCCAGCATAATTTCCAAGAAGTCATGGAAAGTGAAGAGTTTCTACTACTGCCCGTGGGTCAATTGGTTGATATCATATGCAGTGATGAATTGAACGTGCGATCAGAGGAACAAGTCTTCAATGCTGTAATGTCCTGGTTGAAATATAATATAGCAGATCGCAGACAACATTTAGCTCAGGTAACAAATGAAATCAAACTTTTTAAACAGGAGTCTTGAGAAACAATTTTCAATAGATTTAATAAAAATTTATATTTCTGGCCAAACTTAAGCTTTCCCATATCTAACAATTCTAAATTACACATCTTTTTCATTGAAGGTTTTGCAACATGTCCGTCTTCCACTTCTATCACCTAAATTTCTGGTTGGTACCGTTGGTTCCGACTTGCTTGTCCGCTCCGATGAAGCATGCCGTGATTTAGTTGATGAAGCCAAAAATTATCTCCTGCTTCCACAAGAACGTCCATTAATGCAGGGCCCACGCACACGTCCACGCAAGCCCACACGTCGCGGTGAAGTCTTGTTTGCCGTGGGTGGTTGGTGTTCGGGCGATGCCATTGCTTCCGTCGAGAGATTTGATCCACAAACCAATGATTGGAAGATGGTAGCGCCAATGAGTAAACGCCGTTGCGGCGTTGGTGTCGCTGTACTCAATGATTTGTTGTATGCTGTTGGTGGCCATGATGGTCAAAGTTACTTGAATAGTATTGAACGTTACGATCCACAGACAAATCAATGGTCTTGCGATGTAGCGCCTACTACATCATGTCGAACCAGCGTTGGTGTGGCCGTACTCGATGGATTCCTATATGCTGTGGGAGGGCAGGATGGAGTGCAGTGTTTGAACCACGTTGAACGCTATGATCCCAAAGAAAACAAATGGTCAAAGGTACTGGAACTATTACGATATAAGAAATATTTCAAATGCTTTGTTTTAGGTGGCTCCCATGACTACTCGCCGTTTGGGCGTTGCTGTTGCCGTATTGGGTGGTTATCTTTATGCCATTGGTGGGTCTGATGGCCAATGTCCTTTGAATACTGTTGAACGTTATGATCCCAGGTGAGTTTATTGAGCAATGGCGTGTATTTTTTTGCCCCTTCGATTCAAATTTTCTTTTTTACTCTCTTCAGACAAAACAAATGGGTGGCTGTTAGTCCTATGTCCACAAGACGCAAACATTTGGGCTGTGCTGTTTTCAATAACTATATTTATGCTGTGGGCGGTCGTGATGATTGCATGGAACTATCATCAGCCGAACGTTATAATCCACATACAAATACTTGGAGTCCCATTGTGGCAATGACATCAAGACGTAGTGGTGTATGTAAAAAATATATTTTTCACTTTTCGTTATGAAAAAACGAGATGCAAGAGTTCTTTGGTACTGGTAGCAGTTGTAGTTGTAGCAGTGTGTTGTTGGCTATCTTTCGTCTGCTTGGTTCTATTCAATATCCAGATTCAGGAACTGTGTGTCAAGAGGGGTCTGGGCCTGAGTCGAGTGGGTCTGGCTGGACAGTTAAAGATGTGACGTATGTCCCAGGTCACAATCGGGACACACATCCTGCACGTTGCTACATCCGCCGGATCGTAATTGAGTCAGAACTATTCTGGCTTGCCGGGGGGGTCAATTTTTCAGGTGCAATGGGAGGCGGTCTTTCCCCAAGGACCACATTCACCCCGTAGCTATTCGCCGCATTTGCTACCGTTTTGTGCATGAATGTTGTCTACATCCGCTTGTTATGCTGTTTGATCTAGAGGTTCTCTCTTATAATGCTGTACCTCTTGATCTTGATCATGTAGATCCCACATTAAGGCTTCTTTTCGGTGGATACCTAGCCACAAGATAATAATGGGGTTAGGCCCACGTGAGAACTGAGAAGACAGCCCGTCCCAGTTCCGAGAGCGGCATTCTGGCCGATCTGAATATTATTCCACTGCGTATCACAAAGCTGACGAGACCACACTGGCGCTGCATAACTTTTCGCAGACCGTCCAATTGCCTTACACGTGGTCAACGCAATTTGAGACGAATTATTTTTGACACTTGCATGGCCTGACGCTATAATTGTACAATCATTTCTGTTTTTATACCCACCACCATAGGATGGGGGTGTACTATTCTAGCCATTGCGTTTGTAACACCTCGAAATATTGATTTAAGACCCCATAGAGTATATATTCTTGATCGTCTCCACATTTTGAGTCGATCTAGCCATGTCGTCCGTCCGTCGAACGTCTAAAGCTAGCCGCTTGAAATTTTGCACAGATGCTTACTTTTGATGTAGTCCTTGGGGATTGCAAATGATTCATATCGGTTCAGATTTGGATTTAGCTCCCATATAAACCGATCTCGCGATTTGACTTCATGGGCCCCTGGGACCCGCAATTTTTGTTCGATTTTGCTAAAATTTTGCATATAATGTTCTGTTATAACTTCCAACAACTGTGCCAAGTATGGTCCAGATCGGTATAAACCAATCTCCCGATTTGACTTCTTGAGCCCTTTAAACCGCAAATTTTGTACAATTGGCTGAAATGTTGCATGTAGTGTTCTGTTATGACTTTCAATAACTGTGCCAAGTACGGTCCAAATCGGTCTACAAACTGATGATGTAAACCGATCTCCCAATATGACTTCTCGGTGTTCTGTTACGACTTCCAACAACTGTGCCAAGTATGGTCCAAATCAGCCATTAGGACAAAGTGTCAGGATTGGTTAATGAGTTGTATGCATTTCATAGAGGTTTTTTCGCAATTTCCTTGACATAAATACAACCTACCAATGTACCAGAGTGGTTCTGGCTCAATTACGTTCCGGCAGATGCAGCCGCCTCAATTCCCACAGAGCTAGAATTGATGCCGACGTGCAAGATGTATGTCCCGATTGTAACCAGGGACCGCACGATACACGTCACCTGTTTAACTGCCCGGCCAGACCCACTCGACTCAGACCCAGATCCCTGTGGACGCACCCCATCTTAGTCGCGAAGTTCCTGGGTCTTGACACTCAAGAGAATCAAGCAGACGAAAGATAGTACACAATAAACTGCTACAACAACAACAACCAATGTACGACCTTTGAAGCCCTCACATCTAAAGATTTCTGATAATGACTTACCTCCTTACCAAGGGGTCGATACGCGTCAAATCATGGTTGGTGTGGTGTATCTCCTGTGGCTTTCATTTTTTCATGTTATAAAATTTTCGATAACTAAGCTCATCTCAAAAAGAAATTAACACAAGAACAACATAGGTCAGGTCGGTTACTTTTGGGACCGACCTCGTACATTTGTATCCTATTTTCTTGAAATTTGCCACAGTTTTCTTGAAATTTGCCACAGATGACTTTTAGGATGATGAAATAATCTCGTCGCGTTTGGATTCTAAATAAGTTCCTATTTCTTGTTAACTTCTTCTTTTTATTTTTCTCCCAGGTTGGCTTAGCTGTTGTTAATGGGCAACTTTATGCTGTTGGAGGTTTTGATGGTTCAGCTTATTTGAAAACCATCGAAGTTTACGATACAGAAACAAATCAGTGGCGCCTATGTGGGTGCATGAATTACAGACGCTTAGGTGGCGGTGTTGGTGTTATGAGAGCTCCTCAAACTGAGAATTATATGTGGTGAGTTTATAAAATATTTTATTATTATTATAATAAATAAAAACACTTAAAATATACAAACTAAAAAAAACAAATTTCCCACTTTCATTTGTAGGATACGCAAAGATTCTGTTGTTTGATTAGGAATGGACACCAGCAGCAACGAATCGAAAAATATTTATATAACAAATCTATATAAATAGATGTGAAGATAGAAAGCGAGCGAGCACTACACACATACATATATTTAATGAAATCAAAAAGCAAACGCAAGAAAGCAAACGAATCATTACAGAGTTTAACAAATGAAGCAAGAAGAAGAATAGAAAAAAAGAATTAAAAAAAAAACAACAAAAGAATATTATCTATTTAGTGAATTCTTTACAGAAATCGCTGTAATTTGTTAGTTGAACCTCTCAACATATGTAACTGGAACGCAAAGAATAAAAAAAAACATAGATTTAAAAGCGTTTATGCACAGCAGCAGCCAAATCTTTTAAAGAAAACAAAAGACAAAAAGAAATTCTCATGAAATTATTCAAACATGGCAAACGATCAAGCATGTCCCGTAGATTATGAGATCTTTGAATTTTCTTGCAGATCTTTCAGTTTACGGGACATGCATTGCTCCAGGAATTATTTAAGAAAAAAACCTAAAACAAAAATTGCACTAAATGTTCATATGATTATGACTAAAAATTATTTAAGCTATTACTTTAAAATAAACAAAAAGAATCAAAGCCAAGAAAAACAAACAGAACAAAACATTTTAAGAGTATCTGAACTGCCTTCTCCTTATGAATCTAAAACACAAAACAAAACAAAAAATAAAAATAACAATGATGATCAATGAAATAACCCTAAAATTATCCCAAAAACAAAGAACGAAAAAGCATCATTTTCATCCATAACAAAGCCTAACAAAACGAGCATTATTTTATTATGCAACCAAGTTTTTTCCTAAATTTTAAGTTGGTATCTCATATAAGTTAATTTAGTATGTATTTAAAGAATATGAAAGTAAGAAATTGTTTTAATTTTAAGTATTGTAGATTTTTTCAGTAACTAATTCGCTAAAGTTCTCTTTTTGAGTGTTTTAACAGGCACTTTAAATCATAGGAAAAATATATTACCCATAAAAACGAATAAAATTTAATAATAAATAACTTTAGTTGTATAATTGAATTATTATGAAGAAATTATTTGGAAAAGAATTTAAGGGGGCTGCGACGATAATTGTTCCCTGCTTGTGGATTTACTGTAAATTAATTTAAATTCCATTATCCAACATGGTAGATTGTAAATCTGGGAAAATCCATTAATTTAATAATTTCTAAGTGTTTCGCCCCCCTTCGCCACCCTCTTAATGTAATAATAAATTGTATTGTATATTTAGTTTATAAACCAAAAAAAAAAAATGTTTCTGGTAGGGGCTTTAAATTGAATTGTTTCCTCTTTGTTGTTTCGCCTTTGATTTAAATTTCAACATTCGCCAGATTGTTATGATAGATTGTAAGTCTGAGTCAAGTCCAATTTTTTTAATTCTGTCTTTACCCTCCTCTTCCCACCTTTTACAAGTAATAACCAATTATATTTTGAATATTTCTTATTTGCTAGAATACCATAAAAACCTTTATAGTTTTAATGATGAATTTGTAAAAAAAGTTATGTAAAGTAAAATACCTTGCTATCTATTCTGCAAAACATGCCCAGTTTTTTCTGCTTTTATATAGGTCCCCAAAAAAGAAAGAATAGATTAAATAAAAGAAAATATATCTCAACATTTTGCTTAAACTGACAAAATTTATTCATATTTTTTCCTAAATTTACAGTTTTAATAGCATTAAGTTGTTGTTGCGATCGATCGTCGTCAAGCTCGTATAGGTGAGCAAGCTCGTTTCGATCCATAGGACAAATGGCCGCGATAACATTAAATGCTTTAAAGTGTTAAAGGCGTCATGTCGAGCATCTTGAGAATTCTGTATTTAAGTAAGAGCCGGTGCGTCCCGGCCTCTCATTGAGACTCTCCGCTCGATACTGCAGATTGTCCGCGATTGCAGTTGCGGTTGCCCCGTATGGAGTATTCCACTATTTGCAACCTGTGGACGCATCCGGTAGCTCCCAGCTATGCTTCTCGTAATATCGATGAACACCACACAAATCTGAGCTCAAAGTACCAGCCTTTGTGGTGGACAAAATAATCTCGTGTATTTAGTTGTTGTTGTTGTTTTTGTAGTCACATTTTCTTGTGGAGGTGATGATCCTCGTCAAGCTCCTTTAGGTGAGCAAGGACTCCAAAGGACCGATCGCCGCGGGAACAGGGTGGTTATTGGTTATTGGAAGGCGCCAATAACCCGCCGTGTCATATCGACCATCATAGGCACTCAGTATTTGTGCAAGAGCCGTTGCCGCCCGACTCCTCACTGAGACTCTCTACTCGATACCGCTGATTGTCCACAATTGCAGTTGCAGCTACTCCAAATGGAGCATTTCACTATCCGCCACCTGTAGGTGCGCGCGGAAGCTCGCAGTTAAGCCTCTTGTGACTGCAATGAACACCACACAGATCGGACCTCAATGTTCCAGTCTATGTGGTGCTCACGGCTATCCAGTGCGGGGCCGTACATTTAGTAAGATGTGTGGATTAAACATGACGGAGTTTTGAAGTACGCATCATTCAAGTGGTCTGAACAATATTTAGAATGACAGTGCAACTGGAAAATGGGCTTCACTCTTTATTCACCAAAGACCTGAAAGACCCCTAATTCAACATTTCTTTGTATCAACACCTGTGCTTTTTAAAAGGCAAGAGAGAGATTCTTCGATATATTACCTTAAAAGAAAGACTATAACAAAAAATTGAATTTTTATACTAATGAAATCGCACGATTTGATGTTTTATGCAGTAGAAAAAAATGAAACTAATGTTAATGCCAACAGGACTAAACATGTATTTGACTTGTATTGATATTCTCCCAATTATTTCTTGGTTAATCTTCATATGCTATCCATTTAATGTTTAAAATTATTTATAAATTCTAAACTGCTGGCCGAAGTTTGAATTAACAAAAAAAAAAAAAAAACAAAACGCTAAATAGTGGTGCATAATCGAAATCTACCGGGCATAAAGCCATAATCCTCTTTTTAATGAGCTTAAAGCAGTGGCTGGAAGCAGTCGACCAGTCAAGGACTTGCAGCTTAATAATGTGGTGAGTACAGTGTAGGAATGAACCTCAAGTGTAGAAAAGATAACAAAGTTGCATATACAATTATGTGCCAAAATAGGGACAGCGGCTAGACAGACAAATAAATGATTCTTAAGCGCGTAAAATGAGAGATAGAACGATGATTTTTAACTATTTGTTAATGCATGTAGACTGCAAAAACAAACATGTGCGGTTTTTTATTTGTTTGCCAATATTCGTTTTTCACAGGTGAAAACACGAGTTTTTCACGATTACTTTTTCAAAACACTACAAAAATTTCAATGATAAAAGTTTTATAATTTTTTTTTTTAAAGTAATGAGGGAATGTCCTTCTGAATGAAGTCAGCAAGTTTTTTTTGCTTCAAAATGTATTATCTAAAAAATGTAATCATGAAAAAATTATATGGACATTTGTGAGTTTTAAACTCAAAACTGCAGTTTTGGCGTAATCCTCTTATTTGAGTTTTAACTACAACCAACAGACTTTCAATCGAATTTAGATTCGTAGCCTTTGGCGGCTACTCCAGGACAGAAATGTTATTGATTCTATACCAAGGTTGTCGGTGTTAAGTGTGTTTAAAGCTCTTATACAGTTGGAAAATTTATTTGACAAGTCTATAGTCATCAGATAATGTAATGATACAATTCTGTAAAATTTCAATGTAATTTGTAGATATTACGATATCCTGTATATGATACAAGAGGCCTACAACTTTTAATGAATTTTCTAAATTTTTTAAATGATTCGATTTATTGTCCCTATTATCTCGCAACACCTTAAATTGGACTTTTTGTAGCAAAAGTGTTTTCATGAGAAATATCAGTACATGTTTGACGTTTTCATAACGAGAATTGTTTTTGTAATGTGTATGCGACCTAGCTTTAATTCTACGCGCTTTAGAATCCTTTATTCGTCTGTCTAGCCGCTGTCCCTATTTTTCGCACATAACTGTAGTTCGTTAAACAACGCCTACAAATTACGTTATGTGGTAAAAAGTCATTTCCATTCGATTGATTATCCGCGTTTTTATTATTGTTGTTGCCGCATGTGGGAGTGGGGATCCTTGGCAGCAAGGTCGTTCCGGTGCATAGACCCGATCGGGGGAACGATCCTTCTTTTTAGTCCTTGCAGTTTGCTGATAGCATCTATTGCTGTTTCTCTATCGACACCGAGATTTACGACATTCTCACCGATACCGAATGCAGTCGGGTTTACGTACCACGATCGATCCAGAATCTTGCCTTTCCAAGGAATGCCCCTTCGCAAATTTGCGGCTATAATGAACGATAATTCTTTCCCTCCTTCTAACTTGGATGATTGTGGACACAGAGATATGTGTTTTTCTAACCCAGACACTGTGTTTTCCGACTTTCCAAATGATAAAAAACTAAGGTGAACGACGCTTGACGCAGCATTTTTAAGACATTCTTATCCTTTGAAGATTGCCGTATCACCTGATACTAGGTCTTTGTCGACGCCATGATTTAGGACTTCCTTACCCCTAGACGATGGGCGACGCGGTAGCCGAGTAAGTAGCGTGCTTGGATTACCAGTGAGGGGGTCGTGGGTTCGATTCCCGCCAGTAGCCTTGGTCTGTCGCTACTGGGGTATCACAATGGACTTAAAATTGTCTGAGTCTCTAAAGGACTGCCCCTCTTACCTAACCTATCCCTAGACGATTGAACCCGCCGACAAACAGCGTCAGGGATATGTCATATGTGAGAAGTTTGCCCCTGTTCCTTAGTGGAATGTTCATGGGCACAATTTGCATACGTTTATTTGCCATTTTAGTCCTTGTAGGAGTGTGTCATTTACAGACATTGCTACGTTCCGTCCTTTTAACCTGTGTGATTTCCGACACAGCTGTGTATACGAATTTATCTAGCCCCTGACGTCGTGCTCGTTCTGACGCCGCATTTTGCGTATTTCCATAGATGAATTATGTATAGAAAAAGAATTTGAACTTCGCAGATAGACTGGATGGTGGCGCACGTGAATATAGATAAATGAGAATTATCTGAGAACATGCCGCAAGCAGAATTCTGCTCTCAAAGGTATGGAGTTTGCGTCGTTTGCATTTTCTAAATATGAATTATTTTCTTTCCCGTGAAGGAAACTATGGCGTAATGAACGTATATAGGGTTTCGGCAGTCGTAGCTTCAATATGTGTATCTTTCTTTTCTTTTTGCATTTAGATTTTTACACACGCCTTTTTTATACCCTTCACCCTTCGCCGATCTTGGATCGTGACTTCTTCAGCTTCTAGAGCCTTGTCCCATTTGGCTGAAATTTCGCATGAGGTGTTTTGTTCTGATTTCCAATAGGTTAGGTTAGGTTCAAAAGAGGGTCCGGATATTAATCCGCCTCATGCCACTATGGACATACACTTAACCCAGTAATCGGCTTGTTGTGCGCTTTAAAAACTATAAAGTAACCTCTGAAAAGAAAATTTTAAGTTGGGAATTCCGTGCTACTTACAAAATCCTTAATTGTTTTCAATACCACTCCCCTAAGTTGGCTCATGTCTGATACTGTGTTAATCTCTTACACTCCAAGCCTGTTCGTAGTTGTTATTGCCCTGATTCCTAGTTTACTGTCCGTAGAAATGTTAAAACTCCACTTTCTGGCGTGAACACCACATCACGCATTCCGTGATTACCCGGATCCCTGCCTGCAGGATCGTTGTTGTGTTCTATCTTTCGTCTGCTTGATTCTGTTGAGTGTTAAGATCCAGGAACTCTGTGACTAAGATGGGGTGCGTCCAGAGGGATCTGGGTCTGAGTCGAGTGGGTCTGACTGGGCAGTTAAATAGGCAGTCGAAAACAGATCTCAGTCCCTGGGTTCTCAATGTAAATAACCAGGCCTACTCTCTCCGCTAGTTTTGAGCCATCCTTATAGCACGATCTCCCAGATGGCAATACCAGAGTTCCGTTGATCCAAGACTGTGCCTCTGGCTGCAGTGCCTCGCGTTTGACATTAAGTTTCATCTCAAGTATCCGATCGGAAACCTCTTTTCATCTATCCGGGTTTCCAATCGTCGCCTCGATTATATGACGATGCTATGACCTGCTCTTATCCTCTATCCACTCTCACATCGTCTTAAGTCTCATAGCCGCAGTGACTGCCTCAAACCTAATCTTTATGTCTATAGGTCGGATATCTAGGAAAGGCTCTAGTGCCCTAGTGGGCGTGGTCCTCATCGATCCTCTTATGCCAAGACAACATGTTCTCTGAACCTGTTGTATTATCCTTACCGATCTGTGTGGTGTTTATTGTTATCACGAGAAGCTTAGCTGAGAGCTACTGGGCGCGTCCACAGGTGGCGGATAGTGGAATGCTCCATACGGAGTATGGAGCGGAGAGTCTCAGTGAGAGGCTGGGTGGCACAGCACTTGCATAAATACTGAGTGCCTATGTTGCTTGATATGACAAGGCGAGTTATTGGCGCCTTTTAATAACCAATGACCATAATTTTCCTACGGCGATCGGTCCTTTGGACCGGAACGAGCTTGCTCACCAACAGGAGCTTGACGAGGATCGTCACCTCCACATGAAAATTTGGCTACACAACAACATCGGTTTATATGGGAGGTATATCAAGTTATAAAACTGTTTGGACTATACTTGTAGGCAATTAAGCTCGTTCCGGTCCAAAGGATCTATAGCCGCGGGAACAGTGTGGCCACTGGTTATTTAAAGGCACCATTTACTCGCCTTGTCATATCGAGCATCATAGGCACTCAGTATTTGTGCAAGAGCCGGTGCCGCCCGCCTCTCACTGAAACTCTCCGCTCGATACCGCTGATTGCCCTCGACTGCCGTTGAAGCTACTCCGTATGGAACATTCCACTATCCGCAACCTGTGGATGCGCTCGGTATAACCACATATGACCACCACACAGATCGGAGCTCATAGTTCCAGCCTGTGTGGTGTTCTTATCTACATATCAACTATTGATGACCGTTGTTTGTGTGATATAGCAAAGCAAACTCTACTGTGTCTTCAAAAAGGGCTAAATCTGCAGTTTGTCCCAATATTCGCAAATAATTGTTGGAAAGTAACTTATTGGCAAATCGTTCAAGAATGGTACTAATGCTGACCACGCAACAATCTGTTTAGTTTGCTAAAGGACATATCGATTAGCTAATGGAAAAATGGAGAAACAAAGCACCGATCGCCGCGGGAAAAGGGTGGTCATTGCTTATCTAAAGGTGCCATTAACCCGCCTTGTCATAATGAGCATCATAGGCAGTCTGTTTGTGCAAGAGTCGGTGCCGACCGGCCTCTCACTGAGACTCTCCGATCGATATCGCTGATTATCCGAGGCTGTCGTTGCAGCTACTCCGTGTGGAGCATTCAACTATCCGCAAGCTGTGGTCGCGCCCGGAACACCACACATATCGGACCCCAATGTCCCGGCATTTGTGGTGCTCACAGCTATTCCGTGCTGGGATATAAACCCATCACCCGATTTGACTTCCTAAGCCTCTAGGGGCTGTTACGAGGCCCCTATTTGCGGCCAAAAATGATTTGGGCACCGGCTAGATTTCGTCGCCTTATCAGGGGAGGTCCCATCCCATCATCTTTCGCCCCGGGGTCGTATCAATAAATAAAAATGTTCTAACAAACTAGACAACACTAACACACAAGCCCAGATTTCTTCCTAAGTGGGAGGTAGATGGACCCTCCAGTCGCCCTGCCCTACCATGGTCATGTGGACATCCCCTTCTTCAAACATGATCCCTGTATCCCGCTCAAGCCACCACACCTACCTCACGTTGACACCCCCCTTATATCCACAATTTAGCACAACATATTTCTTTTTTTTTAAACAAGTCACAACATCATAAATTTTATTTAAAATATAAAGGCCTAAAACTAACGCAATTCGTATTAAGATTCCTGTCTTTCTTTTATCAAAATCATCAACAATAAACTGACAGTACTGAGTTTTAACTAAATTATAGCATTAAATCAATTAACTTAATCTTCTAATTTTTAACTTTCTGGTTACATGAAACGAACACTGAACACTAGAACTTGCAAAGAAGGATAATCAAATTAATATAAATAAAAACGGTTAAGCCTGGCCTACCTAAGGGAGCTCTCTTAGAAGGGACACACTGTTGGGAATAGACACCCTACAAACGCGTACTCATGAACGTTTTGCAAATTCTATCACATAAAAACAAGTAAAAAAAAACGTAAGCTAAAACTTAGGATATATGAAAAAAATATAAAAAAAATGGTCAATAAATAATAATGTAAGAAATAAATATGATGGTAAAAATAAAGTAGAAGGTAGTTAAAAAATCAAAATATAATAATCATGTCAATATCCTCATACAAAAAAAAAAGGTAATGAAAAGTTTGATTACTATTGCATTATAACCCCAAGGTTTTAATCTTTCGGTATCATCTATTTCGGGAGGAGAATAAAACGTTTCGTCATCAGTCGAATTCGCCTTTTCAAAGTAAAGGTTAGTATGTGTGCGTGACTTCATATAATTTCAAATTCAAAGTCGTTGGAGGTGTTCAACTGGTGGTACCTTTTGCCATCACCAAAACAAAAGTGTACGGCCGAATACAAGCAAAGATTCCGCTTTCCAGAGATAACTGGGATAGTTCCCCTAATTTGGATAGCCTGATGGCAACAATTGTGCACCTCTGGATTAACGTTGACCACCGATTTTTCATCCAACCAAACCTCTCGGTCTGGACAACAACGGACGGAATTTCCTCTCTCGCCCTCTTTTGGGCACAATAAACTAAAAAGCGGCCTACCTTTATAACCACCAGATGAAACGGTGGCGTTTGCGGTAATCACCGTTCAATGTGTGTTTCTGAATCGGGGGGAATTCACTTTAGCCTTAACCCAGCCACTTGCACCAACAAAAATTTCGCCTCCTCTCGTCCAGGAGGCTTTATCTGCAAATAACAGGGTTTAAAACACCTTTCGGTCATAGAAATATAACCTAAAAACTCACTTTATCTTATTTGGTATCTTTATTTATTTCTCACAGTCTCGATTAAAACAGCAAAACGACTTATGTCGACACACAAAACACCCACTGGAATTTTCTAAACAAAAAAAACGTCTCCTTAATGACCGCTGCCCAAGATTTTGTTAACTTAACAAAACACTAACCTCTTCCTTATTATTACTTTGCAATTCAAATTTAAATACACATCTCTCAGATATAATGTCATGCACTTTTCTTTTCAACTGACGCCAAAATGCCTAATTAACCCTCTTTTATTACTTTGTTCTCACTCAATCATAAAAATTAGCCATCTTGAGTTAATAGCCATATTGATTTTATGCATTAACTCCGGTTTTAGAACATTTGTAACCCAATAGCTAACATTTAAATTCTCTTAAATCTTTTCGTTTGGAGCGGCTACTTTATATGAATGAAAACCGCTTTATCGTCGTATAGCCGCCCAACAACAATCTCACCCAGTGTAGTAATTCGCCATATGCAATGGCAAATAACATACGCAATGGCAACTCTACGCGTCAGCTGGGCGAAACCCATCTGTTTACTTCGTGGCTCTTGGTAGAAGGCCATAAGGTAATATCGTTCCATCATTTCTCCGCAATTATTTATTAATATTCCTTTCTTCCTCTATTTTCAGGTACCGGGAAACATGCTACGGTGGCCTGCCTGATGCCGTGATTGCAGGTTTATGAAACCCATCCTCTTGGGTATGGATGTATTTCATAAATCCTGACAATCACTTGCATCAGGTCTGCAATCTCTCGGCAGGTTCCCCCTCGCAGAGCTGGGGTTAGCCATCGGGCCACATATAAAAAAGGCAGCCCCAGTTCTCCAACGTTTGCCCGGGGAAGCCGCCGTGAAATAAACACCGCTTCCCCCAGCCTGTAAGAATGGGATCCAGTAATTGACCATTCCAACGAGGGACAATAAGAACAACTGAAAACAAAAAAAAACTTGCGCATGGCAGACCACACGTTCACATTGCTGTCGCTGGTCTGCCGAACGGTGTGCCCAAGTTAATCCCAACTCCTCCTGTCGCAGGAAGGCACTAGGAGTGGGGAGTGTGACGTGGAAGTCGGCCGCCACGCAGACGTAAAGGCCTCTTTATAGGGGACATCCACGCCAATTTTTTTTTTCCTCTGGCACGTGGTATACTAGGGTGTCCCGCAACAAAACTCCTGGCCTGACAAGAGATTCGCCGGCAGGGCTGGTGTGCGGGAAAATCAGAAGTGGTATCGAAGAGTTATAGTGCAACGTGGGGAACTCCCACACCCTGAATCAAAGCCGGGTATCATGAATAAAGTCAGGGAAGTACCGAAGTCGCTCACTTGTCCCAAGGTCACTTTACCCTCTAGTATCTCGTTATAGGTTTTGGCTGATCCTAGCACTACATTTGCATATGATAAGAAGTTCGGAAAGTTTGGGGTAAGGATTGGCATAAAAAAATTAAAGTCAATGAATTGAATTAGGATCGCGAAAACAAATCGGGGTATAATTACTAACGTAGTTGTATAATTACAAAAAATGTATAATTACGGAAAAAAGGTGTATAATTAAAAACGAATTGTATAATCACGAAAATTTGTAAAAGTCGGACAAAACAAACGTATAAAGGAAGAAATAATCGACTAGAATAATCAGGTACTCAATTTATGTACACAGATATCTTTTAATATTGCACTATAGGTTTATATAAAAGTAATATTAGGACGAATACAACATAAAATCAAAATTTGTCAATCTTTAAAGCTATTTGTATTCTTAACCTAATATCACAGTTTGTAGTCATCAATACTAAACCTATATTGCACTATATTTGAATATCTTTAACATGATACGTACCTAACGTCTTGCCTTGTAATGTTTCAAGTTCATACATGTTATTGCCGACAGGTCTAACGATTCGACACTTCAAAAACTTCTTACAAAATTTGGCATTACGATCTTTAGCAAAATCAGACGAAACAGTATTACGGCGATATACTTCTTGACCGGGTAGGAATCTAACGACGCGTGCTCGTTTATTATACCTCTCAGAACTTCTTTCATATGCCTCATGCATTTTCCTTTTCACCTTCTCTCTGATCATTTCCAATTTATCCGGTCGCTGTAAATCAGATATCTCATGATCGGACATGGATAGCAATTTCCGTGCCAACTTATAGTCCGTGCCATTAGAATACATCTCGTAACCGAATAATGAAAAGAAAGGGGTTACTCCAGTTGCCGAATGGACTGATGTTCTAAGAGCGCACTCGATCTCCGATAAGTAGAGATCCCAATCTCGATGGTCTTCATTCAAATATGTCCTTATGGCCGATATGACAGACTGATTTACACGTTCGGAAGCATTGGATTGGGGTGAGTACACTGCGGTTCTCATATGCGTTATTTTATAAGCAGATATCATATCTTGAAAACTTTTGGATATGAATTGAGCACCATTATCGCTGTGGATCACCTCCGGTACACCAAATTTATGAAAAATTTCACTTATTAAAAATCGAATAACATTGGCAGCAGTAGCATCACGCATAGCCTTCAAGAAAGTGAATTTGGTGAAGTGATCCACAACGATAAAGATGTACGCATTACCATTCTTAGATCGCGGGTACTTCCCCAAGAAATCAATATAAAGCTTTTGAAATGGCCTATCTGTAATCACTTCTTGTCCAATACTGGGTCTCAAATTCTGATTACAGGGCTTCGTCTCCTTACAGACCTGACAATTCTTGACAAATCGTTTAACTTGGCTCGCCATATGTGGCCAATAGAAAAACCTTCTGACTCTTTCTAGCGTCTTCGTGACTCCACCATGAGCGGTTGTTAGAGTATTATGGGCTTTTTCAATAATAGCATGGGCAATACCGGACGGGATCCATAACTTCCACTTACATTCCTGTTCCAGTTCCTGGTCAAAAATGGTTCTCTTATAAACGTATCCATCATCAATTTTCAAATCTGGAAGTTTATCCTTGTTTTCGGTTATGGTCTTTATGAGGTCGAGGTATTCCTCGCTTTCGAATTCTGTTGTCTCAAAATCAAGAAGTTCTTCTGATATCTCTTCAATCATGATATCTTGGGGCGCCCTGGACAACATATCCGCAACAACATTATCTGAACCCTTTCTATGTTCGATCTCAAAATCAAATGGTTGGAGTTGGAGTGACCAGCGCGCCAGTCGACCACTAAGATCCTTTAGGGTCATCAACCATTTAAGACTGGCGTGGTCAGTTATGACGGTGAATGGCATCATCTCCACATAGGGTCTAAATTTCTTGATAGCCATCACCGCCGCTAGGCACTCCTTCTCCGTTACGCTATAATTCCGTTGGCATGCGTTCAATTTCTGCGAATAGAACGCTATAGGGTGCTCCTCCTTCTGGTCATTCAATTGATAGAGAACGGCGCCGATACCATACTCCGATGCATCGCATTGTATAAAAAATCTTTTCGAAAAGTCAGGGTGGCGCAAAACTGGTGCAGACGTCAAAGCCTTCTTTAAACTCTCAAATGCCTCAATGGCCTTTCCAGTCATTTCAAACTTCTTTGCCTTCTTGAGAGTGTCGGTTAACGGTGCTGATATTGAAGCAAAGTCCTTAATAAACCGTCTGTACCAGCCCGCCGTACCCAAAAAGCTCCTGACTTCCCTGGGGCTTCTCGGTATCTTGATCATCCGAATCGCTTGTACCTTATCGGGGTTCGTCTTAAGCATGCCATTTCCAATTATAAAACCTAGATACTTGAGCTCCTGGAAACAGAATTGAGACTTTTTTAACCCAATTGTTAAATTAGCCTCTTTAAGACACTTAGCTACTTCCTCCAACAGTCTTAAATGCTCATTGAAATCGCTAGAAATTATCAATAAATCGTCCAAGTATATAAAAACATTTTCCTTGAGGCGCTGTGGAATAACTCGGTCCATAAGCCTACACAAGCGTTGGGCCGCGTTACATAAACCGAATGGCATCACTCTGAACTGGTATAGAGGACGTCCAGGCACCGTAAACGCTGTGTATGGCTTACTTTCCTCGTCAAGTTCAATTTGCCAAAAGGCATACTTTAGATCCACACTGCTTATATAATATGTCTCATCGATTCGGCTTAGAATGCCATCAATATTTTGAAGGGGATATGCGTCCTTCACAGTTAATTTATTTAATTTCCGGGCGTCTAAGCAAAATCGATTTTTTCCAGGTTTCCTTACAATAGTGGTCCTGTTGCTCCAAGGACAGTTGCTCTCCTCAATAACCTTCAGACGGAGCATAGTATCTACCTCATCATAAACAAGAGCCTGTACCGCTGGAGACATGGGATAATATCTATCCTTAAATGGTGCAGCACCCTCAATCAATTGAATTGAATGTTTTTCCAGGCTGGTCTGACCAAGGCCCTTTTCCTCAAAGGTATCGAACTTAGCTACTACCTCCTTCAATCGTTCGTTCTGATCATCACTCAATACATGGGGATTCAGTTTATACACCTCTCCCTCCTCTATCAAATCCCTTTGGACCTTATCGATGTCGATTTGAGCGACTTTAATAATATCCGGAGCCAGCCGAAATAGTTTCCAGAAATCAATTCCGAGATATAACTCCTGATCCAAATCTGGGCATAGATAAAGTTCAAGTTCATGTTTTTCCTCTTTATATAGGATTTCTAATTTAATCTTTCCTAGTACTCTGTACTCTTTTCCACCGGCAGTTCGAACATTCGAAAACAATTTCTTTATGTCCAAGCTTAATTTCTCTATGAACTCTCGGCAACCCTTCCCTAATACACTGACTGAGGCGCCGGAATCTAAAAGGCCTTTAAGTTTAATGCCTTGAACCTCCACCTCTGCGTAAGGTCTGGGGTCCATATTTTGACTTACATGTTTGATTGACTCTAATACATTCTTGAAAATCTTTCTTTTTTTCTCAAATTTTACGCGCACTTTAGGCGGGTTTCTTTTATTCGCAGTTACAGAATCCAATTCAAATATGCGTGATCTAATCTCGTTATAATTTTTCTCTCGAGTTTCTAGTGGTATATAATGTCTTAATTCAGGTTTAAAATTTAATTCATTTGCTTTAAAAATGTTATTTATTATTTCATTCTTATTTCTATTTTTAGATGATGATGCTATTTCTCTGATCTGGGGGAATTCAGGATTGGACGTGGCCCCCCGGCATACTCCACGCCCTGATTCAGGTTTCCCTGTTTACAGGACGGGCATTTGGGAGAAATAGTCCCAGGTTTTCCACAACGGTAGCAAAACAAATTTCTTTCTGTGGAGTCGCAGTTTCTGAAAGTGTGGCCTTGTTTCTGGCAATTCCAACATAATAAAGTTGGCTTCGTTTTTCGGATGAACTGTATGGTGGATACTTCCTCACATTTAGAAGATTCGTGGTCACATTCGGATGAACCTTCCGCGTATATTTCGCTGACCTGACGAATTGGACGAGATGGAAGTACAGGTTTTATTTCCCTTCTTGGAAAATTCTTCTCCGCTTCATTGCACTCTATTCTCAGCTGTTCAACGGACGAAACTTGAATGGGGTAAATAATTCTCGCTACACTCTCTTTAACATTTTTCTTTAATATCTTCATCATATCATATTCGGATATAGGTTGGACCAACTTAGCCCTAATCTGGCCCATAATATGGAAAAATGTATCAATAGACTCATTTGGTTGTTGTTTACGCTGAGCTAATTCTGTCACTATTTCAAAATTGGATCTGGTGGATTGATATTGGCTTAACAAACTATGCTTCAAACTGGGCCAATCCGAAAACTTATTCGTTTTCAGGGATAGCCAATACCATGACTCGGCTGGACCGGATACTATTAAAGAAAAATCCCTTAATATCTCTGCCCATGGAATATGGTACTGTCCCTGAAAGTATTCAAGACGATACACGAACTCTTCAACGGAAATACCCCCTGAAATGCCATCAAACCTTAGTCCCAACTTGTCTATTCGCACACGCTTATTTTCCCTCAGTGTATCATTCGGAAAATGACTACATACTGAACCTGCCACAGAATTGCCATTGGTTGGGCGGTTGCCATTATTTCCTGTTTCTGGTGCAGACAAATTGTCCAAGCCCCCTAAGCCAGAATTAGATGCCGGTGAACTGGGTACATTCCGATTCAAGGTAAGTTCAGTTAACCTTTTTACAGCCTCTGATAACTGTCCTATTGTATTCTTCAAACCACCTAATTCATTCTGGATCATACAAACATTGTTTTCGAGGGCTCTTTGTTGCCTAAGGACCTCTACATTACCATTTCCTGGCGGTTCAGACCTGGCCCCTCCAATCGGTGTCCCACCAGCTGATGGACCCGATGTATTGTTGTTGCCTGTCCCCGATCTTATTGTCCCAGACAAATCGGTGATTTGGCTTGTACTAGCCTGGTTTCCAACAGACATATCGGTAACGTATCTACTTCTTTTCTCTTCACTTTCTATAAATGAATTATTTGCATCAAAACTTTCAGGAATTTTTCTCTTTTTCGCCTGGGATCGAGTCTGAATGCTCATAACCTTTCTCTAATTGGACAATAATTTTAACGCCTATATTAAATTATTAGTTTATTTAGAGTATTTATTTTTCTCTTATCTAGAACACATATATTATATTCGGGGGTTTTACGTGAGTAGTGGTGGGTACGGGTTATATTATTGACTCTCTTTCGAGCACCAGTCTGAAATCTGGGAAATCAAAATTAAAACAAAACAAAATTTTTTTTTTCGTGCTTTCGACACCAATATCTTGCAAATGATGCCAATTTCATACCTATTTGCCTGATACAACGGACCTCTAAATCCTATCTAGAGCGGCTATCAGGTCTAACATAGATCTGGACACAACATTAAACTGTAACTAACACTACACAAAAATAACGACACAGTATGCTTAGTGCAAAATACATTTTCACATAAAAAAGTATGCCACTAAATCCTCCTGTTGTTGGATTATTCACGTCCTCCTTCATTTCCAGTTTTGAAGTATCGGCTCTTCGTACAACGGACTTTTGAAATTTCCAAAACGGTTACGAAGCTTTCGAACCTCTCCACTTTCCAATCAGGGTTCAGTGTTGGTCTATTTCTTTAATTGAAATGGGCTATTACTTTGTGCATTGGTGACCTACACAAACATAATTAACACAACATTTGACAAAAATGCTGAAAATCTACCGTTGGGCGCCATATTGTTACGAGGCCCCTATTTGCGGCCAAAAATGATTTGGGCACCGGCTAGATTTCGTCGCCTTATCAGGGGAGGTCCCATCCCATCATCTTTCGCCCCGGGGTCGTATCAATAAATAAAAATGTTCTAACAAACTAGACAACACTAACACACAAGCCCAGATTTCTTCCTAAGTGGGAGGTAGATGGACCCTCCAGTCGCCCTGCCCTACCATGGTCATGTGGACATCCCCTTCTTCAAACATGATCCCTGTATCCCGCTCAAGCCACCACACCTACCTCACGTTGACACCCCCCTTATATCCACAATTTAGCACAACATATTTCTTTTTTTTTAAACAAGTCACAACATCATAAATTTTATTTAAAATATAAAGGCCTAAAACTAACGCAATTCGTATTAAGATTCCTGTCTTTCTTTTATCAAAATCATCAACAATAAACTGACAGTACTGAGTTTTAACTAAATTATAGCATTAAATCAATTAACTTAATCTTCTAATTTTTAACTTTCTGGTTACATGAAACGAACACTGAACACTAGAACTTGCAAAGAAGGATAATCAAATTAATATAAATAAAAACGGTTAAGCCTGGCCTACCTAAGGGAGCTCTCTTAGAAGGGACACACTGTTGGGAATAGACACCCTACAAACGCGTACTCATGAACGTTTTGCAAATTCTATCACATAAAAACAAGTAAAAAAAAACGTAAGCTAAAACTTAGGATATATGAAAAAAATATAAAAAAAATGGTCAATAAATAATAATGTAAGAAATAAATATGATGGTAAAAATAAAGTAGAAGGTAGTTAAAAAATCAAAATATAATAATCATGTCAATATCCTCATACAAAAAAAAAAGGTAATGAAAAGTTTGATTACTATTGCATTATAACCCCAAGGTTTTAATCTTTCGGTATCATCTATTTCGGGAGGAGAATAAAACGTTTCGTCATCAGTCGAATTCGCCTTTTCAAAGTAAAGGTTAGTATGTGTGCGTGACTTCATATAATTTCAAATTCAAAGTCGTTGGAGGTGTTCAACTGGTGGTACCTTTTGCCATCACCAAAACAAAAGTGTACGGCCGAATACAAGCAAAGATTCCGCTTTCCAGAGATAACTGGGATAGTTCCCCTAATTTGGATAGCCTGATGGCAACAATTGTGCACCTCTGGATTAACGTTGACCACCGATTTTTCATCCAACCAAACCTCTCGGTCTGGACAACAACGGACGGAATTTCCTCTCTCGCCCTCTTTTGGGCACAATAAACTAAAAAGCGGCCTACCTTTATAACCACCAGATGAAACGGTGGCGTTTGCGGTAATCACCGTTCAATGTGTGTTTCTGAATCGGGGGGAATTCACTTTAGCCTTAACCCAGCCACTTGCACCAACAAAAATTTCGCCTCCTCTCGTCCAGGAGGCTTTATCTGCAAATAACAGGGTTTAAAACACCTTTCGGTCATAGAAATATAACCTAAAAACTCACTTTATCTTATTTGGTATCTTTATTTATTTCTCACAGTCTCGATTAAAACAGCAAAACGACTTATGTCGACACACAAAACACCCACTGGAATTTTCTAAACAAAAAAAACGTCTCCTTAATGACCGCTGCCCAAGATTTTGTTAACTTAACAAAACACTAACCTCTTCCTTATTATTACTTTGCAATTCAAATTTAAATACACATCTCTCAGATATAATGTCATGCACTTTTCTTTTCAACTGACGCCAAAATGCCTAATTAACCCTCTTTTATTACTTTGTTCTCACTCAATCATAAAAATTAGCCATCTTGAGTTAATAGCCATATTGATTTTATGCATTAACTCCGGTTTTAGAACATTTGTAACCCAATAGCTAACATTTAAATTCTCTTAAATCTTTTCGTTTGGAGCGGCTACTTTATATGAATGAAAACCGCTTTATCGTCGTATAGCCGCCCAACAACAATCTCACCCAGTGTAGTAATTCGCCATATGCAATGGCAAATAACATACGCAATGGCAACTCTACGCGTCAGCTGGGCGAAACCCATCTGTTTACTTCGTGGCTCTTGGTAGAAGGCCATAAGGTAATATCGTTCCATCATTTCTCCGCAATTATTTATTAATATTCCTTTCTTCCTCTATTTTCAGGTACCGGGAAACATGCTACGGTGGCCTGCCTGATGCCGTGATTGCAGGTTTATGAAACCCATCCTCTTGGGTATGGATGTATTTCATAAATCCTGACAATCACTTGCATCAGGTCTGCAATCTCTCGGCAGGTTCCCCCTCGCAGAGCTGGGGTTAGCCATCGGGCCACATATAAAAAAGGCAGCCCCAGTTCTCCAACGTTTGCCCGGGGAAGCCGCCGTGAAATAAACACCGCTTCCCCCAGCCTGTAAGAATGGGATCCAGTAATTGACCATTCCAACGAGGGACAATAAGAACAACTGAAAACAAAAAAAAACTTGCGCATGGCAGACCACACGTTCACATTGCTGTCGCTGGTCTGCCGAACGGTGTGCCCAAGTTAATCCCAACTCCTCCTGTCGCAGGAAGGCACTAGGAGTGGGGAGTGTGACGTGGAAGTCGGCCGCCACGCAGACGTAAAGGCCTCTTTATAGGGGACATCCACGCCAATTTTTTTTTTCCTCTGGCACGTGGTATACTAGGGTGTCCCGCAACAGGGCCCCAATAATTTGGCTGAGATTTTAAAGGTGCTATTTTTATGTATTTTTTGCCCCTAGAAAATTATTTACATTAAGGCGTCCCAGGTCATGTTCTTCCCACCTTCACTATTGTCTGCATCATAATTTGGCTCTTTCTAGTAAATTGAAATTAAAGTAATGCAAATTTAATTAAAATGTAATGAAATAATAAAAGCTTCACAAAATTTAATAGTTACTAAATTTATATTTGAAAACGTATAAAATCACGTCATCTTATCATTTTTTATTTATTTTATATATATTTATATAAGCCCCAATAAAGCTTCTAAGGCGCGAGGGCAACATTTGAATATGTAAAGCAGTATTTTTAGTAAAGTTAAATTGAAATGGAAAAAAAAACTAGGCCCCATGTTTTTCCTTCTTAACCATCTTAGTTTTTATAGTACGTGCAGTATTAAGACAACCATAGACTTTGTGTTTTTCGACTTGCTAACGCTTTACAGTTTAACGATATCTCTAGACGTAACCTTATGTCTTTCTGGTTCCTACAGAGTTAACCATTCAGGCGCCGCGATTTAAGTTGTTCTACAATATTATTAGAGGCCATCGTGTCGCAGAGGCTTGCATGATCGCCTATGACGCTAAAAATCTGGGTACTCTGTTATGTAAGTGAGGTACCATGTCATGTGTCATGTATTTAAAAACTTCTCTACAAAGGGGTATTGCTCTCCCGCACGCCAATCAGACTCGGATATAAAAAGAAGGTTCCTTATCATTGAGCTTAAATTTGAATCGGACAGCATTAATTGGTTGTTGTTGTAGCCACATTTGCATGTGGCGGTAGCGATCTTCGTCAAGCTTCATAGGTGAGCAAGGTCGTTCAAGTTCCAGTCCATAGGACCGATCGCCGTACGAACGTTATGGCCATTGGTTATTTAAAGACGCCAATAGCTCGTCTTGTCATATCGAGCATTATAGGCACTCAATACCCTACGGGAAATGTGTAGTCAATTGTCCCAAATATACCGGTCCTAAACTGGAGAATCAGCTTGTCACTGGACATATCCAACAGGGAATGAAAAGTTTCAATTGTCATAATGTATGATTCTTTATTTTTTTAAAAAGTCGCTTAATTATTTTTAAAAATTGCTTATACGTTAACTATATTTGCTAACTAATGTTATCTCCCAAAGAATACTCATCCTTATCGAACCGTCCAGGACTTACCCTACGGTGTTAGAATGGTGGCAACTCGTCATCTCGAGCGACAAACCCTTATAACAGGACCGGTGCCTATCACCGGATGACCTATCCCCTCACAGGTTTGCGACCTGCTCAATTTCCCATAGGGTATTTAAGCAAGAGCCGGTCCCGCCCGGCCTCTCACTGATACTTTCTACTCTACCTTTGATTGTCCGCGATTGCAATTACAGTTACTCAGTATGGAGCATTCCACCATCCGCAGCCTGTGAATGCGACCGGTAGCTCCCAGCTATGCTTCTCGTCATAACAATGAACACCAGACACCATGAACCGTAGCTCAAAGTTATTCCATGCCAGGTATGTGGCCCCTGTTCCTTTATAGAATGTTCGTGGACAAATTTCGATTATCCTCTTTCTATTTCCTGTAGAATTGAAGACATCACCAGATAGAACTATACCGAGAGACCACGCCTCTAGTCCTTCGAGAACTAATGATGCCAATAGATGGCGCGTTCATGCCTTATTTATACAAGTTTATTCACACCGTAATTTTCCACGAGTCGCCTAAGAATTGCCAACGTCTCCTGTGACCAATTGCTCCAGAAGGATTGGTAAATTCTCTAAGACGCCGAGTTTTTCCATTTTTTGTTCCCCTGAAAAATTGACAATGTTTCCAGACGCAATGTTACTGCCCTTTGGAGGTTTGAAGACATCATCAAACAAAGATTGACAATATCCTTCATTAATCTCTCTCCATTTGACCATGAGAATGACTATCACTAGAATGAAATGTTCTATTGATAACAGAAAAGAAATTGCCAGACACAAAGGCGGATTCGACACCGCCAAGCACAACATTAGCGGTCGTTTCGGGTGCTTGGTTAGGGCCCGTCTTAAGGGCCATCGTGTTCACTGAATGCAGGCTCCCATCTGCCGGCTCACATTTCTTAGCTTCCTTGTCTCTGGTGTATAAGCTTAGAACACACAGGGGATTTCCTATGGAACCATTGACAATATCTTCAGACTTAGCGTTTTTCCGAATTATAAGCTTCTGCATGATTGATAAAGCTGGAGGTTTACTCCAGGATTTAAATATTGCATTCTGAGCAAAGGCAGTTATGCAAGGTAATGTATCACGGTGGGTCCTTTTGTACATTAACATCGCCTTGTTTTGTTCACATTTTCCCGTTATGCTTGAATCATGCAATCAAACAACTTCCAATTCAATTCCATACCATCCTATTTCCCAATAGATTCTTCTTTGCCAAGGTGATTTCTATAGTTCTTGCACATTAAGAACATCCAAAAAAGAAAATAAAACAAAAATCCCTTTAGCAAAAATAGCTTTTTAAGCCAAAATTCATAAAAATTTCAAACTATTTAACTTGTATTTTTAATGTTCGGGTATATATATATATATATATATATATATATATATATATATATATATATATATATATATATATATATATATATATATATATATATATATATATATATATATATATATACACACATATTAATGTAACAAAAAAATAATAATTATTAATCTTTAGTTGTTACAGGCAATTATTATATTGTACCTATAAGAAAATTAATGAAAAGGAGAAAAAAACTAAACTATCTATCTTGCAAAGTAAAACTATATATAATATAATATATATAATATAATATTAATTAGACGAAAAAAACTGAAATAGCAATTAAATAAACAGGAAATATTTTAAAAAATTATTAACAAAAAAATGTTTTGTCTAAAATGTTTCTTCATCTTTTTTAATGTACAATAAATTTGTCACGGCAACCCTATATGAGATCTACATTTGATGACAACAAACCTTTCAAAATCTCATTGGGTAAACAGCAAGAGGGAGAGAGTACTGCCTGTCTAACGGGAGGCATAGTAAGGGCAGGCCTTTTTTCCGTCGATGCACTTACCTATTGCAGCTACAAATAGAAAAGACTTCTAAATGCCTCGATGGCGATTTTTCTTCCATTTCTGACGGATATATTTGTTAGAGAATCAATCTTATTCAAACAATTTAAAATTTATATTTAATTGTTTGTTTGTCAGAACACAAACAAAAGTCAAACAACAACACACAACAAAGACAACAGTATTGAAGCACAGTTCATTCGGACCATTTCGTGAGCATTTAATTACATTTGCTATTACAATTGTGCGAAATTTATCCTGATGCAGCGACATGTCGCTACTATTTTGCTTATAGAATTCCGAACCACTTGTACGGAATGTGTTCGCATTATATTCATAACCATTTTTTATAGTGCATTTTGACAGTTGCTCGCATGACATAATTACCAGGTAGTGTACCGTAAACAGCCGGGTATAGTTTTTTCTCTCGAAGTGCACTATCCGTCAGTGAATTTTGGCTGTGTGTATTATAGTTGTGGCAGTTGGCAACAAAAAAATATTGAGTACACTATCTGTCAAAATCAGTGATTAGTGCAACTCTGATGTTGAGTATGTTACTAGTTCGCGCCATTTTTCGTTGTTTGTGTGTGTTATGGTTCTTAACTAGAATGCACACACAACCAAAACTCGTTGACAGATAGTGTACTTCGCGAGAAAAAATTTTATTCAACTGTTTACGGTACACTACCTGGTATTTATGTCATGATCATTTTCATGTAAACTTCTCCATATCCATATATCCATATTGCAACGTTCGCGTTTGCAATATAACTGCTAGCAGTAATGAAAAATTTAATTAGACCTGCGTATCTATCTACAATTAGCAACATGGAACTCTGCCTTATAAGCGTCAAAATTTGCTTTGCTTCTGCCAAAAATTATTCACCACACTAAACGTCATATTTTTACAAACCCTACAACTTTGCAATCAATCGGCACGACGTGTCTGTTTTTGCTGTAGCAGTTTGTTGGATACAAAAGAATATCCTTCCTTAACTAGATTTCTGCGACAGGTTATGGGTTCTTCACCATGGATTTTTAAGGACAACATTTGCTAAATTGAATGCAGACAACTACCATATGTGCAAATATATAAATTGGAGTTGGTTTTGCGGAAAGAAGGTGTATACAAATGTGTCGTTGATCCTGTTCCAACTTCTTCGGATGAGGCAATGGCGAAATAATTAAAGGTGGTCTCATTTGTACAACAAGCACAAATCATACGGGGCAATCCGCCATCTTATGATCAAGCTGATCGAAGTTTTGGCAACACATACAAAGAAATTTGTTTCAAATCTGGCCGGCTGTTAACAGTTGTTCGCGTGAGATCTCCTTTTTAAATCCGCCTCGGGATGAGGCTTGGAAGAAGAAAAATGAGGAAACAACAGTGATAATTGGTCTCTCAGTAGATGATTCTCAGTTTATGTTGATTAAGAGGGCAAAAACAGCTCACGATGCCTGGCTTTTTCTCCAGAGTCATTTCACTAGGAAGCAGTGAAAAATGATGAGACAAATTTGCGGTATGAAATACTCAATGAACTCATCTATATCCGAACATACTATGGAGATGAAATTGTTATTTGAAAGGCTATGGTTGTTAGCAGTCTGCCACCATAATTGGCATGTTAATCACGGCGTTGGAAGCGCGGAAAGTGGAAGAATTGACCATTAATTCTGTTGAAGTTTGTCTGATGGAAGAATGTTAATGTCATAAGAATAAAAAGCCTACACAGGAAAAATAAAATTTGACCAATTACACATGCTATTGATTTATAAAAGCCCTTTTAACAAAGTGATTAATTGCTTTTATAATATTTGACTTTGAAATTCTAATTTCCATTGAATCGTGATATGTGATTGGTACAAAAGACTATGGTTTAACAAATTTTTAATTGAAGAGTTAAAAATGCTATTTAATGGAATGGAAAAACAAACCTAAAAATGGAGAACGTGGTAGAAATTAAATGGGCATGTATGTGCATTAATGTTACAATATTGTATTGAAATACTAAATTATTAATATATAAATTAAGCTTCTTAATATTGACTAATAGAAAACTTCGAGATATTATTATATACGAAACGCTAACATTGGTATTCATTACGATTTTTTTCAATATAAAAATAATTTTTTTGTTTTATAATTTACAGATATGGCGCCGGCGATAAAAAAATGAATGAAAAGTAAAGGGAAAATACCCGAGAGAACGATGTAAAGTCCAATCCCTTTTCTAATATTCCATCTACCTGGACATATTGCTATTTTAATGACTTTGGTTTGAAGCCTCATTGGTAGCAGTAAAAATTGCAATCACGGTTGAAAAAGTTGGCTTGGATTTTTTCTTCATCTTCATAGTGCCCACGCAAGTAGAATATTTTGTTAACCATATAGTTGTACCACTAAGACATTCTCCGCTTGTAATGCCAATAAGTTTTTGTTTTTAATAAAAAGACGAAATATTTTAATGCAATACATATAATTTTTATTTCGCAATTTAAAAAATTGTTTATATATGGGAAAATACAAATTTATTCAGTTAAACGTGTTTTTTAAAAAAGAATTTCCCAAAAAATTGGTTTATTGAGTTGATACCCGCTTTAATTGAATTATTCAGCTTGTGATAAATTGCAAATAATACAAATTTTTTTATAGGTCCGATTTAAGCAAACTTTTTTTATTGAATATTCAAATTTCTTAATTAAAGCAAGATTTCCATTTTTTCTGTGTAGTTATAAACCTTGAAAAGTTATAAGCCTGGAGATAATGAATCTGAGAAGCGTTGCCACTTCTGTAAAGGTAGAGGACATTTTAAGAAAGAATGCTGGTAATATAAAAAGGCGAGGAGAACATATCATCTTATTCCATTTATTGGCCGAGAGCAGAATTCTAAAAAAGCTAAAAATTGTGTTCAAATGCCAGTATTCAAACTGTTGAAGGAAAGAAAATTGGAATTGGCATCGGGTCTGCTGATCGTCGAATTGTCAGCACTACTGGCATAATGTATTCGGGCAAAGAGATATCGATGGAATCGGAGAAATTGGCAAAAGGGATTTGACAAATGGTATTCATATTCAAGAATGTCTAATTCGAAAAGTCTTTGAGGTATGTTTTAAATGTAAAATGATTCAAAAACCTTTTAACAAACAATCCGACAAAAACAACAAAATCATTGGACCATTTTACGCGGATGTTTGTAGCCCTATGCAAACGGTTACGCCTGGAGGAAAAAGGTATTTTGTGATTGTTAGACGATCACACCCGATATACGTTACACTCAGAAAAATTAGTCTGCTGATATTAAATTACAAAATTTTTAAGTTTTCAACAAACCCATTCAAAATTTGTAAACTCGTAAACAACAATTAAGGTCTTTGCTATATATTAATAAAAACATTTACCAATTTTAGACGTTAACTTTTTGTTTAAAAGCATTAATATAATAGCAGTAGTTATTTTGTCTGCTGTTATTTAAATTCGACCAAATATTTGCAAAATTTAAAAAATTGGCAAAAAAAAAATTTGCCCTATATGCTTGTAAAATTTGAATTTGAAACATTTGAAGAATTGATATCAGCACAAAATGTTTGCTGTTTCAGTAAACAATTACTGCTGTCCCATATTCAGACTTACAGCAAACACTTTTGCTGTTTTCAATAACAAATTTCTATGAGTGTAGTATATCTGCTTCAATCAAAAGATGAAGTTTTTGACAAAATTAAGTGTTACGTGCAATTGGTTATATGCAAATTAGGAAAATATCTGTACACAACTATTTGGGCCTAGAAATTATCAGAGTTTCTTCAAAACATTTCTGCATACGCCAGTCTGCTGATAATAGCAGACACTGACTGTTAGTACTTAATTTTGCTGCTATTACAGTAGAACTGTAATAGCAAAATGTTTACGATTTCAGAGGTTGCCTGCTTAAAAGTATGTTGTTTGCTGAAAATATCTGCTGCTTAATTTATGAAAGGATTGTTAGGAGGAGTGTAAAATAAGAGAGAATAAAAAAATAAATTGAAATAAATAAAAATAAAATAAACGCATAAAAAATAAAAATACTATATGCGAAATTCCATGCTAATGTATACTCGCTCTCAACGTAGTGCAATTTATTTTTTTTCTCTGTTCAGCAGTAATACGTCTTCAATATTTCAGCAGATTTTGTTGTTGAAACAGCAGATTTTGTTCGTTGAAACAGCAGATTTTGTTGGTTGAAATAGCAGACGGAATGTTGGTAAAATAGCAGACGTTTTTTTCTGAAACATCAGTAATGCCTGCTTTCCCATTTTCAGTAGACAAAAACTGCTGTTTTAGCTAACATTTTTGCTATTTTGAACAACAAATTTCGTTGTGTGTAAGAGATTTGATGTCAGTATGGTCTAAATGACCACACGGGAAATATAGACCTACACTTTACCGATTGAACATGCAATTGAATTGTAAAAATCTTGTCGAACAAGGTGTTGCTTTAATTATTTTTGATATATGTTAGGTTGAAAAGAGGACATACACCTAAGCCAGTAATCGGCTTGCTGTGAGCTCTAAATACAAAAACAAAGTAACTACGAAAAAAGAAAATCTAAGTGAAAAATTCCGTGCTACTTACAAAATCCTTAGTTTTTTTTCATGCCACTCGCCTAAGTTGGTTTATGTCCCCACCACCTGCTGGTATCTGTTAGACGCGAAAGCCGCGCAATGACAAAGGAAATGCTCCAACGTCTCATCATCTTCCCCGCATACCCTACACATGCTATCACTTGTCGCACCGATTTTACATAGGTGAGCTCGTAGTCCAATGTGTCCCGTCATGATACCAATAGCTATACTGTTCTCCTTCCAGTTCTCGGGCCTTCACCGCCAAATAGTCTGCCCTTTCATTCCCCCTTACTCCGTTATGGCCCGGCACCCAAGCGATACGCTCCAAGACTGTTCATGATCTTCCCGCTCCAAGACTGTTCGTGACCTTCCCGTCCTGGTTGTTATTGTCCTCATGGCAATTTTACTGTCCGCAAAGATGTTCGCACTCGACGTCCTCGCGTTAGCACCACACCACCTCACACATTCCGTGATCGCCCGGGTCTCCGCCTGCAGGACCGTATTATTATCAATCCTCTAGCTTTGATCCATCCGTGTAACATGATCTTCCAGATGGCAATTCTAGGGTTCCGCCAATGCAAGACTGTGCCGATGGCAGCATTGCCTCGCACTCGACCTCAAGAATCATTTCAGATATCCGATCGGAAACCTTTTCCCCTCCTTTCAGGTTGTCTATCGTCGCCTCGATTATACCGCGATGTCCTTAAGTCTCATAGCCACAGTGTCTGCCTCACACTTAATCTGTATGTCAATGGGTCGGATATCTAGAATAGTCTCCAGTGCCCTAGTGGGCACTGGATCAGGATCTACATCAGGATCTCTGATCCTGATGTATTATCCTTACCTAGCACTTTTCGCCATCGCAGTTCACCAAACTACTGAGGCGTAAGTAAGTATTGGTCGTCTAATCACGCTCCATTTCGAGCACATAGTGCCCAACATCTGTGAGCCTTCTCAGTAATCGTCGTATTGAGGATACGTGTTGTTTTAAATTGGCCCACCTTCGTCTTCCTCGTGAACAGGCATTTCAGTCATCTCTGGGTTAACATTGAGACCTCTGGGTCCAGCACAGTCATATTTTTGATATAGAAATTCGATATTTTTTGTTTCATGGCAAGTGATTTGTAAATAAGGCATGCATTGAACATATTTTTAATTGTAGGAATTAAATTGTTATTTAATAGTATAAAGTGTGTATTGACCAAGATTATATTGTGTTCCCTTTCACACATATGCGATGCGAAAAGAAGTGCGAATGGAACAAACGTATGTCTAGCTTCTTTCACATACAGACTTAAAATTGCGTGGCTAGACAATAAAAAAACAAGAAAATTAGAAGTGTGGTTTTTGCCTCTACGTAAAATATAATTTTTTTGTTGTAATTTTAAAGTTGAACAAATTTATTGTGAACAATTTTGCACTGAGATAGTGTAATTCAGAAAAATAGATACGCCATACAAATAGAATGGATAAATGCCAAGCGCAGAAAAATTGAAGGACATTGTAGAATGTAAACATGGTATTTATAAATACATTTTATTAAGATTATCTTATTTTATTATCCATATATAGTTTATATTGACTTGGTCGCTGATGATGGATGATAATACATGTGGATCTAGATTTCGTGGTATTCCACACAAAATGCTCAGATTGGGATTTATTGCGATTTATTTTAAATATGTATTTATATAAATTATATTGTTCATAATACTCTTTAAAGACGGTATCGGCGACATCAAAGAGAGGGTCAAAACGGAATCGACAATTTTCCTTTTTTTAGAATCCTGGGACTACTAAGAAAGTGTATAAATAATTTTTTTCCAATTTTTTTCATGTTTTATACACAACTTAATCCAATGAAATAAAAAGTTTTTTTTTTTTAATGTTAAAAATATCAATGATTTATTTTTATTAAAACAGCAAAAACGTTATTTAAAAGAAATGACAAATTTCAAATGAATAGTTTATTGAGTTCATAACCACTTTAATTGGATTTTTGACCTTATCATAAATCCAAATTGCAAAATTGTTAATCAGTAATACAAATTCCTTTAAAGGTCTCAGACACAGGGCCTTGGTCAAACCCAATTAAGGGCACCAGCCCAGCAGTTATCGTAAAAAGCTTACACTCTGCCCTAATGATGTATCACTGGTTGAATTACAAGCTGTGTCTGATAGACTGGTTTCTTGGCTTATATCAGCATGTCATATGTACCTGTGGAATGGAGGGACATGAAGGTCACTTTCATTCCGAAAGCAGACGAAAGACTTTCGTCCCATTAGTCTGTCGTCCTTTTTGCTGAAGACTCTTGAGACTGTCGCGGCAACAGCATGCATATAGTAAAGACAAATCCATTGAAATAGCCCTTCAGCACCTAGTCGGCTACATAGAGGTTTCTCTCGCTGTCAAGGAATACACAATGGTAGCATTTATTGACATTAAAGGTGCTTTCAATAATGTCAAACCGACGTCAAGCATGAAGGAGCTGGAGTTTCTAGGCTTCAACTCTACGGTAAGAAAGTTTATTAATAGCTTATTACTAAAAGATGCATTACGGCAGGCTTGGGATCTGTGGATCTAAATAGATGGGTCAACAGAGGAACACCTCAAGGAGGTGTACTGTCTCCTCTACTTTGGAATATAGCCATTAACAATATTTTACTATGTCTGGAAGAAAAAGGTGAGAAAGTGGTCGCGTATTGCCACGTCGGCAATTGCGGTTAGGGGAAAGTTTACCAACTCTAAGAGATATACTTAAGGAGGCTCTACGTGCAACAGCGAAGTGGGCTATCGAAAGTGGTATAGGTATAAATCCGTGCTCTTCAGCAGGAAATACAAGTTGCCTACAGTGGCACCTGTCTCCTTGGGAGGAGAGAATGTTCCAGCAAACACCTGGGTGTTTTGCTGGACAGGAAATTGAACTTGAAATCCAACATTTTGGAAAGGGCAAGAAATTCAACTCTTGCCTTATACACCTGCAAGAGAGCCATTGGCAAATGTTGGGGGTTTAGACCGCGCTTAATGCATTTGGTATATTCTGCAATTTTCAGATCTATAATGCTATATGGTGTTGTGGTCTGGTGGACGGCGCTTCAAAAGTCCACTTACAGCTCAACACTTAACCGGATCCAAAGGATGGCTTGTTTGTGCATCACAGCCGCACTGAGGACGACACCATCTAATGCACAGAATTTAATGCTACATCTAATGCCTCTGCACATTGTGGCTAGACAAATTGCTCCAACCACTGCCCTAAGGCTAAGGGAGCTTTCTCTTTGGTCATGTGGCGGCTACGGACACTGTGTTATCCTTGATACAATGTCCGATGATCCAGGCAGTGTGGATAACACATACCTGAGCCGTTTTTTTGTCATGTGGCGGCCTGATAGAACCGATCGGAACTACGATCCCTAGTAATAGAAGTTTTGCAAATTTTGCTTATGAACATTCCACTAAGGAACAGGGCCAAACTTCTCACATATCAATGAGTGCAGTCCGATTTAAGTTTAAGCTCAATGATTAGGGGCCTCCTTTTTATAGCCGAGTCCGAACGGCGTGCTGCAGTGCGACACCTCTTTGGAGAGAAGTTTTACATGGCATAGTACCTCACAAATGTTGCCAGCATAAGGAGGGGAAAACCACCGCTGAAAATTTTTTCTGAGGGTCTCGCCAGGGTTCGAACCCAGGCGTTCAGCGTCCATGCTAACCTCTGCTCTACGGTGGCCTCGTATAAAAGACTATACGGATGGTGCCAAACTAAACGACCATGTGGGCTTTGGGGTTTACTCTAAAAATCTAGAACTGGTCATATCGAAAAGGTTGCCCGACCACTGCAGTGTTTATCAAGAGGAAACCCTTGCAATAAGGGAGGGGGAATGGCTAAGATATAATGTCATAATGGCTCGGACTGCAATCATTGATATGTGAGAAGTTTGCCCCAGTTCCTAAGTGGAATGTTTATGCAGTGCTGCCAGGTCCTTTTCGTGAAAAATCGTCATAATTGAGAAAAACAGACAGAAAAATTGAAAAAACGTCATAAAATCGTCACACCCAAATGTCTTCATTTTTATTTAGATTTCGGTGTTTAAAAGACATGTGCAAGCTCAAATAATAAGGGCTGCCGTTTGATGTACTATTACACTCAATAACGCTTTAAATATTCCAATATTTAATGTAACGAGGCAAAATTTCAACTAAATGTTATATATAAAATATCAATGAAATCTTCTATAGATTCAAAGCTGTAATGAAATTTACTTCAGGGACAAAATTTAACGAAATTTTCCTTAAACACAAACTTTCAGAATGGTAGGGTATACAAACTCTAAAATTGGAATTTTATTAAAATTTCGATTTCTTCACAGAACTTTTTCCATTAATAGTTATTTAATATAGGGATGACAAAGAGCAAACATGTCCGTCTTTTTTAAGACGATACTGTACTACTATATAAAGGCTCTATCACACACACACTGATCTTGTCTTATGACGTGTAATCGCCGCTCGCAAATTGAATTAGACGTATCTATTCACGACTAGCAACTGCTTTATAAACGTCAAAATTAGCTTTGCTTCTGTCAAATATCTTACTAGCCCCTGGGCCACTCAAAAATTATTCACTACACTAAACGTCATATTTTTACAAACCCTACAACTTTGTTTTCAATCGGCAAACATCCTATGTGTGCTACTTTTACAATTTCAAAATTTTACATGTCATAAGACAAGGACATGTAGTGTGATTGCACCTTAACCCTGCTCTACTATATTACCCTGTTTTCCAATAAAGGCCTGATGTCCTTAATAATTATGTGACTTTCAAAGTAAAAAAAATCGTCAAAACATAAAGAAACTTAAAGCACAAATCGTCAAGCGCCAAAAGGCCAAAAAATCGTCAAAATGAATTAAAATCGTAACGTCTGGCACATAAAATCGACACGCCCTATGTTCATGGGTGAAATTTGCATCATTTACTGATATAGTTCGTTTCGGACTGCAAACGAGCCTTTCTGATTTCAATTTGGATACAGCTCCCATATTACATGGTTCTTGGATTTGACTTCATGAGTCCACGAACGTCCCAATTTTTATCCATTTGGTGGATATCAAAAATTTCGGTACGGATGAACTTGTTTTCACTTGTTATAGATCTTATATGCAGTTCGTGGCATATATTAGGCCACTACCTTTAACTGTTGTTAAACCCAAGGTGATACCACGGGGAGCTTTCTTGGCATCCAACAATATGTTCGCCACCCCAGAATGGGTAATCTCTATCTCATAAAGTTCAATCATTTCAAACAAAGAAGTATTTTTCTAGGTTTCTGTTTTCAATAAATAAAACCTCCTTTGTACTTAGGATCGAAGATAACTTTTCAAACCGGTTGAAATGCCGCCTTGGGTTCCTTGTCATTGAGCTTAAACATGTATCGGACATCACTCATCGATATGAGAGGAGCATCCCCAGCTTTATCTTAATGGAATGTTCATGGCATTTGAAAAAAAAAAAATAAGTGAGGGTTTGCCTAATCCATAGGTGGGCATTATACATATCCGCCCGCGGGCTTAGGAACAACTAATAGTGTGCACATCAATCGTATAACCTATGTACTTTGTTAGTTGTTTATATTGCTATCTCAAGGGCCTTAAAATGTAAGACAACGTAAAATGCGCCTATGGTATAGCTCACACATGGCAATGGTTTAGTAGCTGCCCTCTCACAGATACTCACTTCCCAGTGGGAAAATGGCGAATGTATTACATTTGGAATACATAATATAATTCGTTACAGGATTGACGTTTTATAAGATATATCAAAGAATAAAGGGGGTAATTTAATTTGGCAAGACTTGGACATTGATTACCCAGTGTAATACCTTATCAAATAAAGTTGGAATGTTATCAGGATGCACTTATAAGGTGAGGTCATGCGATTTTTTTTATTTTTGTTTTGATTTTGCAGTAAATCTAAATGTTAAAGGTTTGATTTTTTCTAAAATCTTAAAACTATGTTTTGTTTGATCCGGAATTCCACATATAAGCAACAAAACAGTGCTATAATGATGAAAATACAAATATTAAATACATTTGATGAAGATAAGTTGTACAACAAAGTTTATTTCCAACACCACTTTGACATTTCAAATTACGGCATTTGCCATTCATGGTAGTTTCTTTGGGGGTAGACTTTTGTTGTTGTGCTAATGACAGTACCTCTTAATTGCACCATGGAATGTTATGTTTTTGAGGGTGACGATTCTTTTTTCATTTTGGAATTCCGTTATCTGTTGTTGCCTTCTTGTCGCGTCAAAAAACAAACATGATTTAGTTTGCTTTGTATTGCGTAGAATGAAAGACGTTTCTAAAGGTGCCATCACACTACATGTTCTTGGCTTATGACTTGTCAAAATTTGATATTGTTAAAGTTGCATACAGATTGCGATGCGAATAAAAATAACACATAGCACTTTTCAAATTAGCACTGCTATTGTTTTCGATTAGAGCGATGCTCTATTACTTCTGACAAAAACATAAAGAAATCTGCTGTTTTTGTTGTAAGTTGAATGCGAGCATCCCAAAATTAAATTGTTTTTCATTGGCTAATAAGAGGCGTATCTTTGACGTGATTTTGCTTTGAAATTTTGAGTTGTATAATAGCCCTCACATCTATGCCAAATCACCCTAAATCAAACCATGTTTGGGTATGATTGCCATATATACCGATCTCCCTAATAAATTCTCGCCTTCTAAAAAACCAAACTTTTCCGTCATAAATAATGGTGTTTAAAATTCTTAATACTATATTTAATAATAAAAAAGGGATTTTGCTAGTTTTACATTTAGCAGAATAAATTATTTTTCTGTGAATAAATAATTAGATTTTAAGAAAAAAATGTAAAAATTATGATGCATTAGTTACAAAATTCTTTCCAAATACATTGTTAAATAATGTATTCTATTAAACGAATTGTTCTTTTCCTAGGACATCTCCCGTGTTAAGAATAACGTATTCTGGAATCAATGTGCTATAGAGGCTATAGATTAACTTTTCATATCCCATTGATTACCTTTTCCCACTGGGTTGTTGAATACCCAAACAAACGACAGAGCATAGAGCAAAGCGATGCAGTAAATAACGACCCCATGCCAGAATTCGAACAGCTTGACAGTTTGTTGATGATCGCGTGTGTGAGAGGTCGTTGTACGTAAACGTAAAGATTGAGCAAAAGAGCACGTATCTGTGTATCTGAAAGGAGTAACTAGACCAAAACAAAATTGTTGGACTGACTGTTGGTTGGGATCATTTAACTTTTCTTTTGTTTTATTATTTTTTTGTGATGTGGTCATTTTGTGTGTTCTTTTTATCAATTTATACATATTGTGGAATATAAGGAAATTGTAATAAATTAAAAACAAATATTTGCTAAAAGTAATATACATATGTATTTATGTACATGTTTGTTTTGTGCTTTGAATATGTCATTGCTAAAGTATAAAAAAATGTAGTACTATGTGCAGATACTTTAACGGTCATAGAAAATTTATTTCTAACCAACAAGTGTTTAAAGTGAAATCAGCGATACTTTGATGTTAAAATTTGGACAAAAAAGAAAACCATTTTTAAATGAAATGAATAAATTAAAAAAAAAAAACAAATGAAATAACAGAGTACAATGTTTGTGTGCGAGCATCTATGTGTGTTATAAACTAACATAACATGTCAATAATACAACCTATTCTCTGTTAATGGCATAGTAATGGAAAATAAAATAAAACAAATATAATCGAATGTTGTTTTTGCATTTCAAAATCTAAATAAAAATAACAACCTTGTTACACTCGCATAGCAATGCATCAATCGGAAAAAGTATAAAACAAATCACACACAACAAAAGAAAACACCTTGCATGCCTGCCAGTCTGCCTTTCTTTTGCTAGGTGTGTGCGAGTATAAGTGAAACAAGCTTGTTTTCATACCCTCCACCATAAGATGGGGGGTATACTAATTTCGTCATTCTGATTGTAACTACTCGAAATATTCGTCTGTGACCCCATAAAGTATATATATTCTTGATCGTCGTGAAATTTTATGTCGATCTTGCCATGTCCGTCCGTCTGTCCGTCCGTCTGTCTGTCGAAAGCACGCTAACTTCCGAAGGAGTAAAGCTAGCCGCTTGAAATTTTACACAAATACTTCATATTAGTGTAGGTCGGTTGGTATTGTAAATGGGCTATATCGGTCCATGTTTTGATATAGCTGCCATATAAACCGATCTTGGGTCTTGACTTCTTGAGCCTCTAGAGTGCGCAAATCTTATCCGATTGGGATGAAATTTTGCACGACGTGTTTTGTTACGATATCCAACAACTGTGCCAAGTATGGTTCAAATCGGTCCATAACCTTATATAGCTGTCACATAAACCGATCTTGGGTTTTGACTTCTTCAGCCTCTAGAGTGCGCAATTCTTATCCGATTGGGATAAATTTTGCACGACGTGTTTTATTATGATATCCAACAACTGTGCCAAGTATGGTTCAAATCGGTCCTTAACCTCATATAGCTGCCATATAAACCGATCTTGGGTCTTGACTTCTTGAGGCTCTACGGAGCGCAATTCCTATCCGATTGGAATGAAATTGTGCACGATGTGTTTTGTTATGATATCCACCAACCGTGCCAAGTATGGTTCAAATCGGTCTATAACCGGATATAGCTGCCATATAAACCGATTTTGGGTCTTGACTTCCTAAGCCTCTGGGGGGCGCAATTCTTATCCAATTTGAATGAATTTTGGCACGTAGTATTTTGTTATGACATCCAACAACTGAGCCAAGTATGGTTCAAATCGGTTCATAACCTGATATAGCTGCCAAAGAAACCGATCTGGGGTCTTGACTTCTTGAGCCTCTACGGAGCGCAATTCTTATCCGATTGGAATGAAATTTTGCACGACGTGTTTCAAATCGGTCTATAACCTGATATAGCTGCCATATACCCCGATCTGGGATCTTGACTTCCTAAGCCTCTGGAGGGCGCAATTCTTATCCAATTTGAATGAATTTTGGCACGTAGTATTTTGTTATGATATCCAACATTTGTGCCAAATATGGTTCAAATCGGTTCATAACCTGATATAGGTGTCATATAAACAGTTCAGGGGACTTGACTTCTTGAGCTTCCTATCCGATTTGGCTGAAATTTCGCAAGACGTTTTTTATTGTTACTTTCAACAACTATGTCAAATAAAGTACAAGTCGGTTCAGAACCTGATATAGCTGCCATATAAACCGATCTGGGATCTTGACTTCTTGAGCCTCTAGAGGTCGCAATTATTATCCGATTTGCCTGAAATTTTGTACGACAGATTCTCTCATGACCATTAACATACGTGTTTATTATGGTCTGAATCGGTCTATAGCCCGATACAGCTCCCATATAAATCGATCCCTCTATTTTACTTCTTGAGCCCACAAAGGGCGCAATTCTTATTCGAATTGGCTGACATTTTACACAAGTTTCCAACATATAATTTAATTGTGGTCCAAACCGGTCCATATCTTGGTATCGCTCTAATAGCAGAGCAAATCTTTTCTTATATCTTGATTTGCCTAAGAAGAGATGCCGGGAAAAGAACTCGACAAATGCGATCCATGGTGGAGGGTATATAAGATTCGGCCCGGCCCGGTCGAACTTAGCACGCTTTTACTTGTTTTTTTTTTTTTTTTTTAATTTGTATTATAACAAACGATAAAAACCGGAAATTTATTTCTAGTCTCTAAAATACGTCTACAAATCGAGTTGATAGTTTTTCCCATAATGCGTGACACCATCGCACGTTGCCATCGCATCCATTGATGCGTGGTATAAATCAAATTTGAAGTCTTCTTCTTACGAAAAGGGAGGAAACCCAAAACAAAAAAACAGATATCAGAGTACAAACATAAAAATAAACACACACTGCCATAAATTCCTACCATATCTCAAACATCGCGATCAACAGCAAACACAACAATAAACAACCACTATCCCCCACTGCCACAACAACGTCATCATCACCTTTTTTATCATATGCTCAAAGTATGGCACTGTTCTTAACTCATCTCTTGTGGTAAGTAAGACTACACTCGAGGGAATTTAGTTTATAACAAATAAGTTAAAACAAATTTCGGTTGTTGCCGACTTTGTAATACCTTACACCCTATTAGTGAAAATTGGGCGAGATATATATATATATATATATATATATATATGTATATATATATATATATATATATATATATATATATATATATATATATATATGTATATATATATATATATATATATATATATATATATATATATATATATATATATATATATATATATATATATATATATATATATATATATATATATATGTATATATATATATATATATATATATATATCGGTCCACTTTTATTTTTGGGTAGTACTTTTGGGGTAAGGTTGGTCTGGAAGGAAACATAGGCTATATAATTTTTTGATATCGGGAGGGGCCGGACCTTTCCCCTTACCCCAAAAGTACTACCCAAAAATAAAAGTGGACCGATCGGGACTATATGGGATTCAAATGAAAGGTATTCAAGAGTAAAGAACAAATTTCATAATAAAGCCCCAAAACCCCTTAAAATAGGTTTATTTGACGATCATGACAATATGGGATTCAAATGAAAGGTATGCGGGAGTAGATTACGAATATGGCATACAAATTCATGTCGAAATATAGGGGGTCACCCCACCCCCACAAACGTCCCATATGTCCTTAGCCAATCAAGGACATATGGGACTCGGTTTCTTTTTTCCGTATAGACTGAAAAACGACAGAACCGATTTTCTTCAAATGTTCGCATATTGTGTAGGTTGGTCTGGAAGGAAACATAGGCTATATAATTTTTCGATATCGGAAGGGAGACCCTACCCCTTATGCCAAAAACACAACACCAAATCAAAAGTGGACCGCTCGGGACAATATAGGTATCAAATGAAAGGTATTGGAGAGTAGAATACGAATATGGTATAAAAATTTTGGTCTAAGTACCCATCGGGCCGCCCCAACCTCAAAACTCTCCCAAACAGACATATTGGACGTTCATTTCAATATGGGGTTCAAATGAAAGGTATTCAGGAGTAGATTTCGAATTTGACATACAAAATCAGATCGAAGTATAGGGGGTCACGCCACCCCTCAAAAACGCCATTAGACCCATTATGACGATATGATACATGGCTGAACCGATTTTCGTAGATTGTGTACGTTTGTCTGGAAGGAAACATAATCTATATAATTTTTAAATATCGTGTGGAGGTGGACCCTCCCCCTTATTACAAAAACGCCACACATATCCGAAAGTGGTCCGATGAGCACAATAACGGTGAACGGTTTTGGAGACCAAAAAACGAATATGGTATTAAAATTTGGGTCTAAGTACCCAGCGGACACGCCCAACCCTAAAACTCCTCTAAACAGATATATTCGAAGTTCATGTCAATATGGTACTTAAATGAAAAGTATTACTTACTTACTTTACAGAATATTTGTTCCACTAGCCGAACGTAGAATAGCGTTCCAAGCGCCTCGATCTTCTGCGCTCATTCTAAAATCTCTAACATCAAGTTTCGAGGTGTCTCCCACAACTTGATCTTTCCATCGGGCTTTTGGTCTTCCCGGTTTGCGTGTACCACCGTGTTGGCCTTCAAAAGGCTTCTTTGCTGGAGCTTCTTCATCCATTCTGACAACATGACCTAGCCACGCAGTCGTTGTATTTTGATGCGTGTAACTATGCTATCGTCGTCATACAGCTAATGCAGCTCGTGGTTCATACGTCGCCTATATTCTGGGTTATTTAACCCATTATGACAATATGGGGCTCAAATGAAAGGTATTTTTGAGTAGAAAAGGAATTTGATATCTAATTTTGAAGCCAATTGTTTTGGGGTACGCCCTTAAGCACCCCCTAAACTGAACCTCATTTCCGTTTAGAGTAAAAAACGAATTTTATATTTATTGCCAGTGCAAAGTGCCGGTGGCCGCCCCAGACACAAAACACCCTCCAAGCGGTTCATATTTACCGGCCATGGCAATATGGGGCCAAAATTAAAGGGATTTAGAAGTGCAGCACAAATTTGATATCCATATTTGAGTCGAAATGTCTGAAGTGCCATCCCTTCCCTAAAACGCAATTCTCATTACCCAAATTTTTAAAAACGCCAAGAACCTAGCAGAGGCAATCTTTTCACACATTAATGAGTGCTTTCCGATTCAAGATTAAACTCAATGACAAGGGACCTTTTTTATAACCGAGTCCGAACGTCGTCCCGCAGTGCGACACCTCTATGGGGAAAGTTTTTTAAATGACCATACATGGCATTGTAACTCGCACATGACGCCAATATTAAGGGGGGATAACCACCGCTTTGTCCGATGTTCTTGCCAGGATTCGAACGCGTTCAGCGGCACGAATTCGATATCCACATTCAGGGCGAAGTGTCCCCACTCTAAAAAGTTATTAGACAGTTGAAGAAGGCGCAGCGAAGCGGGTTCGGTTCAGCTAGTTATATATATTTTTGATCGCCATGATATTTTTAGCCGATCTAGCCATGTCCTTCCGTCCGTCTGTGGAAAGCACGCTAACTTTCGAAGTAGTATAGCTAGGCGCTATATTTATTAGTGTAGCTCGATTGGGGCCATAACGGTCCATATTTCAATATAGCTCCCATATGAACCGATATACCGCTTTTACTTCTTGAGTCTCTAGAGGGTGCAATTCTTATCCGATTTGGCTGAAATTTTGTACAATGACTATGACTTCCAATAAACGAGCCCAATATGGTCTGAATCGGTCCGTAAGCTGATAAAGCTCCCATACACAAAAAAATATAGATCTAAATTTGACCGATTAAACATGGTATTGACTCATAAAAAACTTTTCAAACAAAGTGTTAATTACTTTAATCATTTTTGACATTGAAATCCGCTTTTATTTGTATCATGTTTAATTGTAGGAATTAAATTGTTATTTATAAATATAAATTGTGAGTATCTATTTCTGCGTTCTGTTGCGTCCTCTTTCACAGATATGTAATGCGAAGAAGTGCGAATAAGACAAATAGTTTCTATCATAGACAAACACATATTGGCATGGATAGAAAAAATATATATCAAGAAAAATAGAAAGTGTGGTTTTTATTATAGTATAAAATGATAATTGTTAAGTAAAAACGATATATTCTAAAAAGTGATATCTGCAATAGTGTAAAGCAGAAAAAAATTGGATGTGAATCAATGAAATAAGTATATTCCAAACGAAACAAATTTGAGGACATGGAGGAAAGTAGATGTGGTATTTATAAATATTATTTTATTTTAATATGTTGTTATCCCTAGAGAGACTTTACTATATTGGTTTGGAAAACGACGCTCCATGTGGATCTAGATTTCGTGGTGTTGTGTGCAAAATGCTAAGATTGGTATTTATTACGATTCACTTTAACATGTATATAAATTATTTTGTTCTTTAAACGTTTTACAGACGGTATCCACGACAATGATTAGAGACTCATAAAGGAAAGGCAATTTTTTCTTTTGGAAAATATAAACTGAAAAATAAATATTTTAAAGCAATACAATGGCATGGCATGTTTTATCCGCAATTTAATCCAATAAAATAAAAAAAAAATACTAGTGCAAGAAATATCAATTATTTTCTTTTATTTAATTGGTAAAATGTTATTTGAGAGAAGGGACAACTTTAGGGACAATTGGTTTATTGAGGCAATGAATGCCTTAATTGAATTTTTGATCTTGTCATAAATCCAAATTACAAAATTGTTAATCAATAATAAAAATTCGTTTATAGGTCCGATTTCAGCGAATTTTTTAATTGAATGTACAAATTTCTTAATTGAACCATGTCTTTTATTTTTTCTGTGTATAAACCGATTTCCCGATTATATTTCTTTAGCCTGTAGAGGTAGTCATTCTTATCCGATTTAGCTGATATTTTTTACAACGAATTCTCCTATGAACTTCAACATGCGTGTCAAATATGGTCTGAATCGGTTTATAACTTGATAAAGCTCCTATATAAACCGATATCCCGATTTTACTTCTATTTTACCTCCAACATACGTGCCAAACATGGCCTGAATCGGTTCATAATCTGATACAGCACCCATAGCAAAGCAATTCTTATCCATATCTATTGTTTGCCTTTAAAGAGATACAGGGCAAAAAACTTGACTCATGCGATCCATGGTAGAGGGTATATAAGATTCGCCCCAGGCGGACTTAGCACGCTTTTACTTGTTTATATAAAAGTAAGGAAGTCTCACATAGCAAAAAGTTAATTTTGTCTTTTTGTTTGCGTGGTAATTACAGTTTGTTTATAGGGGAAAAGTTAAAGTAAATCCCAAAACATACCCGAAATAACCAAATTTCGGACACATCTGTGCAAAATTATATTAGTTATGGCTTTATAAGTATAAATCGGACAATGTTAATATATGGGAGCTATATCCTAGTCTGAACCGATTTTTACGAAACTGAGTAGTAATGTCAACAGTCTAAGAGAATGGTACGTGCTAATTTGGATGATATGCGGTTTAAAAACTACTATTGGGTTGCCCAAAAAGTAATTGAGGATTTTTCATATAATCGGCGTTGACAAATTTTTTCACAGCTTGTGACTCTGTAATTGCATTCTTTCTTCTGTCAGTTATCAGCTGTTACTTTTAGCTTGCTTTAGAAAAAAAGTGTAAAAAAAATATATTTGATTAAAGTTCATTCTAAGCTTTATTAAAAATGCATTTACTTTCTTTTAAAAAATCCGCAATTACTTTTTGGGCAACCCAATACATTATTGAAATATTCTTACAAACTCGGACGAACGTACAGGGTAGTTGCCACGAAGAGATACCTATTGCACATTTTTTATTGATTCACATGACAAAAATGTGTGGATAAATTTCGGAACCAGTTTTACTCCAAGCAGCACGTATAATGGCTCTCATCAGTGCATTCATACTGACATATTTTTTAGTCCTTACCTTGTTCAAATACAAAGATTCATCGGATTGGCATATGGCGAATTTCACTGCCACTGTGTGTCAACACAGTAATGAATATGAAGTGCGGTACATAATTTTTTGGCCATTCTTGGTTTATACGTGCCTTATGTAACGGTGCCGAGTCTTGTTGGTACGTCTATGGGCAGTTTAGCATTTACTTTGACGACGGGCTCTATGAAAACAATTGGAGAGCGGCCATCGGTGGTGATAGCCGCCCATACCATATCGTGAGATAGAAAATTACTTAGGTTGGACGTTCGAAAGTTCAAATTCGTATAAGTGCGCTCGGTGAAATAAACACGATAATTTGAGTAATTTACGAATTGCTCAATTACGAATATATTTTTTCTCGTCAGAGAACACGATGTTCAGAAGCGTAACTCGGTTAGGTTGGAGAGAATGATACCAAAACATTGCCTTGATATCTGCTGTGGCCCTATATGGCCCATTGTGATTATTCTCTCCCCATCAGCCGCAAAGTTTAAATTGAATTCCAACTCGTCTATTTAAGAGGCATTTTCTCATGGCAGCATGAAGTCCTTGGATCTGACTGGAGTCCAGCTTTATAGAGGGGTATAAAGCTGGACATTGGCAGAGGAAATAAAAGCTATCTTCTGGAATGCGGTGCTATGACAACATCGACAGAAATCATTATTTCTAACGCACATGTGTACTTATCTTGTTGAGTCGCTCAGATCCATCTTCTCCAAAGACAATAGTTCGCAAATATTACGTTTCGATCGTTCATCCTAAAGCCTTTTCGTCTGCTCACATCCCACCGCTTTATTCCAGCGATTCAAGCATTTCTCCCTGTATCGCACCTCAAGCATATAGAAGAACCCCGAGAGAGGTGGATACATGCCTGTTACCGACACCATTAGCAGATTCGCCCCCTCCCTTGCTAGCATATCCGCTTTCTCGTTTCCTTCTATGCCCTTATGCCCTGGTATCCAGCACAGAGACATGTAATGATCTCTATATCGGTCCAACACCTTGGATCTTGAACCAGAATCAGTGATAGCCTTAAGTGCTGCCTGACTATCGGTGAATATACAGATATTCTTTCGGTTGATATCCATCGCCAAAACTATCTCGGCTGCCCTTGTAATTGCATAGACCTCCGCTTTGGAAAATGCTGCCCTCATTGCACATGCGTTAATACCGAGCTCGAGGCAGTCTACACCTCTTCCAGTGGCGTTCTCCATCTTCGATCCATTTGTAAATAAATTGATGTCTGCAAACCTAATCCTTCCTTTCTGCCACTCCTCTATAGTAGGCACCTGAAAATTCGTCCGACGGTCCATCAGGTCACCATCTAGTTTACGAGTATGTCTTAACGGCAGTCCCCTTAGTAGGACTAGCTGCAGTAGATCGATGGATTGGATTCCCTGCAATACCTACAAGGACCTAGTTGCGGTAGTGCTCATGGCACCAGATATGAATCTTTAGCCCACTCGGTTAACCCTATCAATGTCCCTTATATGCGTCACATGCTCCATCACCAGCGTAAGCGGTGATGGATCTAACAATCCCTTTGCTCTTTCGAGTCCAACTTTTTTTGCTTTGGTGTACGATCGTGTGCCTTTGGAACTTGTAAGGCTTTACATTGAGCTCGTTTTTCAATATGTATTGCCTCTTTCGACGGGTTATTTTCAAACCTTTAGCCATTTTATTGCCACTACGGCGTGGTTTCGTTGAATTCAAGCTTTCACTCGCCAAACCATTTTAGGTGTTGTGACATTTTTTTGAAATAACACCATGGGATTTGGCAGCGCTACCAGTATTACTATAACGATTAATAGTGTGATACACAAACATTTTGTTCACTTTGAGGTGTTTGAGTTCGCCAACAATAACCGGTTATTATGCTTGAATTCCATCACGAATAGTTGTCTGTTTTTAATAAACTATGAAAAAATGCTTTTCGTGGCTTGTAAACAATATAATAGGCAAATATCATTTAGCTGTCATTTCTAGTTTGGCAGAGATACCAGTGTGAAATTTGTATCACTTCGTGTCCGCCACTCTGTGTATATCTTAACCGATTTCTTCCATTTTTAATCGGCTTTGTCTCTAGATCAAGATTGACGTCTGTGCCAAATTCGATAGGATGGAAATTGCAATCTGTACTTTGTGCACAAATTAACGTGGACTGACATGAATACGAATGTGGCTGAATCGAATTGGTAAATTATACAGAGTCGATGGGTTTTCTTCTCTTCCCCTCATGCTTTGTACCACAATGGTAGTGTAGGGTTTAAAATTCAATTTATGTTGGTCTTTGTATACATTTTCTGTATACGCTTGCAGAGTAGTCCTGTAGTAAAAATCAGTTTCTGGAAGGAGGAGTACCCTCCCCTTACTCCAATTTTATAAAAATGCAGATCTCGTTTAAATGAATTTTTGTTTGAATTCGTTTGCTGATTTTATGTTAATTTTTTTATCGTTGAAGCAAACACTTCAAATAATTAAATAAAATAAATAATAAAAAATTATTAAATTACACTGTGGAACACAACAAAAACTAGCAGGAAACAAGTAAAAGCGTGCTAAGTTCGGCCGGGCCGAATCTTTTATACCCTCCATCATGGATCGCATTTGTCGAGTTCTTTTCCCGGCATCTCTTCTTAGGCAAAAAAGGATATAAGAAAAGATTTGCTCTGCTATTAGAGCGATATCAAGATATGGTCCGGTTTGGACCACAATAAAATTATATGTTGGAGACCTGTGTAAAATGTCAGCCAAACCAAAAATCAATAAAAACAATGTGAAGTACATGTAATGGTTAAAGTATTACTTTTTCTAAGTCGGTGCCAGATTCGCCAATAAAATTTAATTTTAGGATTATAATGTCAAAGACAAAAACATCCCTTATCAAATTTGACTGTAAGTCACTGAACAACAAAAATGCTTATATATGATACATATCATGAAAACAGCGACATCAACTTTTGCATGGTTAGGTTAGGTTAGGTTTAAGTGGCAGTCTGCCATCAAACTCACTTAGACGTTTTAGTCCATTGTGATATCACAGGAAAAGAGGAAGAAAGATGCCTTCTAGTTCCTACCATTGAACCATCCAGGCTTTAAAAAGTCCAGTAACTTGCAAATGTTCACATCCGCTAAATCAGACAGGTTCTCAAAGAAATGATAACCTTAAGTGGAACTCCTTCCAACTGCTAGTGCGGGACACAGACACAGAAGGTGTTCTATAGTTTCTTCTTCCTCGATGTCCCTACAGCTTCTGCAAAGTCGTTACTGGCAACCTTCAGTCTGTCAGCATGTTTTCCGATTAGGCAGTGACCATGACGGACACAATGATTAAGACGTCTGTTCTAGCCAATGGCAGCAAAGCAGTAGACCTCTTCAAGTCTAGATGAGGCCAGCCCCCCCTTTGTGACCATCTATCATTCGTTGCCCTTCGGGCCTGGTCCTGAAAACTTAGCTTACATGTCGCTAGAGGCATACCAACAGATTCCAGTGTTCCTGGAGTGTGTAAGATAGTTCCTAGTCTCGCAAGCTCGTCTGATTTACAATTCCCTGGGATATCTCTGTGGCCCGGCACCCAGAACATGTGAATTTTGAACTGTTCAGCCATCTCGTTGAGAGATCTGCGACAGTCGAGAGCGGTTTTTGTGTTCAGAAATACGTTCTCCAGGGATTAAATGGCTGCCACTTCCATAATTGCAAGGATCTCTGCTTGGAACCATCCGTATAGAAGTCTTTAACTTCTGTTACCAGGGATATCGTAGTTCCAATCGGTTCTATCAGGATTTTGGATTTGAAGTTCAGTTTCCTGTCCAGCAAAACACCCAGGTATTTTGCGCTTTCTGTAAATGGAACAGGGAGACAGGTTCCATTGTAGGCAACTTTTATCTCCTGCTGAAAAGAACTGCTTCTGTCTTGCACGAATTTATACCCAGACCACTTTCGGTAGCCCACTTTGCTGTTGCACGTAGAGCTTCCTGAAGTATATCTCTTAGAGTGCTGGGAAACTTTCTCCTAACCGTAATTGCCACGTCATCAGCATACGCGACCACTTTTACGCCTTTTTCTTCCAGAGACAATAATATATTGTTAATGACTATATTCCAAAGTAGAGGAGGTGTTCCTCTGTTGACCCATCTTTTTAGATCCACAGATCCCAAGCCTGCTGTAATGCATCTTTTAGTAAGTAAGTTATTAATAAACTTTCTAATGGTAGAGTTGATGTCTAGAAACTCCAACTCCTTCATAATTGACGTCGGTTTTACATTATTGAAAGCACCTTCAATGTCAAGAAATGCTACCATTACATATTCCTTGACAGCAAGAAGAACCCTCTATGTCCCACCCTCTTGCCTTTACTATATGCATGTTGCTGCCGCGACAGGCGGGATCTTTGCCCTAAGATATGTTTCTATCAGTCTCTCAAGAGTCTTCGGCATAAAGGATGACAGCTAATAGGACGAAAATCTTTCGCCTTCGTGTGGTAGGGTTTTCTTGCTTTCGGAATGAAAATGACCTTCGTGTCCCTCCATCCCACAGGTATATATGACATTCTGATGCTTACTTTACTTTAATTGGCTATGACAGAATATTTGTTCCACTAGCTGAACGTAGAATAGCGTTTCAAGCGCCTCGATCTTCTATGCTCATTCTAAAATCTCTGACACAAATAACCGAGGTGTCTCCCACAACTTGATCTTTCCATCGGACTTTTGATCTTCTCGGTTTGGTTGTACCACCGTGTTTGCCTTCAAAAGACTTCTTTGTTGGAACTTCTTCATCCATTCTGACAACATGACAGCCGTTGTATTTTGATGCGTGTAACCATGCTATCGTCGTCATACAGCTCGTGGTTCATGCGTCGCCTATATTCTCTATTAACGCAAATTGGTCCATATATTTTACGAAGAATCTTTCTCTCAAATACTCCAAGCACTGCCTCATCTGCTTTCACAAGTGCCCATGCTTCAGAACCATATAATAACACGGGTAGTATCAGTGTCTTGCATAGTGTAATCTTCGTCTGTCGAAAGGTGGCCTTGTTTCTAAACTGCTTACTTAGTCCAAAGTAGCATCTGTTTGCCAGTATTATTCTTCGTTTAATCTCAAAACTGGTGTCATTCGTTTCGGTTACGGTGGTGCCGAGGTAGATAAAGTTACTGACTGTCCCTTTCAGTAACTTTCTCAATTTTCTTTATCTGCTCGGTTGTGCAAGGCTTTTTGGGAGTTGAGACCATCCATTTCGTCTTATCTCCATTTACTGCCAGACCCGTTTTCACTGACTTTCTTTCGATTCTTTCAAAGTCTGCAGTTACTACTTCCGGTGACCGACCTATGATATCGATGTCGTCGGCATAGACGAGTAGCATGTGTTCTCTTGTGATTAGTGTGCCATATCTATTCACATCTGCATCTCGTATAATCTTTCGCAGCATGATATTAAAGAGATCTCACGATAGGCTGTCTCCTTGTCTGAAACCTCGTTTGGTATTAAATGGTTCGGAGAGGCTCTTTCCTATTCTTACTGAGGAACGCGTATCAGCAAGTTTAATCCTGCAGAGTCTTATTAATTTTGCAGGAATTGGTAGGTGTTGAATTGTCCTTCTTGGGTCTTTTCCAGGATTTGGCGCAGTGTGAATATCTGGTCTAGGGTGGATTTACCAGGTGTAAGACCGCATTGATAGGGCCCAATTATTTCATTGACTTTAGGTTTTAATCTTTCACACAGTACGCTCGAAAATATCTTGAATCCGATGGGGCGGAGAGTTATTCCTCTGTAGTTGGCACATTCCGTCTTGTCTGCTTTCTTGTGTAGTATGCTGAGGTTCCAATCATCGGGTATGCGTTCTTCTAGCCAGATTGGTTCCGCGTTATTCTCTTCGCCGCCAACGTCGGACACTAGCAGTTGGGTAAAATGTTCTTTCCATATCCTCAGCATGTTATCTGTGTCAGTTACCAGATTTCCTTCCTTGTCTCTGCAGGAGGATGTGCCTGCACCAAAGCCATCGGTTTGATGTTTAATTCTTTGGTAGAATTTACGGACTTCATTCTGACTCATGTACATCTCAATTCGCTCACACTCACGTCTTTCCATTTCCTTTTCTTTCTGCGGAATAGACGTTTCTCCTCTCTCCTTTTCTCCCGATACCTCTCCTTCATCTGGCGCGTTGCTACTGATTGTAGGGTTGCTCTATATGCCGCATTCTTGGTTTCAGTAGCATCTCGACACTCTTGGTTGTACCATGGGTTTTTTGGAAGAGGCTTCCGGTACCCAAGTACGGATTTCGCCGCATTTTCCATAGAGTAGGCAATAGTTTCCCACTGCGCCATTATGTCATCGGAACAAGGAGTGCTTTCATCAAGCAGTTGGGTCAGTTGAGTGGAGTATGCCGTTGCCATTTGTTGCGTTTGCAGCTTTTCAATGTCCAGCCTCCGTGCAGTGTCAGATCTTACTTTCCTCGCCATGTTTAAACGGGTGCGAACCTTTGCTGCAAAAAGGTAATGATCCGAATAAATACTCGCTCCACGGATCCATCGGACATCTAACACGCTGGATAAATGCCTTCCATTTATCACAACGTGAACAATTTGGTTCCTCGTGTTTTGATCGGGTGACAGCCATGTGGCTTTGTGAATATTTTTATGTTGAAATCTGGTGCTACTAACTACCATGTTTTTTGCCGCGGCGAAATCTATCAGCCTCAACCCATTACTAGACGTTATCTCGTGGAGGCCAAATTTTCCGACTGTTGAACCAAAAATGTCTTCCTTCCCTATCTTCGCATTCAAATCTCCCAGAACAAATTTAATATCATGGGCGGGGCAGTGGTCATATTCTCTCTCTAGGCGCTCGTAGAAAATATCCTTGGTCTGCACGTCTTTGCCTTCCGTTGGGGCATGGGCACAAATAAGGCTGATGTTAAAGAATTTGGCTTTTATGCGGATTGTGGCTAGCCTTTCAGTCGGAGTCCAAACTTCTTATCGCCCGAAGGATTTTCGGCTCAGACACAGTATCCCTAATGGCCTCCGACGAATGCATATCAGTGACAACCTCTTCTGGTGTCACGTTGTCCGTTGGAGAATTTCCAGGGAAATGTGTATCAGCGAGTAGTTTTAGTGTTCTAGACATTGTCCATACATTCTCTGACTTCTGGATATACCCCACCGTAATAGGTCTCGAGGACAGAATCTTCCTTAGCCTAGTGGATTTGTTCTGAGACTTACTAAGCTCGCTCTTATATTTTCTTAGCTCAGCTCAGTTTCTGCAGTCCTTTCTTAGACCAACCAGCTCTGGGGTCCACCATGGCGGTCGCTGTTTGTCCAGGACCACTACTCCAGTATTTTCTCCAAGACTAAAAGTAATATAACGATGATCAGAGAAGCTGTGGTCATCCACACTTCCCAGTCGCATATTCTTCGACTTATATCTTCCGATACAAAGGTAATATCTAGTACGTCCTGCCTGTTCCTGGAAAAAAAGGTCGGTTTATCCCCTTTATTACAAATCGCCAGATTGCAACTAATATATCCAATAAGCAGCTCACCCCTTTCGTTGACATCCGAACCTCCTCATATCTGGTGATGTACATTAGCATCACATCCTACAATGAGGCTTTTCTTCCCTACAGAAGCAGCTTCAACCAGCGACTTAAGGCTTGAAGGCGGCATCCTGAATCGTGTGCCGTATATAGGGAAGCCAGTTTTTTTCTTGGCTGGCTACTACTAAATGTTCAGTGCTTAGCGACGGAAGAGAAAAACATTTAGACTACCCTTTGCAAGAATACAAGCTCTGTGTCTCCCATTCCCCGTACCCTTAAGAAGTTTATATCCCGGAATTCTTAGTCCACGTACCATTCCTCCATACACCCATGGCTCCTGGATAAGAACCACGTCAAATCCCCCAGCCATCAGGAGGACCTTTAGTGCCGCCAAAGCGGCCTTACAATGGTGGAGATTTATCTGTAGGAACCCGACCACAGTCAGGATTCAGAACTTCCATCACTGTTGTGTTAGCCTCGCCTTCTGGTTCCACCAGGAGTTCATCCTCACAAGATTCGTTAGGACTTGTCATGATAAGCTGTGGAACCACTCTTCCTCTGGACACTGGGTACTTACGGTGTGGACGATTTCTCTTTAGATTCTTCACTTAACTGCTGCTGTCGAAGTACTTTCTGAGTTTCGTGCGTCCCCGCTGGTGCGCACTTTGAGCCCAGTCCAACTTTGTGACCCACCCACACTTTTGCATTAAACACAAAATTATTTTCAATTTTTTCAAAATAGACTTTACATGTAGATGTAAAAAATTTTAATAAAATTAAAATATAAATTTGCGCATTTTATGCGAATATTATTTGATGACAATATTAACTATTATTTTAGAATGTTTTCGAATTTAGCCAAACTCTCCCACAATATTTCACTTTAGGAGCACATCAAATTTAATTATGAGTCACCAAAGAAATGCATACTGTCAATGAAATAAAATTCACATTATTTTCTCCAAAAATATATGTTTAAACCAGTAAGGAAAGGCAGAAGTCGGACGGAGCCGACTATATAATACCCTACACCTACCCTACAATCAAAAATTCGGGCAATGGATATATGTTTATGAGAGCTATATCTAAATCTGAACCGACTTTCTTCGAACAGAAAATTGAAATTGAGAACTATATCCAAATCTCAATCGATATTGATGAAATCATTAGATCAGTATCAAAACAATCTGCGCCAAATTTTTTTGCAGATCGGATAAAATTTGTAGTTACTGCAGCCATTAAAGTGCAAATCGGGCGATACATATATATGGGAGCTATATCTAAGTCTGAACCGATTGTGATGAAATATTGCAGATATGTTAAGATCAGTAACAAAACAATCCATGCCAAACTTTGCGCAGATCCGTTGAAAATTACTACGGCCATTTAAGTGCAAATCAGGCTATACAAATCTGAACCAATTTTGATGAAATCTTCCAGATAGGTTAAGATCAGTAACAAAACAGTCCATGCCATGTGCAGATCGGTTGACAATTGTAGTAACTATAGCCATTAAAGTGCAAATCGGGCGATACATGTATATGGGAGCTATATCTTAATCTGCACCGATTTTGATAAAATCTTGCATATATGTTAAGATTAGTAATAAAACAATTCATGCCAAGATTAGTAACAAACAATCAAGCAGATGGGTTGAAAGCTGTTACGGTGCAAATCTGGCGATCCATATATATGGGAGCTATATCTAAATCTGAACAGATTTTTACCAAAATCAATCCTTGGGTCAAGAAAGTGCAAAAAAGTGCATGTGAAAATTTGGTGACGATTGGACAACAAAAGTTTAAAAATTTTATATCAAAATTGTATATGCTGCTACGACATAATGTCTGCTAAGAATGGGATAGCAGTATTTTTTTGCTAAAGCAGATTACATTTCAGATGGAAATAGTTAAAAATATCCTAAGAAAGTCAAAAATATTTCAAAAATTTTTATGTTAAATTTTATTTAAAAGTTGACATTTTTATACCCTCCACCAAAGGATGGGCGTATACTAATTTCGTCATTCTGTTGTTACTACTCGAAATATTCGTCTGAGACCCTATAAAGTATATATATTCTTGATCGTCGCGACATTTTATGTCGATCTAGCCATGTCCGTCCGTTCGTCCGTCTGTCTGTCGAAAGCACTCTAACTTTCGAAGGAGTAAAGCTAGCCGATTGAAATTTTGCACAAATACTTTTTATTAGTGTAGGTCCGTTGGGATAGGTCCATGTTTTGATATAGCCGACCTTGGGTCTTGACTCCTTGAGCCTCTAGAAGGCGCAATTCTCGTCCGATTTAACAGAAATTTTGCACGTAGTGTTTTGGTATCACTTCCAACAACTGTGCTAAGTATGATTCAAATCGGTTCATAATCTGGTATAGCTGTCATATAAACCGATCTTGTATCTTGACTTCTTGAGCCAATAGAGCGCGCAATTCTCATCCGATGTGGCTGAAATTTTGCATGAGGTGTTTTGTCATGACTTCCAATAACTGTGCCAAGTTTGGGGTAAATCGGTATAGAACCTGATATAGCTGCCATATAAACCAATCTGGGATCTTGACTTTGTGAGCCTCTAGAGGGCGCAATTCTTATCCGATTTGGCTGAAATTTTGTACAACGGCTTCTCAATAGCTTGTTACAGCTCCCATATAAACATTTCTACCGATTTTGCTTCTTTAGCCCCTACAAGGGGCAATTCTTATCTGAATGAACAGAAATATTACACTATGACTTCTACAATATTCAGCATTCATTTATGTTCCGAATCGGACTATAACTTGATATAGCTCCAATAGCATAACAATCTTATTCGATATTCTTTGTTTGCCTAAAAAGAGATACCGCGCATAGAACTCGACAAATTCGATCCATGATGGAGGGTATATAAGATTCGGCCCGGCCGAACTTAGCACGCTCTTACTTGTTATACCCACCACCGAAGGATGGTGGTATATTCATTTTGTCATTCCGTTTGCAACACATCGAAATATCTATTTCCGACCCTTTAAAGTATATATATATATTCTTGATCAGCGTAAAAATCTAAGACGATCTAGACACGCCGTCCGTCTGTCTGTTGAAATCACGCTACAGTATTCAAAAATGGAGATATTGAGCTGAAACTTTGCACAGATTCTTTTTTGTCTATAAGCAGGTTAAGTTCGAAGATGGGCTATATCGGACTATATCTTGATATAGGCCCCATATAGACTGATTCGCCGATTTAGGGTGTTAGGCCCATCAAAGCCACATTTATTATACGATTTTGCTGAAATTTGGGACAGTGAGTTGTGCTAGGCCCTTCGACATCCTTCGTCAATTTGGCCCAGATTGATCCAGATTTGGACATAACTGCCATATAGACCGATCCTCCGATTTAGGGTCTTAGGCCCATAAAAGCCACATTTATTATCCGATTTTGCTGAAATTTGGGGCAGAGAGTTATCTTCGCTGTCATATAGATCGATCCCTCGATTTAAGGTTTTGGGCCCATAAAAGGCGCATTTATTGTCCGATGTCGCCGAAGTTTGGGACAGTGAGTTAAGTCCTTTGACATACTTCTGCATTATGGCACAGATCGGTCCAGATTTGGATATAGCTTCCATATAGACCGATCTCTCGGTTGTAGGTTTTGGGGCCATAAAAAGCGCATTTATTGTCCGATGTAGCCGCAATTTGGGACAGTGACTTTTGTTAGGCCCACTCACTCATATCGCTCCAGATTTGGATATAGCTGCCATATAGACCGATCTCTCGATTTAATGTTTTGGGCCCATAAATGGCGCATTTATTGTCCGATTTTGCCGAAATTTGGGACAGAGAGTTAAGTTAAGCCCCTCCACATATGTTTGCAATTTGGTCTAGATCGATCAAGATTTGCATATAGCTGCCGTATAGACCGATCCCTCGATTTAAAGTCTTGGCCCCAAAAAAGGTGCATTTATAATCGATTTAACTGAAATTTGACACATTGACAATACATCCAGGTTGTATATGGTCAGATCGGTTTATTTTTTTTTAGATATTGGTACTAAAAAGACCAATATTTTGTTATACACAACTGAACAATGTCTTGTACTCATTAGTATTTGGTCCAAATCGGATCATATTTAGATATAACTGCTATGGGACAAAAGGTATGCAATTTTCACCGGTTTTTGATGAAAGGTGGTTTACATATATACCCGAGGTGGTGGGTATCCAAAGTTCAGGCCGGCCGAACTTAACCCCTTTTTACTTGTTTTTATTTAATATCAGCAGACTAATTTCTTTGGATGGATGAGTTGGTAGCAAGCTCGGCTTTCCAGTGTAAGGATCGTTCAACTGATTTTAAATTGGTTTTTAGAGTGACTATCGGGATAAAAGGAAGCCACCGTGGCAGAGGTTAGCATGTCTGATTGCGACGCCGAACGCCTGGTTTCAAATCCCGGCGTGAACATGAGAACAAAATTTTCAGCGGCGGTTATCCCCTTACTAATGCTGGCTACATTTGTGGGGTATCCTGCCATGATAAAACTTCTCTACATGGCGGTGTCGCTATGCGGCAACCTGTTCGGACTCGGCATAAAAGAGGAGGCTCCTTATCATTGAGCTTAAACTTTAAGCAGACTGCATTCCCTGCTCCTCAGTGGAATGTTAGAGCGGAAATTCAGTAGTTAGTATCGGGATAAAAAATAAGCAAAACCACTACCTTTTTTACAATTTGGGTTTAATGCAGAACACACAAAAACAAACAATTCGATTGTGAAAAATAATAATTTTAAATAAATTTTCGTAAAAAACATCCAGAACGTATGGTTTAAAATTTCATTCTAATACGCATCCAGAAAACCTGTATTGCAAAATTTTAATTAGGGATATTTTTCTCGAAAATTGGGAAAACATTTATTAAATGATATATTAAGTTTTCGTGTTTCTGTTGAAATCACACAAACTTTTTTTCGAGTAAAGCTAGCAGCTTCAAATTTTTTCCAATTACTTCTTATTGAAGTTAATTAGTTGGAATTGCAAATGAGTCAAATGCGAACCGATTTTCCTATTTAACTTCTTCTTCATAAAACCAGATGTCTAGATTTGACATGCTGAGAACATCCGATGAGCCTGAATAAGGTTTTAATTTTAGCTTAAAAATATATTATTACAACGAACATATCAAATGCCATTCTTGGTGGGAGTTCCATAAGATTCGGCCAAGCTTAACATAATCCGATTTCATTTCAATATATTGTTTGTTCTAATACAAAATGAGATTTTGGTAGTTTATTCAAAATCAAAATATTTTCAGTGCTGGGAAATGGTATTAAATACCACATCCGTCCTAACGATCTGCAAATCTATTAACAATTTCTGATGCGAAGAAGTCTATGGCATATAATAAAGTCGAAATTGTTCGAAATATTTCGAACATATATATATATATATTCCGAAATATTTTTTTCCCTATAAAGTTGTACATTTTAATAAAAATAAAATAAAATTCAATAATAAATTTCCTGCTATTCATCTGTTAGACCAATCTTGTTTACGTCGCTTATAAAATTACAATCATTGTTTTCTACTTAAGACAATTTGAGATTTCGCTTTTAAGAAAAAAACTCAATTTGAGTCATGTATTTGTCGTTAAGGCTTTAGAAATGAACGTGTTTATCCGCAATAAAATTAAACAACTCTTATCTCCCAACCGTATTGTTCTTTTTTACTTGCTTTGCTCATGCCTCGAAAGAAAACAACAATTTAAACGTTTATTGTTCTCATCATAGTTTTTTTAAGTACGTTATGGTCAATTTCTGTGAATACTTCATTTTTATCATTTCTAATCTTTCTTTTTTTTGCTATTGTTTATTTCTGTGTGTGAAACTTAAATGCGAAAAGAAGTGATTTGCCTAGAGTGGAGTTTAGGCTTATTTTGGATAATCATGACCTCATTCATGACTGACCGACTATTTGTACGAGTATTTCTATGATTTCAATATCAAATCAGTTATATTCTTATCTTGTTCGAGAATAATTTGTAATTTATCTTTATTATACAATAATCGTATGCCATATCCAAATCAAGGAATACCCTTATCGATTTTAAACTACATCTAGTGTACATATTGGGGTGGATACTAATTTGTTGTGGAAGAAAATTGCACTCTCAATAATTTCTGTCTTTGAACAAAATATGTAAAATACAGTTTTTTTTTATTGTTCGCAAAAGTAAAAGAGATTGCTACGCAATACTAGTGTTGACAAGATTTTCAAATTTTCCCGTAAACAGCACTTTGCCGAAATGAGCGCAGAAAAATTTTAATTGGCTATGACAGAACATTTGTTCCACTAGTTGAACGTAGAATAGCGTTTCAAGCGCCTCGATCTTTTGCGCTCATTCTTAAATCTCTGACACCAAGTTTCGAGGTGTCTCCCACAACTTGATCTTTCCATCGGGCTTTTGGTCTTCCCGGTTTGCGTATACCACCGTGTTGGCCTTCAAAAGACTTCTTTGCTGGAGCATCTTCATCCGTTCTGACAACATGACCTAGCCAACGCAGCCGTTGTATTATGATGCGTGTAACTATGCTATCGTCGCCATACAGCTCGTGGTTCATACGTCGCCTGTATTCTTCATTAACGCAAACTTGTCCATATATTTTACGAAGAATCTTTCTCCCAAATACTCCAAGCACTGCCTCATCTGCTTTTACCAGTACCCATGCCTCAGAACCATATAATAACACGGGTAGTATCAGTGTCTTGTATAGTATAATCTTCGTCTGTCGAGAGCAGAGATGGTCCGTAAGACGATTTTTTAGGTTTCCGACTGTCAAAAGTTGAAAAAGTCGAAAACGTCGTATACTTGTATAAAACGTAGAAAAAGTCACAAACGTCATAAACCTTAATAACTCAGTGTAAAAGTTTGATTTTTAACAAATATTATTGTCACTTATTTGTTGTATATAGAAGAGTTTATATGTAAAAAAATTTCGCAATAAAAGAAATATAAAGTTTTTTTTTTAAATTTTTGCATTTACATTTTTCACACAATAAATTGGAAATATACGCAAATTTCAAGTCAATTTATAAAGTAACGTTTAAGGATTTTTTTGTGAAGCAAAAAATCAATAAATTATTAGTTTTCATCAATTATATTTAGAAATTGCAATTATTTTGTATCCTTTTGCAAAATTATTTGCTTCTCCCGTTTTAATTTGCTTTTTGAAAGCTGTTGTAAACGACATATGTTAAAAATGCATGACATCTGAGGAAGTGTCAAGTGAAATGGTACATGGAGTGTTAATTATGTTATTCAAAAACAATACTTAAAAATAACATTACTTATTCAATAAAATACTTAACACGCCATCTTCCATTTCACTTGACATTACCTCACATTAGCATACTTAACACGCCATCTACCATTTCACTTGACACTACCTCAGATGTCATTCATTTTATAACAATATTGGTAAAAATCGTGTAAACCTACGGTAGCTTTTTCTAATTCTGAACCGATTTTTTCCAATTTCAATATTGTTCGTCTCCAGGAGGAAAAAATTACTTATGCCAAAATTTTTAGTTAATCAGATCAAAAATTCGACATATTTTCGTTCGAATTTTTTTTTTCTGTCAGAAACCTAGTTTTTTGGCTAGGTTTACGACGTTTTCGACGTATGTAATATACGTCGGAAATGTATGTCATATACGTCACTGTTTCTGACAGGCCATCTCTGGTCGAGAGTTGACCTTGTTTCTAAACTGTTTACTTAATCCAAAGTAGAATCTGTTTGCCAGTATTATTCTTCGCTTAATCTTAAAATTCGTGTCATTCGTTTCGGTTACGGCGGTGCCGAGGTAGATAAAGTTACTGACTGTCCCTTTCAGTAACTTTCTCCATTTTCTTTATCTGCTCGGTTGTGCAAGGCTTTTTGGGAGTTGAGACCATCCATTTCGTCTTATCTCCATTTACTGCCAGACCCGTTTTCGCTGACTTTCTTTCGATTCTTTCAAAGTCTGCAGTTACTATACTTCCGGTGACCGACCTATGATATCGATGTCGTCGGCATAGGCGAGTAGCATGTGTTCTCTTGTGATTAGTGTGCCATATCTATTCACATCTGCATCTTGTATAATTTTCTCCAGCAGGATATTAAAGAGATCACACGATAGGCTGTCTCCTTGTCTAATATCTCGTTTGGTATTAAATGGTTCGGAGAGGCTCTTTCCTATTCTTACTGAGGAACGCGTATCAGCAAGTTTAATCCTGCAGAGTCTTATTAATTTTGCAGGAATTGGTAGGTGTTGAATTGTCCTTCTTGGGTCTTTTCCAGGATTTGGCGCAGTGTAATATCTGGTCTAGGGTGGATTTACCAGGTCTAAAGCCGCATTGATAGGGCCCGATTATCTCATTGACTTTAAGTTTTAATCTCTCACATAGTACGCTAGAGAGTATCTTGTATGCGATGGGTAGGACACTTATTCCTCTGTAGTTGGCACATTCCGTCTCGTCTCCTTTCTTTTGTACGGGACATAGTATGCTGAGGTTCCAATCATCGGGTATGCGTTCTTCTAGCCAGATTGCGCAGATCAGCTGATGCATACGCTTTATCAGCGTGTGGGTAACCCGTCGGCTCCTGCTGCCTTGTTGTTCTTTAGTCGGGTCACTGCTACTTGGACCTTATTCTGAGGTAAACATTCTATACCATCAGGGATTGGTTCCGCGGTATCCTCTTCGCCGCAAACGTCGGACACTAGAAGTTGGGTAAAATGTTCCTTCCATATCTTCAGCATATTATCCGTGTCAGAATGCCTTCTATTTATCACAAAGTGATCAATTTGGTTCCTGGTGTTTTGATCGGGTAACAGCCATATGGCTGTGGCTAACTACCATGTTTTTGCCGCGGCAAAATCTATGAGCCTCAACCCATTACTGGACGTAATCTCGTGGAGTCCAAACTTTCCGACTGTTGGACCAAAAATGTCTTCCTTCCCTATCTTCGCATTAAAATCTCCCAGAACGATTTTAATATCATGGGCGGGGCAGCGGTCATATTCTCCCTCTAGGCGCTCGTAGAAAATATTCTTGGTCTTCCGTTGGGGCATGGGCACAAATAAGTCTGATGTTGAAGAATTTGGCTTTTATGCGGATTGTGGCTAGCCTCTCATCCACCGGAGAAAATCTGGAGACAAGGTGTTTCAGTCTCCGACTAACCAGAAATCCACAGCCAAATTCATGCCTCGTGTGATGGTAGCTATAGTATAGTTCTTCGCCGTTTGGTGTTGTAGTGACGCCATTCACTCACACTTCCTGTAAGGCCGTAATATCTGCCTTGTAAATGCATGTGCAAATCTTGCCCATGAACATTCCACTAAGGAACAGGGGCAAACTTCTGAGTGCTGTCCGATTCAAGTTTAAGCTCGACTATAAGGGGCCTCCTTTTTATAAAAAAAAACATATAAAATTGCCGAAAAAATCAAAATTTTAAATTGTTTTGGAAAAAAAAGTAACATCATTATTTCCTATTTCATAATTTTTTTTCTTCTAGCAGGTGTTATTTAAAGAAGACAAAATTCAGATGCGATTTATGCTGTGGAAGTCCCGTGTGTAGGTTAAGGCCGTCCCAAAATTTAAAATTTCTAGACAACGATTTTTTTTTCTCAAATCGCAAGGCACCGATTCCAAAGTTTTTAACACTTTTAAATATCCCCGCAACCTTTTGCAGTTAGATAGTCCTAACTGCAAAAGGTTTCTACATCCAAGCTAAAAACGTGTGAAAGCAGCTAGTATACTAAAACGGCTCAATTTGGCGCGGTTTGTACGTTATTTTGGCCAGTTGGAACGTTTTTATTACAATAGTCCTCTGAAATATCTTTTCAAATATGTGTACTACATGTATAAAAAGTGGAAGGTTCTCATTCTAAATTTATTTGCAAATTGTTAACTTAAGGTAAAAAAATTCCTCCATAAATGTTCAAACGCCCCTAAGATCCATGTAAATACCTTTTAGTACCTGAACACATCAGTTAGAACAAGAGTGGTACTTATTAGCATTTAATTTCTGTAAAACATTCTTCTACATCAAGTATGTCAACAAGCATTTAAAATCTTTATTGACACATTTGATCCTAAGAGATGTAATAGTTGGGTCAGAGCACTCAAAAAAAGTGAACCCATGGTTGAGTTAAAATATATTGGGTTGCCCAAAAAGTAATTGTCGTTAATTTAGTAGTAATATAGTCGGCGTTGACAAATTTTTTCAACGGCTTGTGACTCTGTAATTGCATTCTTTCTTCTGTCAGTTATCAGCTGTTACTTTTAGCTTGCTTTAGAAAAAAAGTGCGCGAAATTTTGTTTACATTTGTTTGTTTGGCGTCAATTTTAATATGGGTACCACATGTGTTGAAAGAAATTCATTTAACAAACCGAATCAACGCTTGTGATATGCACCTTAAACGCAATGAATTCGATCCGTTTTTAAAACGAGTCATAACTGGAGATGAAAAATGGATTGTTTACAACAACGTTAGTCGAAAACGATCATGGTCCAAGCATGGTGAACCTGCTCAAACCACTTCAAAGGCTGATATCCACCAAAAGAAGGTTATGCTGTCTGTTTGGTGGGATTGGAAGGGTGTGGTATATTTTGAGCTGCTTTACTGTCAACAGTTGGACAAATTGAATACAGCCATCAAGGAGAAGCGACCAGAATTGGTCAATCGTAAAGGTGTCATATTCCACCAGGACAACGCTAGACCGCACACATCTTTGGTCACTCGCCAAAAACTGAGTGAGCTTGGCTGGGAACTTTTGATGCATCCACCATATAGCCCTGACCTTGCACCATCAGGCTACCATTTATTTCGATCTTTGCAGAACTCCTTAAATGGTAAAACTTTCGGCAATGATGAGGCTATAAAATCGCACTTGGTTCAGTTTTTTGCAGATAAAGGCCAGAAGTGCTATGAGCGTGGAATACTAAATTTGCCAGGAAGATGGCAAAAGGTTATCGAACAAAATGGTATATATATATATTTGATTAAAGTTCATTCTAAGTTTTATTAAAAATGCATTTACTTTCTTTTAAAAAAACCGCAATTACTTTTTAGGCAACCCAATATATCAGGTTATGAACTACTTTCGAATAAAGTTGAACTTCATATAGCGCAAGACTTATTGGTTTTTAGTTAATGTATATCTAAACAAGTAAAAGTGTGCTAAGTTCGGCCGGGCCAAATCTTATATACCCTCCACCATGGATTGCATATGTCGAGCTCTTTTCCCGGTATCTCTTTTTAGACAAACAAAGGATAAAAAAGAATTGTTATGTTATTGGAACTACATCAACTTATGGTTAATTTCGGACCATAATTGAATTGAATATTGGAGACCATAGTAGAAGTCATTGTGTACATTTTCAGCCAAATCTAGTAAGAACTGCGCTCTTAAGGGGCTGAAGAAGAGATCGGTTTATATGGGAGCTGCATTAGGCTATAAACCGATTCAGAACATATTCGACACGTATGTTGGGAGAAGCCGTTGTACAAAATTTCAGCCAAATCGGATAATAATTGCGCCCTTTAGAAGCTCAAGAAGTCAAGATCCCAGATAGGTTTATATGGCAGCTGTATCAGGTTATGAATCGATTTGAACCATACTTAGCACAGTTGTTGAAAGTCATAACAAAACACCTCATGCAAAATTTCAGCTAAATCGAATAATAATTGCGCCCTCTAGTGGCTCAAGAAGTCAAGACCCCAGATCGGTTTATATGACAGCTATATCAGGTGATAGACCGATTTGAACCATACTTGGCACAGTTGTTGGATATCATAACGAAATACTTCGTGCAAAAATTCATTCAAATCGGATAAGAATTGTGCTCTCTAGAGGCTCAAGAAGTCAAGACCCAAGATCGGTTTATATGGCAGCTATATCAGGTTATGGACCGATTTGAACCATACTTGGCACAGTTGTTGGGTATCATAACAAAACACGTCGTGCGAAATTCCATTCCAATCGGATAAGAATTGCGCCCTCTAGAGGCTCAAGAAGTCAAGACCCAAGATCGGTTTATATGGCAGCTATATCAGGTTATGAACCGCTTTAAATCATACTTGGCACAGTTGTTGGGTATCATAACAAAACACGTCGTGCGAAATTCCATTCCAATCGGATAAGAATTGCGCACTCTAAAGGCTCAAGAAGTCAAGACCCAAGATCGGTTTATATGGCAGCTTTATCAGTTTATGGACCGATTTGAACCATACTTGGCACAGTTGTTGGATATAATAACAAAACACGTCGTGCAAAATTTCATTGTGATCGGATTAGAATTGCGCACGCTAGAGGCTTAAGAAGTCAAGACCCAAGATCGGTTTATATGGCAGCTATATCAGGTTATGGACCGATTTGAACTATACTTGGCACAGTTGTTGGATATCATAGCAAAACACGTCGTGCAAAATTTCATTCCAATCGGATAAGAATTGCGCACTCTAGAGGCTCAAGAAGTCAAGACCCAAGATCGGTTTATATGGCAGCTATATCAAAACATGGACCGATATGGCCCATTTACAATACCAACCGACCTACACTAATAAGAAGTATTTGTACAAAATTTAAAGCGGCTAGCTTTATTCCTCCGGAAGTTAGCGTGCTTTCGACAGACAGACGGACGGACGGACAGACGGACGGCCATGGCTAGATCGACATAAAATGGCACGACGATCAAGAATATATATACTTTATGGGGTCTCAGACGAATATTTCGAGTAGTTACAAACAGAATGACGAAATTAGTATACCCCCATCCCCCCATCACCCCATCTTATGGTGGAGGGTATAAAAACATTCACATATTAAGTTCTCAGTGGCTTTGGAAAAATTGCCAGTGGTATGAAATTAGCAAAGAGGAAAGCACCATTTTAATTTTTATATATTGTGACAATGTAATTGCATTCTTTCTTCTGTCAGTTATCATATAGTCGGCGTTGGCAAGATGGATCAATTTTTATTGATATATATATATATATGTATATATATATATATATATATATGTATATATATGTATATATATATATATATATATATATATATATATATATATATATATATATATATATATATATATATATATATATATATATATATATATATATATATATATATATATATATATATATATATATATATATATATATATATATATATATATATATATATATATATATATATATATATATATATATATATATATATATATATAAATATATATATATATATATATATTTATATATATATATATATATATATATATATATATATATATATATATATATATATATATATATATATATATTTATATATATATTTATATATATATATATATATATATATATATATATATATATATATATATATACATATATTCGTCCGATTTTCGGTAATAATGCAATAAAATGATAATTTTCTAACCGATTCTCTCAAAATTTGGCAGGAAGTATTTTTTACGACTGTTGATACTGGTGAATTTCATAGAAATCGGTTCAGATTTAGATATAGCTCTCATATGTATATATCGCCCGATTTTCACTCCGAGAGCCACTGCAAGCACATTTATTTACCAACCTTGCCTAAATATTGCACAACGCTTTCCTCGATGAGTACCACAATATACATAGAGTTTGGTCAAAATCGGTTCAGATTTAGATATAGCTCTCATATATATATATATATATATATATATATATATATATATATATATATATATATATATATATATATATATATATATATATATATATATATATTGTGACTCTGTAATTGCATTCTATCTTCTGTCAGTTATCAGCTGTGACTTTTAGCGCAATGCGCAATTGACAAATTTTTTCGCAGCTTGTGACTCTGTTATTGCATTCTTTCTTCTGTCAGTTATCATATAGTCGGCGTTGACAAGATGGATCAATTTTTATTGATCCATGTTGCCAAAATTTTCCAAAACGCCTTGCTCGGCGACTGCCACAGTATATCAGATTTAGATATAGCTCTCAAATATATGTTCGTCTGATTTTGAGAAATATTGCAAAAAGTTATCATTACTTATCCGATTCTGTCGAAATTTTATATATACATATATATATATATATATATATATATATATATATATATATATATATATATATATATATATATATATATATATATATATATATATATATATATATATATATATATATATATATATATATATATTGTGACTCTGTAATTGCATTCTATCTTCTGTCAGTTATCAGCTGTGACTTTTAGCGCAATGCGCAATTGACAAATTTTTTCGCAGCTTGTGACTCTGTTATTGCATTCTTTCTTCTGTCAGTTATCATATAGTCGGCGTTGACAAGATGGATCAATTTTTATTGATCCATGTTGCCAAAATTTTCCAAAACGCCTTGCTCGGCGACTGCCACAGTATATCAGATTTAGATATAGCTCTCAAATATATGTTCGTCTGATTTTGAGAAATATTGCAAAAAGTGATCATTACTTATCCGATTCTGTCGAAATTTTGTACACAGGATTTTCTTATAGTTCTCAATATTACTGGTGAATTTCAAAGAAATCGGCCCAGATTTAGATATATTGGGTTGCCCAAAAATAATTACGGATTTTTTAAAAGAAAGGATATGCATTTTTAATAAAACTTTGAATGAACTTTAATCAAATATACTTTTTTACACGTTTTTTCTAAAGCAAGCTAAAAGTAACAACTGATACTGAAAGAAGAAAGAATGCAATTACAGAGTCACAAGCTGTGAAAAAATTTGTCAACGCCGACTATATGAAAAATCCGCAATTACTTTTTGGGCAACCCAATAGTTGTCATATATGTATATCGCCCGATTTTCACTTTAAGAGCCTCTGCAAGCGCATTTATTCACCAATCTTGTTCAATACTCTATGTTTGTCTAAAAGAGATACCGCGCATAGAACTCGACAAAAACGATCAATGGTGGAGGGTATATAAGATACGGCCCGGCCGAACTTAGCACGCTTGTTTTTTATTATTATCTCAGGTAGGTGCGACTAACCGATAGACAGGCAAAGAATGTTAAAGGCTGATTTTGCTTTTTAAATAAGAATTTGTAGCAGTCATAAAACTTTAAGGTTTCTAAAAGCATTTTATTTTGCGTTTCTAACATGGATCTATTATCCTATACAAAGTAAAGTCACAAACGTGCTTGTTTTATGATATTCTAAGTTTTTAATCGAGTAATGTTTGCACGACTGCCAAACAACTTGTTTAAAACACACCTTTATAGTTGCATTAAGGCTAGGATTGTATTAGTGAGAAGTTAATCAATTTAACTTATATTTGAATTACATTTATACAATACTACTCAAATTTGGGAAATTCGTAAACTATTTTGAACTAATATTTAATCAATTTGAAGAATATAGGTTTGTAATAAATGTTGAACTCAAAATAACAACATGTTTATATTGGGTAAATAAAATCGTTTTCACCTTATTTTATGCGCACCATTTTTCTGAGTGAGGATAATAGGAGATAATTTAGAAAGTCTAAATTTTGAGATTCTCTTGGACATTTTCTCGTGTTAAATAGTTGTATCCTTTTGAAATCAGAATTTCTGACTTCCTGCGCTTCTTCTGTTCGTTCACAAAATGGTAGAAGATTTGATGCTTTGATATCTTCACGGTTTTGCAAAATTTTCTGGACAGTTGGAGTGAGATTCTTCCATTGATATAAGCCACATTCCTTCGAATGAAGAAGGAATCCTTGACTTCTTCGTTCGAATGTGTGGATAACATTTCAAAAATTCTATAATAACTGGATTTTTCGCATAGTTTGTTTCTTTCTGTTTCGAGACGAGCTCTATGATCGGAGATGCAAATGGAGAAGGAAAGCCAAAGATAGCAACACACACCAAACACTATGGGACGCGTTTCGTTTTTGGTTAGAAGACTTTTCAACCATATTAGGTGTGATGGCTTCAAGGGCCGTGCGTTGGTATGTTGTATTTGAATCGTATTAATAACAAAAACTCGTCTAGACACAATTACCACATTAACTATGCTCGACAACCCTGTCTATTAGCTGTTCTTTTTCCCAATGCACATATTTATTAACTTTAAAATTGAATGCGGCATTTAACCATGTTCCATATTTTGTTTAAAATTTTAGCGCAGAATTTTTCAAAGTCTTCATTTTTGTTTCGAATAGTGTAACAAAATGTTCCACTTTGTCTGAGTTAAGAATTTCTCTTTTTATTTGGTTTTTTAAAAAAAAAATATTATTTACAAGGCGATTAGTTTGAACATTTATAGAGAATTATTTTACTGAGGTTATCTTTGCAAATAAAATTTGGGGGAGGATCTTACACTTTTCATACATATATAGTCTACATATTTGGAAAGGCATTTCGGAGGACTATAGCAAAAAATTGCGTGGAAAATATCCGAACATGAATTGTATATTTAAGGTTAAATCGAAAAAAAAAAATAATTTTTTTTCATAATGACGTGTCACTTTGAGTGGCTACAAAATCGGATATTAGAAGTAATCCATTCTTAAAAGGAGTCATTAGACCTTGATATTCGCATGTTGATTTTAGGAGCGGAAAGAAGCCCGCTAAGAATGTTTGTTCGATTTAGGGGTATTTTCGGGGGTGAGGTGGTCCCCCGACACATAGCCCAGAAAAAAATATCAGCATCGTGCTCTACTCTCAAAAAATCATTTATTTAAACCCCATATTGCCATTGGCTTCAGCGTAGTTTATGGGATAAGGCGTCCCCCAAACTCTTGGCCCCATAATTGGTTATCAAATTAGTTTTCTAATTTCAATCACCTTTCATTTGAGCCACATATGGCCATGGCCGGTAAATTTGTACTCTATATGGGGTGTTTTGGGAAATGGACGTTGCCCCAAATACATGGTCCCACATTTGGATATCAGATTCGTATTCTACTCCCAAATACCTATATTTGAGGCCTATATTGCGATGGTCAGTGAATAATTGTTGTTTGTGGGGTGTTTTGGGGAAGGAAAATTGGTCACGAGAAAGGGTATCCATTTTGTGTTCTACTCCCCAATACCTTTCATTAGAGCTCCACATTGACATAGTCGGAATATATGTCCGGTTCAGGAGTGTTTTGGGGAGTGAGGTGGTCCCCCAAACACTTAGTTCTAAAAATATAACAACATCGCGCTCTACTCTCAAATTTAACTTATTTGAAATATCAAGTTCGTTTTCTAATCTCAAATTCCTTTTCTAAACAAAAAAAACATTCATTTGAACTCCTTATTGCAAATATGTCCGTTTTTGGGCATTGACCCTAAAAAGTATCAATATCCACAAATTGTCGTGTTGAGCAAATAAGTCCTATTTGGGGGTCGGACGTCCCTTAGACAGTTGGTCCCGAATGTTGATATCAGATTCGTGGTCTACTCCCAAATACCTTTAATTTGAGCCCCATGTTTCCACAATCGGCAAACATGTCTACACTTAAATATCTTATAGTTAAGTCCCATATTGCTAAGGTCGCAAATTTGTCCCCCTTGAGGCTTGCTTTGGGGAAGGGGTGGACCCCCCAGAAACTTGGTCCCACATTTGGATATCAGATTCGTATTCTACTCTTAAATAACTATTGTTTGAGGTCCATCGATCCACAACCTGATAGTAGCATAACCTTGACTTCTTGAGCCTCTAAAGGGCGCAATTATTATCCGACATGGTTGAAATTTAGCATGGCGTGTTTTATTATAAGTGCCAACAACTGTCTCAAATATTCAAATCGGTCTATAACCTGATATAGCTGCCATTTTAACCCAACTTGACTCCTTGACCCTCTAGAGGGCGCAATTATTATCCGCTGAAATTGTCAAATATGGTCTGAATCGGTCTATAGCCTGTTACAGCTCCCATATAAACCTATCTTCCTATTTTATTTCTTGAGCCCATAAAGGATTCAATTCTTACTCGAATTGGCTGAAATTTCACACAATGACTTCTACTATGGTCTCCAACATTCAATTCTATACTTGATATAGCTCCAAGAACTCGACAAATGCGATCCATGGTGGAAGGTATACAAGATTCGGCCCGGCGGGACTAAGCACGCTTTTACTTGTCTTCTTTAAGATACATTTCCTTTGAATCCCACATTGTCGTGAATAAATATTCTCATGCGTCTGAACATTTTAAGTCAATCTAGCCATATCCATCTGTCCGTTCAACTGGGAGTCGAAATCACGATACCGTCGTACAGGGGTCCAAACGTTGAAAAAATTCGAAATAAGTCCACAACATTGATCTGAGCGGTAAAAAATGTTTTAGACAATTGTAGAGGAGGATATAGGCTTTCAGAAAAATGGTGTATATCTTTAACACAGGGTGTCAAAGTGGACCACTTTCCACTTCTTCAAGCTTCAACGGGCTATAACTATTGATAAACTGAGCCGATTTTCATGATTTTGTATTATGTATCGTCCCATTGTATACCGTTAAGGAGGTATGAGTAGTCTAGTTTTAAAATATCAAAATTTTGCCTTGTGTTTTTTCAGTGCTTTCTTAATAGCTCGGTTAGTTTTTAAGCTATATGTTGACAATTTCACGCAGATTGTGCCAGTGTATATATGGACAAAATAAAAAATAAATAAAGAAGTCAAACTCTTTAGCCGTTGAAAAATGACATCGTTGTCAATTTCAAAAATAATTTTTTTATCAAAAATTTGCAAATTTTTCCAAAAAGATACTTCTATTTACTTCAATTCTCGTAAACTGCGGACATCAAAGCATTGTTAATTTTTCCATTTTCATAAGGCGGAGGAATTAAGAAAATGTTTAAATGCTAATTTGACTGATTTGGCAATCAAACCACCCCGTTATCTTAAGACCAATATTATACATTTTTTTACTAAATTTCAAAAATTTTACACTGGGAAAATTAAACTGTAATCCAGTTAAAGATTGAAGTATTCCTAACAATTAAAGCTATGCCTTGTCATATCTTAGTCATAAATAAGGTTGTGGCATTTTTACTGTTAAATACCAAGAGCAACTTCATTTTTTAATGCACATATGTATAAGAAACTGTTTTTGTATCACTTTTTCTACGAAACACAGAAAGAATCATAAAATATCCGATTTCTTCCGATTTGATGTCCAATTTTCTAAATTTTGTTGTTGCCGTCACTACTAAATATGAAACCCGACCACCTTATTTACGAAATATACGTTGTTTTAAGAAATGTTCATACCTTTCCGATGTATTAAACATTTCACAACTCCGATTCTATCTACTCTAAATTCGATTTAGACTTCACTAAACTCTGATGAAAAATGTCTTTTTTTTTTAAATATATCCTTATATTGGAGCTTCATCAAAATATTGATCGACCCGCCCATGGAGTAAAAACACCAAAAACCGGGGGTACGTTTTTATGGACCTACACCTAAAGTTTCACCGATCTGGATCATATTCGGTATAGTTGTAGATAGATTTAATAGAAAACCCCGTTCCGAATTTCAGCCTAATCGTATAAAAAATAAAAGCGTTTTTTTAAACGATAAGGCTGAAATTAAGATGTTTAATTTGGAGATTGGTATAGCTGCCATACTGAGGAGGCATTTGAACCCGTCTGCTATGCGGACGATGTTATAATACTTCTTAGGGGTAAAGATCCGAACCAGCTCTGCAGAAGGGCCGATAGGGTCTTGCATATAGCATATGTCCGGGCTAGACCCAGGGGTCTCAATGTTAACCCAGAGAAGACTGAAATATGCCTGTTCACGAGAAAGACGAAGGTGGGCCACGTTTCCTCATTAAATCGATTTCGATATCTGACAAAGTCGAATACTTAGGAGTGATCTTGGATAGGAAACTAAATTGGTGTAAAACTTAATTAAGTGTCACATTCAGGAGCGTACAGAGAAGGGTCACAGATGTTGGGCATTACGTAGACGGGCCCTTGTCTCGAAATGAGGCCTGAATCCGAGGATAGTCCACTGGCTCTGCGGGAGCACAAACCTGACGTCTCAGTGGCTCAAACCTGACGTCTCAATGGTTTGATGGACTTTTATGGACATAAAGTGCAAAATAAGGACCATACAACAGGGTCAGAGATCGTGTTGTTTTGGCATAGGCGGAGCGATGAAGACCACGCCCACTAGGACACATGAGATATTTTCTAGATATCCGACCCATTGACATACAGATTAAGTGTGAGACAGTCACTGCGGCCATGAGACTTAAGGCTATAGGAGAATGGATTGAGGATGGTAGCAGCTCATAGCATCGTGCTATAATCGAGGCGACGATAGGAAACCTGCAAGGTAGGAAGAGGTTTCCGATCGGATACCTGAGACGACACTTGAGGTCGAGTGCGAGGCACTGCTGCCAGCGGCACAGTCTTGGATTGACGGAACTCTGGTATTGCCACTTGAAAAATCATGCTTTATAGATGGATCAAATCGATCACGGAATGCGTGAAGTGGTGTGGTGCTGACGCAAGGACGTCGAGTGTGAACATCTTTACGGAATAAAATGGCCATAAGGGCAATAGCAACCAGGATGGTGATGTCACGAACAGTCTTGCAGAGTAAGAGGATGGCAGAATCCGCATCGTTTGGGTGCCGGGTCATGACGGAGTAGGGGGAATGAAAGCCCAGAAGACTGCAGTCAATAAACTTGTTTAACCGAAGGCTTTCGGGTCGACGCAGTCCGAGTTAAGGGTGTGGGCGATTAACGCGCATGCAACATTGTAGAACAGCGAAACAGTCGGTAGGACGGCGAAAATCCTATGGGGTGATCCGGATCGTGAGAGGACGGGGATATTACTAAAAGGTAGTAAGAGAAAGGTCAGTATAGCTTCCGGTATCATAACAGAATACGTAGGACTATCAGCTCACTTTCATTTCATTTGTAATACTAGTACAACAAGATTTTTATCTTATAAACTACAGTACTGCGATAATAGTGTTATGTTTTACAATGTAAAGTTCTGATTTACAAATAGGTTCTATTAACTTAACAGGAAATTTTCTTTTTCTTTGGAAACATAACTAAATAGATTAGTATTAGATAATTTTTATTGTTCTAAAAACAAATAAAAATTAAATTTAAATCAAATTGAATTAATCCAATGTTATGTTTAATGCAGTTGTGTGTAACGTGAAAAGGAGTTGCACCTAAAACCTTGCGCGTTGCTAATCGTTTGAATGACATTTTGGAAGTTGGTTCCAGAGACGGATTGTTCGTACGAGAAACTTATCTTGAGATGATTTTCGCCAGTGAGTCATTTGTATGAGGTTTCTTCCTCTTGAAGATATTGTAAATCCTACGTTCTGTTGTACAAGTACAATGGCTTAAGCTAGAGTTACATACCACGCGAAGCACTTATGCGTGCTTAAACAATCAAATACGGCCACGTGCGCTCTTTGGGTAGAGTTACATACCATGCGACTTTTGCTTCACACGAATTTTTAACATTCAGATAGTAATGTGGTTAAATATTGAAATTATAAAGGAATTTCTCTAATTAACGGACTGCAAACCCGTTTTTGAATATTAAACATATTCATGTATTTGCGCCCTGAAACGCGTTTAGAGTTGAGAGTTGGTAAACTTATTGGATTTAGGTTGGATTGTGCAAGCACGATTCTGAAGGTGCTTGCACAATTCAACCTACGCATAATTGCTGCGCGATGTATGTAACTCCTCCTTTACACTTTTATATTATTTTATGAAGAAATATCAAATACTTGTACTCTAAATATTTCTCAAACGGCATCTAGAGTATTTGCAAAACCGGTGCCCAAGTGATAGTATGTGTAGAGCATGTGGGGAAGATGACAGGACGTTGGAGCCTTTCCTATCTCGGAGATGGGTGGTGCGATTTAAGCGAAATTTTGTGTGCTCTCATATATTACCCTTTCAATAAAAATTTGGTATTCAAATTTCGGATGGGGTACCTAGGGGGGCTGCCCCACCCTAAAACCTACCAAACATATATTTAGACCAATCACGACAATATGGATCTCAAATGAAAGGTATTTAGTATAAGAAAACGTATATGATATCCATTTGTCGAACCAAGTGTTAGGAGGACCACCTCAACCCCCAAAACACCCCAAAATCGGACATATTTACCGACCATGACAATGTAGGACTAAAATGAAAGGTATTTGCGAGTAGAATACGAATTTGATATCCAAATGTGGGACCACGTTTCTGGGGGTCCACCCCTTCCCCAAAACACCACCAAACAGGACTTATTTACTAACCATGGGGATATGGGGCTTAAATAAAAGGTATTTGAATGTAGTATACGAATCTGGTATCCAAATATGGGACCAAGTGTTTGGGGGCCGCCTTTCCCCAAAAACATCACCAAAAGGGGACAAATATACGACCATAGCAATATGGGTCTCAAATAAAATGTCTTTGGGAGTAAATCACGAATTTGATATCAAATATGAGGCTCAAATTAGAGGCCGGTCATGTTTGCCGACTATGGAAATATGGGGCTCAAATTAAAGGTATGTGGGAGTAGACTACGTTTCTAATATCAACATTAGGGGCCAACTGTCTAGCGGACGTCCCACCACCATAACAACCCCCAAATAGGACGTATTTGCTCACCAAGACAATTTGGGTCTTAAAGAGAGTGGAACTAAATATCTATAGTTTTTAGGGCCAATAACCCAAACCGGACATATTTGCTGACGTTTGCAATAAGGAGTTTAAATCAGATTAGAAAACGAATTTGATATCCAATTTTGAGGGCAATGGCAATATGGGGTTCAAATAAATGATATACAGATATATGAGAATAGAGGTCGTTGCTGATATATTTTCCGGGCTTAGTTTTTGGGGGACCACCCCAGTCGCCAAAACACCCCTAAATCGGGCATATTTATGTTCAACCATGCCAATATGTGACTCAAATGAAAGGTATTTGAGATTAGAAAACGAATTTGATAACCTATTTTGGGGCCATGTGTTTGGGGACGCCTCATCCTGTAAACTCCTCTTAAGCCAATTGCAATATGGGGTTTAAATAAATGGTATTTGAGAGAAAAGCACGATGCTGATATTTTTTCAGGCCAAGTATCTGGGGGACCACCTCTCCCCCTAAAACACCACTAAATCAGACATCATGAGAATATCGGGCTAAAATTAAGTATTTTAAGAATGGAGTACACCTTACATCCAAACTTACATTCGTAGACCAATAAATATCATATGGGATTCAGATAAAGGCACTTATATTGTTAAACTGTTAGTCAAGCGATATACTATTTTCGTTGCATGGTATTTCACTAAAAGATCTTTAATTGTCGAAAATAAATATTCCAAGAAAACTTTTTTTCCATATAAAGTAAAAGAATGCGCAGCGGAGCGGGCCCGGGTCAGCTAGTTTATAAAACAATTTATAAAACAATCGTCACCAATTGTAGCGATGGACAGGAACAAATGAGAATAGGGTATCAAAGAGCACAGCAATACACGTACTTAAATCGTTTGCGTCAGAATTATATAAGGTAGACAAACATTGTAATAAACCGTCCCAGTCAATGTTTTCATAGTCACGAAGCTCTATGAACTCCTCACATGAAGTAAGATCAAAATCAAACGAACAAAGAATCAGTGCATGGTGAGAAATTGATGGGCACTGAAACTGATTAGGAAGGAAGTCCCTGAGCTATCCCCAACCAGCATAAAATCGATCAGAGATGTCGTCCCATGAGCAACACTCTAGTGAGTTGACCTGGAATTGTGCGCAATAGACAAAGCAACTCTTGTACACAAAAATTGCAACAAGGTAGATCTTGATACATTAAACAAATCACAATTAAAATTGCCAACAACAATACCTTTGGAATAATTCAAAAGCAAGTTGTGGTGCAGTTCCTCAAAAGATGCAGTATCTCCAACTGGAGGTAAACAAACAACTCCTAACAGGACCCTAGTTTCCCCAGAACACAACTCAAGGATGAGAGATTCGCATTTGCCCAAAGTAATAGCTCGAAAAACGACCTTATATTTGATTGAATTGGAAACATAAACTCCTAATCCACCGCCCCGCATATTTTCGTGATCATTTCTGTAAAATTTTTAACCCGGAATACTAGCTTTGCTAGAAACAACTGGTTTAAGCCAGGTTTTAGAAATAGCAAAAACATCAAATTTGGAACCGGATAGCAGCGGTTTCAGTTCATCAAAATTTACAGAACTGGTAGAAGACCTATTACTCTGACAGTTGAGGTGGCACGCATTAAACCGTACCCCTTTTTCAACCTAACCTACACCTTAATAGTGGTGTACACTGAACATCATGTATCATGATTGCCTAGGTTAAGATAAACTTCAAGCGTAAAATAGCCGATTGTAGCGTCATTTGCACAACAACAAAAATCTACCCCCAAAGAAACTACATTGAGAGGCAAATGCTGTAAATATATTTGTCAAAGTGGTTTTAAAAATAAACTTAGTTTACAACGTATCTTCTTCAAATGTGTTTCATATTTGTATTATCATCATTATAAACCTGTTGTTGTTTTTGTTGCTTATATGGGGAATATGGGATCAAATAAAACATTTGTTTAAGATTTTACAACAAGATTTGATTTGAACAAGCATTTGACAATTAGATTTACTATAAAATCAAAACAAAAATAAAAAAATTTTACACAGCTGTTTGCCTGACCTCACCTTATAAGTTCATCCTTATTGTCGCCATTAAAGCAAGTTTTGTTTGAATGTTTGGAAATGTTTATTGTGTCCGCATCCTCTGCTTTGTATGTAAAATAATTAACACCGGTATTCACAAAACTTAAAACTTAAAGAAGGTTTATTTGGCAGTTCTATAAAGGAAATAAAAAGTTAATTGGAATTTGAAACATATTCAATATATTTTTTCTTTACTTACCAAGTTCCGCCTATGAACGTATTCGATTGAAAATGTAAAAAGGATTGAAAGGATTAGGTTGACATTTGCAAATATTTTTCTACAATCGAAATCCCCATAAGTCATTATCTTAGTATTGTACCAGGATGCACTTATAAGGTGAGGTCGTGCGAACCGCTGAACTGATCATTAATTTAAAAATTTTTTTTGTTTGTTTTTCTTTCGAGAAGAGCTTAATGATCGGAGATTTTTTCGTTCGTTTCGTTTTCTTTGTTTTGATTTTGTCAGAAATCTAAATGTCAAATGCTTGTTAACACAGATGTGATTTTTTTCTAAGATTTTTAAACGATGTTTTATTTGATCCGATATTCCACACATAAGCAACAAAACAGTTTTATAATAATCAAAATACAACTTAAAAGAACACATTTGAGGAAGATAAATTGTAAAACAACATTTATTTCTAAAACCACTGTGACATTTGCATTTAAAGCATTTGCCAATCAAGGTAGTTTAGTTGGGGGTAGATTTTGGATATTTCCTAATGATTTAGATCGTTTGGGATTGTCCAAATCGGACTATGTTAATATATGGCTCCCCAATAAACCGATCTTGCAGTTATTTCCCAATTTGGCTGACATTTTATATAAGACATTTGCATTTACTATAGGGTAGAATTATTGTTCGATTTGGCTGAAATTTTTAACGTATTGTTTTTTTATACCCTCCACCATAAGATGGGGGGTATACTAATTTCGTCATTCTGTTTGTAACTACTCGAAATATTCGTCTGAGACCCCATAAAGTATATATATTCTTGATCGTCGCGACATTTTATGTCGATCTAGCCATGTCCGTCCGTCTGTCTGTCGAAAGCACGCTAACTTCCGAAGCAGTAAAGCTAGCTGCTTGAAATTTTGCACAAATACTTCTTATTAGTGTAGGTCGGTTGGTATTGTAAATGGGCCATATCGGTCCATGTTTTGATATAGCTGGCATATAAACCGATCTTGGGTCTTGACTTCTTGAGCCTCTAGAGTGCGCAATTCTTACCCGATTGGAATGAAATTTCGCACGACGTGTTTTGTTATGATATCCAACAACTGTGCCAAGTATGGTTCAAATCGGTCCATAACCTGATATAGCTGCCATATAAACCGATCTTGGGTCTTGACTTCTTGAGCCTGTAGAGTGCGCAATTCTTATCCGATTGGAATGCACGATGTGTTTTGTTATGATATCCAATAACTGTGCGAAGTATGGTTCAAATCGGTTCATAACTTGATAAAGCTGTCATATAAACAGATCTGGGGATTTGACTTCTTGAGTTTCTAGAGGGCGCAATTCCTATCCGATTTGGTTGAAAATTTTCATGAAGTATTCTATTCTTACTTTCAACAACTCTGCCAAATAAAGTTCAAATCGGTTCATAACCTGATATAGCTGCCATATAAACCGATCTTGGATCTTGACTTCTTGAGCCTCCATAGGTCGCAATTATTATCCGATTTGCCTGAAATTTTGTACTACGGATCCTCTCATGACCATCAATATACGTGTTTATTATGATCTGAATCGGTCTTTAGCCCGATACAGTTCCCATATAAATCGATCTCCCTATTTAACTTTTTGAGCCCCCAAAGGGCTCAATTCTTATTCGAATTGGCTGACATTTTACACAGGTCTCTAACATGTAATTTAATTGTGGTCCAAACCGGACCCTTTCTTGATATCGCTCCAATAGCAGAGCGAATCTTTTCTTATATCCTTTTTTGCATAAGAAGAGATGCCGGGAGAAGAACTCGACAAATGCGATCTATGGTGGAGGGTATGTAAGATTCGGCCCGGCCGAACTTAGCACGCGTTTACTTGTTTTGTGATTTTTCTGGCATAGAGATCTTCGAACTAGTTTAGTGAACTGAAAGATAAGTGGGCACTTTAATGAATGGCATTGCCTAATAATAATAAAGATAAGAAAAAAGAACAAAAGGAATTTTTGCATATTCAGAAACGTTTTATTCCAAAACCTCGTCACTGATATTGATATACAAGTATGATATCGCCACACTGCGAAATCGTATTTTTTTATGATTAGACAATTCCAATAAAAAAATTCTATAACGAATAACCTAAAATGTTTGTTTTCCTAAAATTCGGCTAAGCGTAAATAAGTGTAGCGGAGCGAAATGGAGCTACTTCCAATATAAACTTGAATATTAAACTATTTCAAAATAGGGACTCAAATTTGTTTTAAATAATGTTTTGTGTTTTTGTATAGCATATAAATTGGCCTTCGTATTTAATTTTTTCAGCATAAGTCGGTACTTATTTGAGTTGTTTAATCAGTCTCTGTTAACTTTTAGTTTCTAATATGGGTTAGTAGCAATATTTTTGTTTATATATATTTATTTGTCGTTTTTTACCAGTTGTTTCCCGGCTGGTTATCTATCTACCTAAGGCTTTTGACTAAGTTGGCAATTACAAAATCTTATCAGAAGATTGTCGCCACTGTTAGACTAAGTCAACACACAGAAGACTTTTAGCGATCTACAATGAACAAAGTTTTAAATAACTGACTTTGATTTTGGTATTGGTTTAGTGATCGCATGAACTTAAAATACAGGGTCGCGTCGATCAGAAATCTAAAATTAAAAACGAAAACGTAATTTTCCCAGCATTTTTTGTATTAAAAATGGTAAGGTCAACAACGTGAAACAAAATTAAAATTTGTCCAAAATTACAAAAACACTGTAGAGATAAACAAGTAAAAGCGTGCTAAGTTCGGCCGGGCCGAATCTTATATACCCTCCACCATGGATCGCATTTGTCGAGTTCTTTTCCCGCATCTCTTCTTAGGCAAAACACGATATAAGAAAAGATTTGCTCTGCTATTAGAGCGATACCAAGATATGGACCGGTTTAGACCACAATTAAATTATATGTTGGAAACCTGTGTAAAATGTCAGCCAATTCGAATAAGAATTGCGCCCTTTGTGGGCTCAAGAAGTAAAATAGAGAGATCGATTTATATGGGAGCTGTATCGGGCTATAGACCGATTCAGACCATAATAAACACGTATGTTATTGGTCATGAGAGAATCCGTTGTACAAAATTTCAGGCAAATCGGATAATAATTGCGACCTCTAGAGGCTCAAGAAGTCAAGATCCCAGATCGGTTTATATGGCAGCTATATCAGGTTCTGAACCGACTTGTACTTTATTTGACATAGTTGTTGAAAGTAACAATAAAAAACGTCTTGCGAAATTTCAGCCAAATCGGATAGGAAGCTCAAGAAGTCAAGTCCCCAGAACTGTTTATATGACAGCTATATCAGGTTATGAACCGATTTGAACCATATTTGGCACAAATGTTGGATATCATAACAAAATACTACGTGCCAAAATGATATACGTGGATATCATAACAAAACACGTCGTGCACAATTTCATTCCAATCGGTTAAGAATTGCGCACTCTAGAGGCTCAAGAAGTCAAGACCCAAGATCGGTTTATATGACAGCTATATAAGGTTATGGACCGATTTGAACCATACTTGGCACAGTTGTTGGATATCGTAACAAAACACGTCGTGCAAAATTTCATCCCAATCGGATAAGAATTGCGCACTCTAGAGGCTCAAGAAGTCAAGACCCAAGATCGGTTTATATGGCAGCTATATCAGTTTATGTACCGATTTAAACCATACTTGGCACAGTTGTTGGATATCATAATAAATCACGTCGTGCAAAATTTCATCCCAATCGGATAAGAATTGCGCACTCTAGAGGCTGAAGAAGTCAAAACCCAAGATCGGTTTATATGACAGCTATATAAGGTTATGGACCGATTTGAACCATACTTGGCACAGTTGTTGGATATCGTAACAAAACACGTCGTGCAAAATTTCATCCCAATCGGATAAGAATTGCGCACTCTAGAGGCTCAAGAAGTCAAGACCCAAGATCGGTTTATATGGCAGCTATATCAAAACATGGACCGATATAGCGCATTTACAATACCAAACGACCTACACTAATATGAAGTATTTGTGCAAAATTTCAAGCGGCTAGCTTTACTCCTTCGGAAGTTAGCGTGCTTTCGACAGACAGACGGACGGACGGACGGACAGACGGACGGACATGGCTAGATCGACATAAAATTTCACGACGATCAAGAATATATATACTTTATGGGGTCTCAGACGAATATTTCGAGTAGTTACAATCAGAATGACGAAATTAGTATACCCCCCATCTTATGGTGGAGGGTATAAAAAAATGATGCTAAAACAGATCAATTGATACCGATTTATCAAAATGTTCAATTTAAGAAGAGTGATGTCAAAGAAAAATAATCATTGTCTAGAGTCAAGAACAAAATCTGTATCTGTAGTTTGATTAAAAATGTATCGTGATTTTATATGACTTATTATCTGAATATCTATTTTGTTCCCTTTTAAGAAATCACCCGCAGATATAATGCCCTTATGCGAACGTTTTTTTCCAATTCTCAAAGAACTTAAAAAAATTTTTTTTAACCTTGTTCAGCACCTCTTTGGGTGCAGTTTTTATATCCTTTTTAGTACCGTAGCGCCGTCTTTTCATGGGGTTTGTAAACAAAAAGATGAAGGGGATACGCACACAAGCTTTTCAGCGTAGTTTTTATTTTGTTATTCCATAAATCCAAACGTTTCTGCACATAAAAATTTGGATTTTTTTATTTACGAGTCAATCGGATTTGCTAGCTTCTGGATAATAAAACTCTCTTCCCGCTAAATGATTTGTACTTTAACGTTGGCAGCACTGACACACATCCGAAATAATCAAATATCAACAAAACAAACAAAATAAGTCATTTTAACGGATTTGGTATTCAGTAGACACTTTTAACGATAATCGGCATTGTCAATATCAGCTGTTTTCGCTAACGAATAGAAATCCGTTAACTAAACGACGGACAATTACTGGCTGTTTACTTTAACGAAATAAATATAGATAAATATTTACGAAAGCTTAAGAGTATTTTTCTCTTGTTTTTTATACCCACCACCATAGGATAGAGGGTATATTCATTTTGTCATTCCGTTTGCAATACATCGAAATATCAATTTCCGACCCTACAAAGTGTATACATTTCGGATCGTTGTAAAATTCTTAGATTTAACGATGTCCGTGTGTCTGTCCGTCTATCTTTACACTTAAACACTTTACAGGCTTCAAAAATTGAGATATTAAGTTGAAATTTGGCACAGATACGTCTTTTTGTTGCACGCTTGTTAAGTTCTTGAACGGGCCAAATCGGACCGTATTTGGATATAGCTGCTATATAGACCGATTTTTTGATAAAGAGTCTAATGTCCATCCGATTTTGCTGAAATTTTAAACATTGAATAGTTTTAGGCCTCCCGACATCTGACCCAAATATGGTTCAGGTCGGACTATATTTAAATATACCTGCCATATAGACCGATCTCCCGATAAAGGGTCTGAAGCCAATAAAAGCTTTAATTTTTATCCGATTTCGCTGAAATTGAAAAAAGGGAGTAGTTTTAGGTTTACCATCATCCGACCTAAATATGGTTCAGATCGGACTATATTTAGATATAGCTGCCGATCCGATCTCCCTATAAAGGGTCTGGAGGCCATGAAACCCCTATTCATTACCCGATTTCGCTGAAATATGAAACAGTGTGTAGTTTTAGGTCTTCCGACATCCGCCCCAAATATGGTTTAGATGGGACTATATTCAGATACAGCTGCCCTATAGTCCGATCTCTCGATAAACGCTCTGAAGCCCATAAAAGCATTATGTTTTATTCAATTTTACTGAAATTTGAAACAGTGAGTAGTTTTAGGCCACTCGCCATCCGACCCAAATATGGTAAAAATAGGTTACCATATCAGACCGGTTAAGGGTCTGAATCTCATAAAAGCTTTATTTATTACCCGATTTTGTTGAAAATTGAAATATTTATAAGACCACTCTATATCAGTATCGAATTTGGGTGCATAAGTTATCCAATTTTCATTGGATTGTGACGAAAGGGGGTTTACATATATACCAGAGGTGGTGAGTATCCAAAGTTCGGCCTGGCCGAACTTAATGCCTTTTTACTTGTTCTGAAAACATTTCGGATATGTGTGTGTGTACAATCAACTAATGAGCGTGGTAGCGTATGAAAAAATTGTCCGCAAAAGCTTTATGAATAAATAGGTATTGATAGCTTTTTTCCTATATAATTGTGTACATTTTATTTAGATTTGTGATGTTTTTAAATTAATAAAAGAAGAATTTCAGGCTATGAGAAGAATTTTTTATTTTTTTGCCAACTCCTCTTTGTGTTTTTCGTTTTTTTGTGTAAAGTTGGGAGTCGTTAGTTGAAACGATTTTTTTGACGACAAATTTAACTAAACGATGTTCGTTATAAAGGCTGGTACTATATTCGCTTTTAGCGAAATTTTTTCATGATTACTTTTTTTAGATAATAAATTTTGAAGTAAAAAACTTGCTGATTTCATTCAGTAGGACATTCCCTCATTACTTATGAACAAATTTTTATAAAAGTATTATGTTATCATTGAGATTTTTGTAGGGTTTCGAAAAAGTAACCGTGAAATACACGCGTGTTCACAGGTGAACAGCGAACATAGTACCAGCCATAAGTTACACAATTGCGGTACAGAACGTTTAATCACTGAATAGATATGTTTGGTTCTTCCTCTTTATGTTTTGTCATTCAAATTGAATGATGACACCATATTTTTGAATAAAAGCCAATAGTAAGTGGCGATAAGATTAGCCACTTAGGTAATCGAGGATAGCATTTTATTTGTCTCCATACAAACTTAGCGAGAAAATCCGCTTAATGGGAAAATAAACACCCCTTATTAAATCTTTAACCAATTGAACAAGGTATTGATTTATAAAACTATTTTTATCAAAGCTATTAAATGCTTTGTTAATTGTTTACATTGAAATTTCATTTGCCATTGAATCATGACATGTGATTGGTTAAAAGATTAATGTTTAATAAATTTTTAATTGCACGAATTAAAGTTTTATTTTGATAACATAAAAGGTATGTATCTGTTTCTACAAAAAGCAATATGGTATTGTATACTCTTTGACACACACATGTAATGCGAATGGAAGTGCAAATGGGCCAAACCGAACACTGATTTTGGTAATAAAATTCAATGATTTGCAAGCGTTGCTCGTTAGTAAGTCTATTCATGATGAAATGTCAAAGCATACTGAGCATCTTTCTCTTTGACACCATGTCTGAAATCCCACGTGATCTGTCAAATACTAATGCATGAAAATCCTAACCTCAAAAAAATCACCCTATATATATTTCTTGCTACTCTCCCACAATCATATTTTGTGCATTCCTAATGTATTTCAAGAGAAGGCAGCCATAAGCGTGGTTAGACGAAAATAAATTTGGCAAAAAAACATTTAGAAAGTAAAAAATATTTTTGTCTACTTCATAAAAAAACGAATTATGCATGCGAAACACACCTGAAAATGGAGAACGTGGTAGAAATTATATAAGCTATGTATTTGTGTGCATTAGTGTTGCCCTATTGGATTAGAATATTTAATTATCCATATATATATAAATAAGACATCTTAATATTGAATACTAACGACCTAATAACACTTAATATTGGTAACACCGCTACCTTTGTTAATAGGATTTGGGAGGAGGTATTCGATGTGACGATATGTTCGGAAAATCTAATCGATGAGGTTCAGGATTGGGGAGTCTCCATGTAACATTCTTTCTCTGACCATCGCTGCCAACCAACTGGACAAAATTCGGAAAGCTACTCAGAAGAAAACTTGGGCAAGATAATTTAGATTGTCCAACCATAGAAGACATTGACGAAAATTTCAACACGATTACGACTGCACTGGCGGGGTCCTTCATAGATAGTTGTCCTCTTCGGGAAAGGAAATCAGACCAAGAAAAACCCTGGAGGACCGGGGAGATTCGCAATACTGGGAAAGAGGTCCACAGACTTTTTAACAGAGCACGTCGTAAAAAAAACGGAAGTTTATTGGAATGTGTACTACACACGGCTCAAGGAATACAATAAGATTACCAGAGCAGCAAAATGTGCCTCCTGGAAGCTTTTCTGCGAACAGGTCGATAGCGTTAATGACGCCGCCAAAATAAAAAAAGTTTCTCTCAAAAACCCATGTCCAAACTGAAACTTTAGTAGACGACATTGGAGTGTGAGCAGAGACAACGGAGGACATGTTGAGGCTTTTGATGAAAACCCATTTTCCACAGGATACGACGGGACTCACGGAGACACCCGAATCTTTGAATAATGACGTTGATCGAGGTTTATAATTTCCGAATTTATGGTGAAGGAATCCTTGAGGAGCTTCAAAACATTTAAGTCACCTGGGCCTGATGGAATATTTCCGGCGTTACTACAGAAAGAGGCAAACTATCTGGCCTAGGACTTGCATATACTCCGAAAGCCTGGCAGGAGGCAAGGGTGGTGTTTATACACAAGCCCGGCAAGGCAAGTTATGCGACACCAAAGGCCTACAGACCCATAAGCCTTACGTCCTTTCTACTCAAAACCATGGAACATATTGTGGACACATTGATAAAAAGTAGGACATCCAGCGAACTGCTCAAATATAAACAGCATATCTGTGTCAAGGGAAGGTCGGTGGAGACTGCCCTGCACGAGGTTGTGCATAAAATAGAAGAATCCTTCGATGTCAAAACGAACGCTTTGGCGGTATGCATTGACATCGAGGGCTAAACCCAGAGGTCCCAATGTTAACCCATCGTTAGTCCACTGGCTCTACAGGAGCGTGATTATACCAATACTTACTTACGCCTGAGTAGTTTGGTGGACTGCTATGGAGAAAAAGTGCAACATAAGGACCATACAACAGGTTCAGAGAACATGTTATTTTGGCATAGGCGGAGCGATGAGGACCACGCCTACTAGGGCACTGGAGACTTTTCTAGATATCCGACCCATTGACATACAGATTAAGTGTGAGGCAGCCACTGCGGCTATGAGACTTACGGCGATGGTCGAATGGATTGAGAATGGGAGCAGCTCATACCATCTCGGTATAATCGAGGCGACGATAGGAAACCTGGAAGGAAGAGAAAATGTTTCCGATCGGATACCTGAGACGAACATTAAAGTCGAATGCGAGGCACTGCTGCCATCGGCACAATCTTGGTTTGACGGAACCCTAGTATTGCCATCTGGAAGATCATGTTACACGGATGGATCGAAGCTAGAGGACAGAGTGGGCCTTGGGGTTTACATTGAGAACCCAGGGACTGAGATCTGTTTTAGGCTGCCTGATCATAATATGGTCCTGCAGGCGGAGATCAGGGCGATCACGGAATGCGTGAAGTGGTGTGGTGCTAACGCGAGGACTTCGAGTGTGAACATCTTTACCGACAGTAAAATTGCCAAAAGGGCAATAACAACCAGGACTGTAAGGTCACGGACAGTCTTGCAGTGTAAGAAGGAGATTAACGCCTCTGAGGATAGTAAAATACGCATCGTTTGGGTGCCGGGCCATAACGGAGTTAGGCGAAATGAAAGGGCAGACGATTTGGCGGTGAAGGCAAGAGGACCGCTGTCGATAAACTTGGTTACTCCAAACCTTTCGGGTCGGCGCAGTCCGAGTGGGCGACGAATGCGCATGCAACATTTTGGAACAGTGAAACCGTCGGTAGGACGGCGAAAATCCTATGGGAGATCCAGATCGTGAGAAGACGAGGTTATTACTGACAAGAAGCAAGAAGAAGGTCAGTATAGCTATTGGCATCATAACGGGACACATAGGACTACGAGCTCACTTATGTAAAGTCGGTGCGGCATGTGATAGCATGTGTAGGGCATGCGGGTAAGATGATGAGACGTTGGAGCATTTCCTTTGTCATTGCCCGGCTTTCGCGTCCAACAGATACCGGCACTTAGATGGAGACACAATATCAGACATGAACCAACTTAGGGGAGTGGTATTGAAAACAATTAAGGATTTTGTAAGTAGCACGGAATTCCTTACTTAAAAGTTTCTTTTAAGAGGTTACATTATAGTTTTTAGAGCGCACAACAAACCGATTACTGACTTACTGTGCATAATGGCATGGGGCGGATTAATATCTGCACCCTCTTTTCAACCTAACCTAACCTAATATTGACTAACAGAAACACAACTTCCTAAATACATCCTTCATACTTCGATAAATTATATACGAAATGCTAAGGTTGGTATTCATTGCGGATTTTTGCAATAATTGCAATGTGATACACTTTCCGGAGATGAAAACTTGCAAGAAACGTAAACACCCAAATGAACGACATACAGTCCAATCCCTTTGCTAATATTCCATCTGCATCTATACATATTGCTCTTCTAATGACTTGGGCTTAAAGCCTTATTGCAATTGCAAATTTGCCCATGAACAGTCCTCTAAGGAACAGGGGCAAACTTCTCACATATCAATGAGTGTTATCCAATTCAAGTTTAAGCTCAGTGATAAGGGACCTCCTTTTTACAGCCGAATCCGAACGGCGTGCCGCAGCGCTACATCTCTATGTTGAGAAGCTTTTACATGGCTGCCATACCAAATGGTACAGTACCTCACAAATGCACAAAGCATTAGAAGGAGAAAACCACCGCTGAAAATTTTTTGTATTAATGTCTTCGAACGGCTCTCGGCGTTGCTCCGTATGCCCAGGTTCGAATTCCGGCCGGGCTCTGCCAAATATTTTCATTTTCAAGTTTTTTCCCTATTAGGGCGAAGATCATTTAGTTTTACGATTTTCGTTTGTTTCTCTTTCGAGAAAAGCTCAATGAGCGGAGATTTTCTTTGCAAATGGAAAAGAAAAGCCAGATATATCAACGCACACCAACCACTATAAGATGCGTTCCGTCATTTGGTCAAAATTCAAGGGCCGTAGGTTGGTATGTTGTAACTGCAAATTTTGCCCATGAAAATTCCTCTCAGTAACAGGGGCAAACTTCTCAGATATCTATGAGTACAGTCCGATTCAAGTTTAAGCTCAATAATAAGGGGCCTCCTTTTTAAAGCCGAGTCCAAGCCATGTGCCGCAGTGCGACACCTCTTGGAAAGAAGTTTTTACATGGCATATTACCACACAAATGTTGCCATCATTAAAAGGGAAAACCCACCGCTAAAAAATTTTTATTATTTATTTTGATGGTCGGAGGATTCGAACCCAGGCTTTTAGCGTCATATGCGGACATGTTAACCTCTGCGCTACCGTGGCCTCCATTGGTATGTTGTACTTATACGAAATTTGTTTCGTAAACGTCTCTCTGATAAAAAAAAACCACATTAACCACGCTCGACAACCCTACTCCGTTCGAATCCTCTTCACTTTTGCTCCGTTCGAAGCCGGGCTCTGTCGAATGTCTGCTCTGTCAAAAAAGTACACATATTATTCAGAACAAGTAAAAGCGTGCTAAGTTCGGCCGGGCCGAATCTTATATACCCTCCACCATGGATCGCATTTGTCGAGTTCTTTTCCCGGCATCTCTTCTTAGGCAAAAAAGGATATAAGAAAAGAGTTGCTCTGCTATTAAAACGATATCAAGTTATGGTCCGGATCGGACCACAATTAAATTATATGTTGGAGACCTGTGTAAAATTTCAGCCAATTCGTATAAGAATTGCGCCCATTGGGGCTCACAAAGTAAAATAGAGAGAACGATTTATATGGGATCTGTATCGGGCTATAGACCGATTCAGAACATAATAAACACGTTTGTTGATGGTCATGAGAGGATCCGTCGTACAAAATTTCAGGCATATCGGATAATAATTGCGACCTCTAGGGGTCAAGAAGTCAAGATCCCAGATCGGTTTATATGGCAGCTATATCAGGTTATGAACCGATTTGAACCTTATTTGATACAGTTGTTGAAAGTAAAAATAAAATACGTCATGCAAAAATTCAGCCAAATCGGATAGGAATTGCGCACTCTAGAAGCTCAAGAAGTCAAATCCCCAGATCTGTTTATATGACAGCTATATCAGGTTACGGACAGATTTCAACCATACTTGGCATAGTTGTTGGATATCATGACGAAATATTTCGTGCAAAAACTCATTCAAATCGGATAAGAATTGTGCCCTCTAGAGGCTCAAAAAGTCAAGACCCAAGATCGGTTTATATGGCAGCTATATCAGGTTATGAACCGCTTTAAATCATACTTGGCACAGTTGTTGGGTATCATAACAAAACACGTCGTGCGAAATTCCATTCCAATCGGATAAGAATTGCGCCCTCTAGAGGCTCAAGAAGTCAAGACCCAAGATCGGTTTATATGGCAGCTATATCAGGTTATGGACCGATTTGAACCATACTTGGCACAGTTGTTGGATATCATAACAAAACATATCGTGCAAAATTTCATTCTGATCGGATAAGAATTGCGCACGCTAGAGGCTCAAGAAGTCAAGATCCAAGATCGGTTTATATGGCAGCTATATCAGGTTATGGACCGATTTCAACCATACTTGGCACAGTTGTTGGATATCATAATAAAACACGTCGTGCAAAATTTCATTCCAATCGGATAAGAATTGCGTACTCTAGAGGCTCAAGAAGTCAAGACCCAAGATCGGTTTATATGGCAGCTATATCAAAACATGGACCGATATGGCCCATTTACAATACCAGCCGACCTACACTAATAAGAAGTATTTGTACAAAATTTCAAGCGGCTAGCTTTACTCCTTCGGAAGTTAGCGTGCTTTCGACAGACAGACGGACGGACGGACAGACGGACGGACATTGCTAGATCGACATAAAATGTCGCGACGATCAAGAATATATATACTTTATGGGGTCTCAGACGAATATTTCGAGTAGTTACAAACAGAATGACGAAATTAGTATACCCCCCCTCTTATGGTGGAGGGTATAAAAATGCATGAAATCTGTATTTGAATCGATAGTACGGGTCATATAATTCAATGTTTGAAGATTATTTCATGCAAAAGTTGACCATGACTGCGGCTCAAATGGTCCATCCGCTTAGTCCAATTTTGGCATACTCTATCCAACTGGTATTTCACGAATAAATGCTTCAATCTTGCCTTCCAATCGCATCATCTTTGAAGAAGTACGGTCCAGTGATGCCACCAGCCCATAAATCGCACCAAACTGTGGGTTTTTCTGCATGGATTGGTAGCTCTTGCAATGCTGCCTATTAACGTATCCATTGAGCCAAAAATGAGAAAAAATTAGCAAAACTGAGCTCGGATGAACTTTCTTAACAGAGCACGCATTTTGATAATAAAATTCAAAAATTTGCAAGCGTTGTTCGTTTGTAAGACGATTCATGGTTAAATTATAGACCAAACTGCAGATGTTTGACAGTGAAACAAAATACGAAACGTGCGTGAGCTGTTTAAACCAGTGTTGGCAAAAAGATAATAGTTAAAAAATCACCCTTTACTTATACCGAATTTATTGCGAAAACGCCTCTATGATATAACCACATTGACCACGCTCGACAACCCTGTCTGTTAGCTGTACTTTTTCCAATGCATGTGTTTTTGTGTAATGGGAAATTTTTTTCTACACAATTACACTATTCCCATAGCATACAGATGATTCTGTGCATCTTTTGGAAAGTTGTATTCATGCCTTTTGTTTTTAATAAAAGACAAAATATTTTAAAGCAATACATTTAAGTTGGTTTCCGCAATGAATCGACTTAAGGCAAAAATGGCTTATTTATGGGAAAAATACCAATTATTAATTTCAATTACATAGGTCAGTTAAACGTGATTTTGAAGGAACAAACAATTTTGCAATAAATTGGATTATTGAGTTGATAACCGCTTAAAATGAGTTATTGAGCTTGTCATAAATGCAAAATCGTTTATTAATGATACACATTTGTTTATAGGACCGATTTTATTAATAATACAAAATGAATTAGCGAGCTTGTCATAAATGCAAAATCGTTTAATAATAATACACATTTGTTTATAGGACCGATTTTATTAATAAAACAAATTTGTTTATAGGACCGATTTCAGCAACATTTTTAATTTAATACAAACATTTCTTAATTAAATCAAGATTTTAATTTTTCCTGTGTGGTGGGTTGCTCGCGCAAATTACTCATAACTTAATAGTTCGTTAGTTAATATTCTTTATTAACCGTACAAACCTTTGATTGATTTAACAAAATGCATGATGCACGATCCCCCTTAATCGAAGATTTGAGCTTTGGTTTCCACATCATTATCATGCACATATGATTCGTTGCCAGTTACGACCCTCTTGACCTGGGTCGTCGCGGACCGATTCCAACATCTCCGGAACAATTAAAAAAACGACAAGGCATTTCATCATCTTCCCCACCTACCCTACGCAAGCAATCACTTAGCTCACCTATTCTACATAAGGGCGCTCGTAGTCCTGTGTGTCCCGGAATGATACCGAAAGCTATACTGAATTTCTTTTTACTTCTCAGTATTAGCCTCGTTTTTTCTTGATCCGGATCTTCCCATAGATATGATTTTCGTTGTCCTTCTGAACGTTTCACTGTACTACAGTGCTATACGCTCGCTCGTCACTCACGCCTTTAACTCGGACGGCCTCACCCGAAAGGCTTCGGATTTATAAGTTTACTTATGGCACAATGGTATGTCCCGGCACCCAAACGTTCCGATCATGCCGCCCTCAGAGAAAGCGTTAATATCCTTCTTACATTCCAAGACCGTCCGTGACCTCACCTTCCTGGTCTGTCTATGGGTTGGATATCTAGAATAGTCTCTATTGTGCAAGTAAGTTTGGTTGTGATATACCATGACAACTTGTTCCCTGAACCTGGTGTATTGTCCTTGTGTTGCACTTTTTCTCCATAGCATAACTGAAGCGAAGGTTAGGCTGGGCTTTAATGGCAATCTGCCATCAGACTCACTTAGTCCTTTTGGTCCATTGCGATACCATAGGAACAGGAGAAGGAAGATGGCTTCTAGTTCCTACCGTTGAACCATCCAGATTGATTTAAAACCCAACAACTTACGAATGTTCACATCCGCTAAATCAGACAGGTTCACAAAGAAATGAGAACCTAAAGTGGAATTCCTTCTGACTGCAAGTGCGGGACACACACACAGCAGATGTTCTATAGTCTCTTCTTCCTTGACGTCCTCACAGCTTCTGCAGAAGTCATTACTTGCAAACTTCAGTCTGTCAGCATACTTTTCGATGACGGACACCATGACGTCTAGTCTAGCCAGAGACAGCACAGCACACTTCTTTAAGTCTAGATTAGGCTACATAATTTTGGAGTGTTTACAACCCCCACTTTGTGACCATCTGCCGTTCGTTTCCCTTCGGGTCCGATTCTGAAGACTTAGCTTACATTTCGCTAGAGACGACAGTTCCCCTGGAATGTGTAAAGTAGTTCCTAGTCTCGCAAGCTCGTCTGGTCAACAATGCCCCGGGATACCTATGTGCCCAGAACAGGTGAGTTTTAAACAGTCGAGGGAGGTGTTTGAATTCAAAATTACGTTCTTCAGAGATTTAATAGCTGTCTGAGAAGATATTTATGCCAATCGTCGTTATGATATTGTATCTTTGCCATTCCACCATAAGGATCTCCGATACAGTGGTCGGGCAACCTTCTCGATATGACCAGTCCTAGTTCTTCAGAGTACACCCAAAAGCCCACCTGATCCTTTAGTTTGGAACCAACCGTATAGAAGTCTATGTAACTTTTATTACCAGGGATATCGTAGTTTCAATCGGTTCTATCACACATCGAAATATTTATTTCCAACTCTATAACGTATATATATTCTTGATCGCCGCAATGGCTTATATCGGATTATATCTTGATATAGACCGATCTGACTATTTATTGTTTTATGCCCATTAAAGCCACATTTTTTATCCGATTTCGCTGAAATTTTGGACAGTGAGTTGTGCTAAGACTCTCAAGATCCTTGTTCAATATTGTCCTGATCGGTACACAGTTGGGTATAGCTGCCATGTAGACCGATTACTCGATTTAAGGTCTTGGGCCGATTAAATGCGCATTTCGCTGAAATTTGGGATAGCCTGTTGCGTTAGGTCCTTTGACATCCATGTTCAATACGGTCTAGATCGGTCCAGATTTGGATATAGCTGCCATATGTACCGATCTCTCGATTTTAGGTTTTAGGCTGAATCTAAGCACAATGGGCAAGGACATCCGTACCAAGTAAGGTCAGGATCGGTCTTTATTTTTATATAACTTCCGTATAAACCGGTCTCTCAATTAAAGGTATTGGACCCATAATAGGCGCATTTACTATCAGATTTTGGACATTGAGTAGTATTAGACCCCTCGACATCCCAGTTCATTAGAGCCGAGATCGGTCTACATTTGGATGAAGCTGTCATATTCACCGATCTTACGTTTAAGGTTTTAGGCCCATAAAAGGTTAATTAATTAACGAATATCGCTGAAATTTAGCACAATTAGTTGTGCATTTTCGTCATATTTTACTTTATTATTTCCGTAAAGGAAAAAACGCGGAGCAGGTTGCTAAAAAGTTACGAGATGTGTATGGTGATAAAGCCTTAAAAGGAAGACAGTGTCAAAATTGGTTTCGCAAATTCCGTTCTGGAGATTTTTCACTTAAAGATGAGCCACGTTCGGGTGGGCCAAATGAAGTTGATGATGACCAAATCAAAGCATTAATCGAATTGGATCGTCATGTAACTGAGCGTGAGATAGGAGAGAAGTTAAATATACCAAAATCAACCGTTCATTATCACATAAAAAGTCTTGGACTGGTGAAAAAGCTTGATATTTGGATACCACATGTATTGAAAGAAATTCATTTAACAAACCGAAGAATCAACGCTTGTGATATGCACCTTAAACGCAATGAATTCGATCCGTTTTTAAAACGAATCATAACTGGAGATGAAAAATGGATTGTTTACAACAACGTTAGTCGAAAACGATCAGGGTCCAAGCATGGTGAACCAGCTCAAACCACTTCAAAGGCTGATATCCACCAAAAGAAGGTTATGCTGTCTGTTTGGTGGGATTGGAAGGGTGTGGTATATTTTGAGCTGCTTCCAAGGAACCAAACGATTAATTCGGATGTTTACTGTCAACAATTGGACAAATTGAATACAGCCATCAAGGAGAAGCGACCAGAATTGGTCAATCGTAAAGGTGTCATTTTCCACCAGGACAACGCTAGACCGCACACATCTTTGGACGCTCACCAA